>NC_061508.1:219602806-219718020 GCF_022539505.1 Lolium rigidum | reverse complement strand
GGCGTGGCCCGCGTCGTCCAATTTGCATCACTATTTTATATCATAATTTGCTGTTATTCATTGATATATTTCATATTTGTAGGTGATACTTATGTTATTTCATCTATTTTGCATGTTTCATGATTATTTGGGGATCGCGCACCGGAGCCGGGATTCCGCCGGAAAAAGCACCGTCGAATGCAATATTTCGGAAGATCAACGATTGAAGGAAATTATACGAAAATTCCTATTTTTCCATATGACGAAGGGAGCCGGAAGGGGGAGAAGAGGGGACCCGAGGTGGGCCCACCCCATAGGCCGGCGCGGCCCAAGGCCCGGCCGCGCCGCCCGTGAGGAGGGGGCCCACAGCCCCTCTCGCCTCCTTTTCTTCGCGTATGCCTTCGTCCCGAAAACCTAAGCCGCAGGGGTACGTCGAACAGAGCCACGGCTCGCCTCTGCGGGGCGGAGAACACCAGAGAGAAAAGAGCTCTCCGGCGGGCAGGAATCCGCTGGGGAAATTCCCTCCCGGAGGGGGAAATCGACGCCATCGTCACCGTCATCGAGCTGGACATCATCTCCATCACCATCACCATCATCTTCATCATCATCACCGCCGTCTCCACCGCTGCACACCGTCACCGCTGTAACAATTTGGGTTTGATCTTGATTGTTTGATAGGGGAAACTCTCCCGGTGTTGATTTCTACTTGTTATTGATGCTATTGAGTGAAACCGTTGAACTAAGGTTTATGTTCAGATTGTTATTCATTATCATATCACCTCTGATCATGTTCCATATGATGTCTCGTGAGTAGTTCGTTTAGTTCTTGAGGACATGGGTGAAGTCTAAATGTTAGTAGTGAAGTATGGTTGAGTAATATTCAATGTTATGATATTTAAGTTGTGGTGTTATTCTTCTAGTGGTGTCGTGTGAACGTCGACTACACGACACTTCACCTTTATGGGCCTAGGGGAATGCATCTTGTACTCGTTTGCCAATTGCGGGGTTGCCGGAGTGATAGAAACCTGAGCCCCCGTTGGTATATCGATGCAGGAGGGATAGCAGGATCTCAGAGTTTAAGGTTGTGGTTAGATTTATCTTAATTACTTTCTTGCAGTTGCGGATGCTTGCAAGGGGTATAATCACAAGTATGTATTAGTCCTAGGAAGGGCGGTACATTAGCATAGGTTCACCCACACAACACTTATCAAAACAATGAAGATTAATTAGCCGTATGTAGCGAAAGCACTAGACTAAAATCCCGTGTGTCCTCGAGAACGTTTGGTCATTATAAGTAAACAAACCGGCTTGTCCTTTGTGCTAAAAAGGATTGGGCCACTCACTCGCAATTATTACTCTCGCACTTTATTTACTCGTACTTTATTCATCCGTTACATCAAAACCCCCCGAATACTTATCTCGTGAGCATTTACAGTGAAACCTTCATCGAAACTGCTTGTCAACACCTTCTGCTCCTCGTTGGGATCGACATTCTTACTTATCGAAGATACTGCGATACACCCCCTATACTTGTGGGTCATCACATACCTGGATATTTCTGCCCAACCACGAGTTGTGAGGCTCATGAAGGACATAGGAGAGTTCTAGGAAGGTTCTACAGGTGCCCAAGAGCCCTTGGATCAAAGGGGCATCCATCCCATGGCCTAGATTGCATCTCCAACACTATATATTGATGGGAAACCCTATTTTTGGAGGCCCCCAAGCATTGTCACGAAAATCCTCCTCCTTGGCAGCAGCCAAGAAGGGGGAAACACTCATCTACACCAGCACCAACTCAAGGAAGAAGAAGGCTAAGGGGCAGCGCTCCCCCATGATGCCGGCGGCGGGGAAGGAGTTCCCCGCGCCGCCGCCGACGCCGCCCACGCCTCCGCCTCCCGGCGCTCCTCACTGAGCCCTCCAACGTCTTCACCGCCATCTCTATCACCAACTCCTCAATGTATTCAGTGGTCCATCCTCTCACAAACCTCTGTACCGCCCTATGTAAACATGGTGTTTGATGCTATAAGTTATAATCCTATGATCTATGTCATGTTGCCATAGTTTATTTGTTCTTTGATTGATTGGTTGTTTCTCTTTGGTTCATTAGAGTTGTATGTTGATATGTTACCGTCCTTGGTGCCCATTATATTTGTGCGCGCATGGATCAAGCACCATAGGGTTGGTAGTACTTGTATACTAGAAGGGGGAAGTTCTCACGGAGTGACAGAAACCTAAGGACGCGAACCGGATAGTTGCATGTATGGGAGTAAGAGGACCATTTACTTAAGGCTATGGTTGGGGAAACCTTAATGCTTGCTAGTATTTACGGATGTTTGCTAGCAAGCCAATCATATAGTACTTGTAATCCTGGAGGGAGAGCATGTATATTTAGCCTCTCCTACATAGAAAGCTGCATCGAAGACATTGAACCCAACATCTTCACTAATTGATCTTGGACAAAGCCACCAATATTACCACCGCCTTTCCACACTCATGGTACTCGTTAGTTTAGTTTGTTTTATTGCTGCAGCACTAGCATTTATTCCGTGTATTTTATTGTTCCGCAAAGTCACCTCTCATACCCGTTATCGCTCTAGTTTTATTTCCTAGATATTGCAAACGCTTAGTGTGCGTAGAGTTGTATCAGTGGTTGATAGAACTTGAGAGAATGTTTATCCTACCTTTAGCTCCTCGTTGGGTTCGACACTCTTACTTATCGAAAAGGCTACACACGATCCCCTATACTTGTGGGACATCAACTGTAAACACTAGCAAACAAGTTTGTAGGGGTATTTGTATTGCAGATAAATAAAGTACGAGTAAATAAAATACAGTAATAATAATTGCAGCGAGTGGCCCAATCCTTTTTAGAGAAAAGGACAAGCCGGTTGTTTTACTTATGATGACCAAACGTTCCCGAGGAAACACGGGAATTTCGTCAAGTGCTTTTGCTTCACATAGCTGAGTAATCTTCAATGGTTTGGTAAATGTTGTGTGGATGAACCTATGCTAATGCACTACCCCATACTTGGACTAATACATACTTGTGATTATACCTCTAGCAAGCATCCGCAACTACAAGAAATTAATTAAGATAAATCTAACCACAACTTTATACTTTGAGATCCTACACTCTCTCGTGCACCGGTTTCGTAATGGGGGTTTGGGTTTCTGTCGCTCCCGCAATCCCACAATTAGTACCCAAATACACGATGCATTCCCTTAGGCCCATAAAGGTGAAGTATCATGTGGTCGACATTCATATGACACCATTAAAAGAATAGCACCACAACTTAAATATCAAATTATTGCATATTACTCAACATAGTTCCACTACTAACAACATGACTTCTCCCATATCCTCAAGAACTAAATGAACTACTCACGAGACATCATATGGATCATAATCAGAGGTTATATAATGATGAATTACAATCTGCACATAAACCTAATTCAATGGTTTCACTCAATAGCATCAACTACAAGGATTAATCAACACCGGGAAAATTTCCCCTATGAACTAGACAAGATCAAAACCAAGATGTTACAGCGGGACGGCGTGGAGATGGCGGTTATGATGGTGCTGGTGGTGGAGATGATGGTGATGATGATCCCGATGAAGTCCAGCTCGATGACGGTGACGATGGCGACAGTCCCCCTCCCTCCGGGAAGGAATTTCCCTGGCAGATTTCAGCCTGCCGGAGAGCTTTTCTCTTTATCTGGTTCTCCGCCCCGTAGCGGCGGCGGAATATTTCTATGGTCCCTCCCCCATCTTAGGTTTCTCGGGGATTGAAATACATGAGGGGGCGTCGTCAGAAGTGAGCCAGGGCGCCCAGACTATGCCTAGGCGCGGCCTAAGGCTGGCGCGTGTCTAGGGGTGGTGTGGCCCCCTTAGGGCCCATCTCGGCCTTCCCTTCTAGCTTTCTCCATCATCTGGAAAAATAGGATTTTATGTATCTTTGCAGGAAATTGTTGGTTTTCAGAAATATGGTGTCTTGACGGTCCTTTTTTCCTACAGATTCCTGGCTCCGACGGTTAATTCTCCAATAATCATCAAACGTGCAAAATAGATGAAATAAGATAAGTATCACCTATAAATATGAAATATATCAATGAATCATGATATATAATAGTGATGCAAATTGGACGTATCAATGGCCTGCAAGAACACATGGTCATTCATGCATGTTTTGTGGAAGTATTATTTCCGGTTTTATACCGTATCCCAACGAGGAGCTTAGTAAGATGTTTATCGGCGGTGTTTCTGTCGCACCTAAGGTGTCACAAGTCTTAGGTGAATTGACAACAAGGATTGAAATGGAAAAATGTGAATGCGAATATAGGAGTTTTGAGTATTTGAAAGTGCATAGAAGTAAACATCTATTAAGAAATAAAATGAGTTTCTGCATATGAAAGATTAGGCGTGGGGAGATTCGGTTCATGGTGATAGTGAATGTACCTGGTGAAATAAATGTGATAAGTGAATATGATTCTTCCTTATTTATATTTGAGTAGGCAAGCAACCCAAATGAGAGAAAGACACTTCTTGGTAGATTTCTTATTTCTCCAATGATCCTTTAGCCTGTTACCAAAGCCATGGTCACCACATCTATTAAGGTGGTTAAACTAGATCAAAACTTTAAGCTTGGTGGTTCTTTTTTATCCTCGAGGATTGCTAGATCCTCTTTGATATCGGCTATGTCACTCGGCGGTCACCGATTCACTAGCAAACAAGTTCCTGTCTATGAGTTCTTGAGATCATGCTATCTGGGTCCTTAAATTAGATAACAACATTAGGTGCACATAGACATTCATTCTCATACATAATCATCTTAATCATAATTCATAAAATAGATGAAATAAAATAGGCGCACCACATCTCACCAATCCCCTACATCTCCCACACCTATGGAATCTACTCACACATGAGAGGAGAAAAGCACAATGATATCATAACAATGTAAATGGAGTTCATCTCGATATTACCGTAGCAAGCCACAATAGTTGAAGATCAAATCAAATACAAACCAAGATGGAATAGATGTTTCAATCTCTAATCTTACAAGTATGAATCTCTCTCTCTCTCAGTACAAGTGGGGTGTGATGGATGAGTGGATGATCTAGATGGGGGCAGATCTTCGCGAGAGTCAATGATGGTCTTTTCCTTCTTCAGATCTGATCTCTTCTGTTCTAGTGCGAATGGTGGTTGCGTCTCTGCTTGTATCCTTTTCGAAAAAGGATTGTATTGATATGGGGAAGGAGACGGCGCACAATACAGGCGCGTACGGTCGGCCCCGCCCGTACGGATGCTCGCTAAACATTTTAGCTTCAATAGGAAATCTTCATATTTTGTTGCAATCAGCTCATAAATACCTAGGATCTTCCATAAGTGATGGTTTCCTGAAATAAATAAAACAAGGTTTCACCTAGATTGCGATATTAACATTACTTGAAAGACACAATTCGATGACAACCCAATGAAACCAAATGATAATAGTGAAAAATCCTTAGTAAAAAGCGTCAATATTTGGATATATCACCTCGCCTCGGCGAGCTCGAAATTTACCGCTAGGATTTATGCGATGGTCGATGACGAATGTTGGTGATGGAACGACTCGAGGGACGCCCACTCATCGGCCAAGGCAACGGCAATGTGCACCGCAGCCTTTGCTGCCTCCCCCATGCCCTCTCGGTAGGGGACGTAGAGAGAGAGTCCTCGCGGGACACCATGCCGCACAACCCACTTTGGCCTTATGGGCTAGCACATAGTTCACAAATCTTTTTTCGCCTAGCTTTTTGGCGGTTTTCAAATTGGTTTGTCAGGTTTTGGTTTTATGTTAGGTTTTTTGACGGTTTTCGAAAATTATTCGGTTTTAAAAAATGTTAATTTTTTTAAAATGTTCAATTTTAAAAATTGTTCAGACTCTTTTACTGTTCGGATTTCAAAAATTGGTTCAATTTTTAGAATTGTTCAAATCTAACAAGTATTCAAATTTTAAAATTGTTTAGAATCTCAAACTGTACAAAATTTTAAAATAGTATCATTTTTCAAAAATATTCAAAATTTGAAACTATTCGGTTTAAAAAATGTTAAAATTTAAAAACGTCCATGTTTTTGAAAAAAAAATCGAAAACTGTTTTTAGATTTGTACAATTTTAAAAAGTGTTAGATTTTGAAAAAGAAAAATATTAGCAAAAAAAGAAACAGTAAAAAGAAGAAAAAGATAAATGAAGCATACCTGAGCTAAGGGGCCGCTGCCCATCTAAACCTGGTCGCTGGGGTGTGCAGCGTCTCCGCAATTAGCCGAAACCTATACACCGACCAGGTCGGTGGCTACCGGTCACCGCACCCCCCCCCCCCACCGGCGCAGGTGTTGGGCCTAGCCCAGGTAGGCCTTTTCCCTTTTTTCTCTCTTTTCTGTTTTCTTTTCTTTGTCTGTTTTTCTTTTCTGTTTTCAATTTTTGGTTTTGTATATTTATTTTTCAGATTTGAAAACTTATAAATTTTAAAAATTGTTCAAATTGAGAAAATGTTCAAATTAAAAATATTTAAATCTAAAAATTGTTCGAACGTGAAAAATGTTCAAATTTAGAAAATGTTAATAATTAAAACGATTTTTTTAAAAAAAATCTTCAAATCTAAAATATGTTCATATTCAAAAATGTTCAAATTTTGAACAAAAAATAAAAAATCTGAAAAATGTTCAACAGAAAAATGTTCAAATTTCGAAGAAAAAAAATCAAAAATCTTAAAAATGTTCAAGTTCGAAAAAATGTTAAATTTTTGATAGTATTTAAATTTCTGAAAACACTAAAAAGTTTAAATTCTAGGGTTTAAAAAACCGGGTCTAAAAAGAATCAGCTTTTGAAAAACTTAAAAATAAAAATCTATACCTAACAATAAAGGAGCTAAGGTTTCTGCCAAAATTTTCGTCCAACTTTTTTTTGGACCGTTTTGCCCTCCCACCAAATCGCATAGTACGTCAAATTGCCACTATACCGGTTGGTTCAGTTTTTCTTTTTCCTCCTCTAGCCGAGAGTGAGAGCAGAGAACTGCTCTGCCGCGTGTATCTCGCGCATCGCGCAGCCGGCGCTCCTCCTGCGCGCCTCCCGCCGTCGGCCAGCCTCCGGCTACGAGACCCTCCAACACGCACAGTACCTCATACTCTCAAAGAACAGAGAAAGATACAAGGGGAGGGCCGAGCCATGCGCCCTCACCGGACCACGCCCGAGGCTGGGGCCGGGGTCGAGACAGGTTACAGGAAGGTGCCGGTGGCAGGGGCGTCTGAGGTCGGGGAGCGCCGCGGCGTCGACTGCCGCCGGTGGACACCGTGGTCAAGATGAGCGCATCTCCACTGTGGTCCACTAATCTGCCATCGGCCAGCTAGGCCGATATGTCGTCCTCGTGGCGATGCCGCTGGCTCCACTGGTTGAAGCAGAGGCTGGACTGCAACTGTTCTTAGTAGCTGCAGCTAGCTGGAAAGAAGAGCATGTGCCGCCGCCATGGCCGGTGGGATCGTGCGATTTGGGAAGATAGGGTTCACTCGTTAGTTGCTTGTATCGTGTACGGTGGGCACTTGCTGGGCCATGTTTCTCTTTGGGCTGGAAAAAAGGAAACGAGCTGGGCTACATAAGTATAATTTTCTACAAGTACATAATCAACTACTACGTTTTATGATTAAACAAAGAAGCAACTTATGTCCTACCCACACGAAATGTGAGCGTGTCCGTTATCCTACCCACCACGTCCTGGGCTTCCCCATGGACTTCTCTTTCTCTGTTGGTACCCGTGGAATCCATCCAAAGACAAATATAGCTTCAATAATAGTCCCACATCGTTCCTGTAGGATGTATCCCACCGGTTTATATACATTTGATTTGCCTGAAATACCAGGAAGGTGAATAAATAACTGGCACCATTGATTGGTCTGACAAAATCGGTTGCCTACATGAATTAAATGAGAGGGTGGACACAAGAGCGGCAAAAACGCAAGTGGAGCATGATCAGGAGGGAACCAGAGGGACCGAGGAAGAGTGAGCGGGTTTCGGAAACATGGACTCGAACGTGCCTGGCGGGACAAAGTCCAGCTGTGTGCGAAGGCGGTGGCGGAGATTTGGGATGGTGTGGAGAGTGCGTCGGGCTGAGCCTTTCTGAAATGCCTTTTTATTTTTATTTTATTTCTCTAAAACTTTTGTGACGAAATAAGAAGCAGAAAAGTAAATTAGGATTTTGCCCATTTTGCAATTTTTCCGTATCGACCAAATCACCTCTAGATTTGGACAAAATTACCCACCTTGCCACCGAAAAATTGAAAAAATAATCAATAATTTGTTTGTCATGTGTGGATAGGGCTGCACTTGCGACTCACACGTTGAGTATAGGAAACATATCAGGCGGGAAAAAGGTGGGCGATGGGCTGCTCGCTATGGGTGGGTGGCAACCTAACCTTCTGAGTCCGGCACTGCCACAATGTAGAAGTATACCTCGAGGTCCCCGTGCCCCGTTCTCCCTCCCATGGTGCTCCAGTTACCAGATGCAGAATAATTTCCAGCACTCATTGGGCTCATGCATGGCTGTAGCGTCAATCGGCTGTAGTCCAAAATTCGGCCGCGCCGATGTTTTTCAACCAAAAGTTAATTTTTTATCCCGGTGCAACGCACGGGCATGTTTCCTAGTAGAACTAAAAACAAAAAAGCAATAAAATAAAAAGGAGTGGGAATGTTGGGCCGGCCCAACAACCGGCCTGATGGTGTGCGGCGCCTGGTCCGCGTCGATCAGGTCGGCATACAACCCCCCCCCCCCCGCATAAAGCATCCCCCGAAAACAGCGGGTGGCGCCTTTAGGGGCGCATTTGGTAGCATGCATGAGTTTGCTGCACCACTGGTGCAGTGGGAAGAAGTCCTCTGCACGTCGCAGACGCGCCATGGGTCATAAAAGCCACGTTGTTTGGTGGCCTGCACAGAATTTTTTCGGCCCCGTGGAGATTTGGGCTCTGCCCGTTTGGTAGGTCGGTTTTCAGGCCTTGTAGCATCCCACAACGGCGCCCTTGTCGTTTGGTTGCAACCCAGAATCTGCTTCTCCTTACCTCTTCCCTTCAGTGGTGAGGTTACCAGCGATCAACAACACAAGCAAGAACACAATCACAGTTCATGCAAACTTAGCACTGATCATAGTTCAAACACGGTCATAGTTCACGACACAGGACGATCATAGTTCACAACACAGTAGAGACGATCATAATTCAACACACGACAGGAACAACAACTAGACACAGACATGGTAGCAGCGAGGCAGAACCAGGTAAGTTTCAGACATGACTTTCAAAGACGACACACCTCGTGGCATCGCCATGGTAACGACACCTGGTCATCACCTCAGTGCAGGTGTAGTCGAAGATGACCACACAGTACTCGAAGGAGGACACCTTGTTGAAGATGAGGAACTGGCATACCTGCAGCTGATGAGCAATGGTGAAGCCCGCCCACCCCTGGTCGATGTATGCGTCATCGCCTTCTCTCGCCGTAGTCATCCTCCAGTTGCAGCCAGTGTTGGTCTTCATGATGATGCTCGAAGGGATTTCTCCGAACCACCTGACGAAATCTTGAGGGATCCGGAGCCGGCTGAAGGTGGGCTTGAAGACGATGCGCAGGAACTGGGCCGGCCCTACATCTGGTTGGAAGTGGCCGATGTTAGGCGCCCTTTGCTTCTTGGACGGTGATGTGGGCATTACCCTTCGGGTAACCCGTATTATGTTACCTCTTACGGCCCAACCAGGGGCCCATGAAGATCATCCATCAACCACGATGGGTCGCTACGTCAGTTCCGAAGAAATACACTTGATGAACAAGGCAAGAAGACGAAGAACAAGGAAAGTTTAGATGTAGAACTCTTTGTAACTTAGTCATACCCGGACAGAACTCTCGAGACCTAGCTCATAATATAAGGGCCAGGAGAGGGTCTGCCGAGAGACACAATCAACTTAGCCAAAACCACTGCAAGTCTAGAGCTAGGTCAGACGTAATGTTAGCCTCTCGACGAGATCTTAGCCTTAGCCTTCGGCTACCCCATTGTAACCCGATATTTTTAATAATCAAGATCAGACAAGCAGGAAGTATGGGTTTTACCTCATCGAGGGCCCCGAACCTGGGTAAATCTCTCTCCCCGTTTGTTTGGTATTCGATGTCTCGTGTCAGCCTACAGGATTCCGTCAACCCTAAGCCCCAAAAGGTGGGCATTGCCGAGGAGTACCCTCGACAGACGGTCTCTCCTCTGGGGTCTCAGGTGACCCAAGCTTGAGCTTCTCAGTTTGCCACAAGAACACATGGCATTATAGGTGTGCCTGTTCACAAGTATATAGATGAAAACGAACATTAAAAACATGTGATACCTCATACATTGGCTCACACGGCAGCTCAAGGGACTGCCCTCAAACTAAGTCTAGTGTGCAAGTAATCACACACACATGACTAAGTTTGAAGGCAGTACCTTGCCTTCCATTGTGCCTTTGTTGAATCATTGGCCAATGCACTAGACAAACAAAATGAGGCCTCAAAAATTGGATCACACGGCAGGCAAAGGGTCTATCCGCAAACTAAGTCTAGTGTGCAAGAAATATGGCACACATAACTAAGTTTGAGGGCAGCACCCTGCCTGCCGTTGTGCCATAGTTAAATCATTGGCACTGCACAACTGAAGAAGTACAAACATGGAAAGCAAGGTAGTATAGGCCTCATACAATAAGCACATATGGAGGAGATGCTTGATCAGAACCAATGGCATGGTGATGTTCAGTCATGCCATAGGTTCTGATCAATCATCTTTGCATGCACAATAAAATCTGGAAGTTTCAGCAATCCACAGTCCGATCTAGGAAGGATCTACCGCAATCTGATATTAGAGTAACAGATCTAACCAAATCGAGACCGTGAACAGTAAGAACTGAACAAGAACAGCAAGCAATGGGGACGAACACCTTGCAAACATCAATACGAACCCTATCTTAATGGAAACCCTAGCAGATCTAATGTGCATGTCGTCGCAAATGCCTGAGAATGGCATGTTCTGGTAGAACGAGTACGAAGGTGAGAAGGAGAGGTCGTTACCGCCATTGTTTCGGCCGAGGACGAGCTCGAGGTCGCGGGCGAACTCGAGATGCCGATGAAGAATGCGGAGAAGGTTCCGGTCGATGTCGTGGTGCTGCTCGCCGACGTCTCCTCCTCCGGTATCGGTGCTCCTTCGTGCGACGGTGCGACGGATTGGTCGGCGGGAGGGGAACCGTCGAGTGATGTGACAGTTTGGGGGAGGTCGCGAGTGAGAGAAAGGAGAGGGAGCGGTGAACCTAATTATGGCGTGTGTTCCCGAAGAGACGCGGCGTTTCTGCCTCCCTTCTCCACGTGTGCAGCCTTCTGGCCACAAGCGGCTTGACCCTGGAGAAACTGCCATTCTAAACGTTCCTCCAAGCTTGTCGAGGGGTGCTTTAAAATCCGGTTCATGCAAGAACGCGGCGGCATGTAGGCATTCAAACGACCCATTCCACGATCCAACTCATGCAAAAAAAAAAAAAGTCATCTGCAGCTACCAACTGGCTAGATCAGAGTCGGGCGTTTTCAGTCTTCCTAAGCCCTCCTCGGGAAATAGCATATGATTGTGTGAGAACAGTTGGGCTCAGCCCATAAGCCGACGAAACAGGCCTGGCCCAATAAACGCTTGCGACACCAATAAACGAGAACGAGCGCGTCGCGGCGCCACCATTACCCGTCAGTCAGTCCTTCTCCCTCTCTTATCCATCCCAGAGATATCTGCGGATGCCACTCTGGAGCTCGTGTCCAAATTAATACTCCCACCAAGAACACCATCCTCCCTATTCGCCGCGGCGCGGCTCTGATTTTCTGGTGTTTCTTGGTTCTTTGGAGTCGCAGCTTCGAAGAGGGGTTGAGAGTATCTCCCGGGAGCTTCGGGAATTCTTGGTTTCTTGATGTGGAGATTGCTACCTTGCAATGGCAATCGGTGCCAAGAAGAGGGGAGTGCTATGAGGCTGTGAATTCATGGCCAGTAGAGGTGTATCCGCCCCCGCGTCGTAGGCGCTGGTGTGTGCCCGGAAGATGTGGTCTCCGTCGCATGACCTTAATGAGCTGCTCCGTGGTCAGCTCTAGCGGCGCTGCGGTCTGGCCAGCCGCAGAGGAGAGGATCGGGCGCCGGAGGGTTTGTGCATGCAAGATGTTCGATGTCAGTTCCCAGAGGAGCAGGAGGGCGAGGCACCTGGTGGGTTTTGCCAAGAAGAGGAGGAGGGGTTCCAAGAGGCAGCAGCCATGGTGGAAGGCGTGGTTCTCGGATTGGAACGACGAGGAAGAGAGCCTGGCCGGCTGGAGGGAGGACGACGAGTTGCTCCAGGAGGTTGTCAGCGACGAAGACCTGTCGGAGGATGACAAGTTTCAGACGTGGAAGAGGAAGGCCGAGGCGATTGTCGAGCTGCGGGAGGCCCAGCAGGATGCCGACAATGCTGAAGGGCGGTCCTGGGAGGATTGGATCGGTGGGGGCAGCACGGCGGCGACGGGAGGTGGTGGTGATTGGGGCGGGGGTGGGAGCTTCTCGGACCAGATAACCGATGATCCGACGCAGATAGTGAGGGATAAGGGCATCATTGAAACTTTTAAGGATTCCATCGATGAAGATTACGAAGACATGTTGTTTGAGGACCGGGTTTTTTTATATGCTTCGGCGAACTCGGTGCGTTCTTTAAACTACCTTGCTTGTCCTCCAAAAGTTCATAATTTACTGCCTGACAATAGTCATGAGATATCATCTTCTCCTCATGTTCACTACCATGTAGTGATTTTACACATGTGGTGTACTTACTATTATGCCTAGAATAATAATAAACTCGGACCTTTTTGCCATGTAGCATTGCCGTGGATCCATTTCGATGATAGAAAATTTGATGTTACTGAGTTTAGCAGGCATCTGGTTTATTGCAACAGAACCTTAGGGAACTGATTCTAACAAGAAAAATCTACTTCGCAGGCCAAATTCCTAGCATTGTTGATCGTGGTTCCATGGGTGCTAGATTTTCTAGTGCATGACTATGTTATGATGCCATTCCTAGACAGGTAATTTCATCTTACCACTATGGTGTTTCCATGTATACTGATCTCATGATAGGAAATTTATAATGTGAAACTACCAATAATTGCATCTCTTTGTGCTTCTGTAATTCAATTCTGTCATGTGTTCTAAACGCAGAACTGATTACATTGATCATTTTACGATAACAGGTATGTCAAAAAGGTACCACTTGCTGCTGAACTGCTTGATGTAAGACGCAGTCAGAAGCTTCAGATGATAAAGGATCTAAATCTTGAGAAAGCAAGATTCCGTCTTGAAGTAGAGATTGGTCAATCTCCTCCACTTTCTGATGAGGTGTTCTGGTCAGAGTTGCAGGAAAAAGCGTGAGACTATTATGTTTTCTTGTAGAGTTGTTGCTTATATTACTGCATTTGGAATGACTGACATGAACATTGATCTTCTCGTGTCTTACATTGATAGTAAAAACATTGTTTTGAGGTCCAATTAATTGATCTATTAAATTTTAATGGATTGATCTGTTACTTTATCAGGGTAGAGTTGAGGGATGAATGGAGATTAGAAAACCGACAAGCATTTGCAAACATCTGGTCTGATATCGTTTATGGGGCCACCCTATTCCTTATTATGTACTTTAACCAGAGTAAAGTAAGTATATATAGGATAAGCAGTGTTTTTGTGCATTTTCGTACTGTTGTCAATGGTGCGCCATTAAGTTTATATAGCACCCTTCCTGATGTGCTTGTACCATGTGGATCTTCAGAAATAGAAATATGCTGTGTTATTAGGCCTCTTGAGCAATTAACCAACTTCAGCTGTTAATAGTTGGTTCGTCATGTCAAACAACTGCAGAACTGAACTGATTAGAAAAATTCCTCATTCTGCCAATACTTCACAATGTTTCGTTAGATAGTTGCCATGGCAACTTCAGTTTCAGTAAAAAAAGTTACAATCAATGAGTAAACAGTACTGGTGTACATGTTTTCTGTACAAGAACACGGCCTACTTTTTGCTTCCTGCTAAAATTAAAGCTATATTGCTATCAGTTGGCATACATCTTACTCTCCTGCTACTTTCAGGTTGCAATGCTGAAGTTCACAGGCTATAAATTACTAAATAACATCTCGGACAGTGGGAAGGCCTTTCTTATCATTCTAGTGTCAGATATCCTTCTGGGGTAAGTTATAGGTATTCCTTTCTCAAAATGCATATTTATTATATTTGGCCTTTACTGTGATAACATAATACTCCTTTCTGTTATCTAAAAAATTTCATGCTCGACACCAACATTACCTGAAAACACAGTTTGGAATGACCGCAACTAGACGTGCAATCCCAAAATGCCAGATGCATCCTGTAAGCTTCATAAAAGTCTACCTAGAACCTGTACAATGAAAACAAACAACTCAAACTACATCTTGTGCATATCTCAATAGCTATATTCCTAATTACTTAAAGATTTTTCTCCAAAGGAAAATGTTTAACTTGAAGCCTGATACTAAGGCAATACTCCATGGCATGCTCTATCAGGCATTGCTCAGTAGTGTTCTAAAAAGTGCAAGCTGGGTAGCGCCCATTTCATGGTCTATTCAGACTAGTCAGCCAACTAGTGGATGGTGCCTAGCGCTTACGTGAACTACGTGGTCACCTCTTAGTAGAACAGAGTAAAAACCAGCGTTCAAAAAAGCGTACGCTTAGTCGCGCTTAAGCGCAAAAGCGAGCGTAGCGGTGGCTTACCGCTTCGTTTCAGCCCTGAGCGTGCGGTTAAGCGCTAAGCGCGATTAGGCAGCGCTGAGCGGCGATTAGGCGCGCGGAAGCGAGGAAAATCGGAGAAAAGCGCGCCGCTGAGCCTCGCTGCGCGTCCATGCTCGTCGGGCGGCAAACAAAAAGTTGGGGCGGTTGGTGGGAGGGGAAATGGCCAGATAGGGTTCCCTGGCACCCAAATCGACCATTCCCGCACACAGTCGAGAGAGAGGGAGAGAGAGGTGGCGCACCTGGATGGATCGATTCCGCCGATGAAGCTCCTCCGCCGCCGATGAAGCCTCTGCTCTTCAGGCCGCTGGATGTCGTCTCTCCTTCTCCCAGCAGGCATCAGCCTTCGTGTCCCCGTCGTCCCCTCTCTGTCCAGGCGACCAGAGCCCCAGATCAAGCTCGATCTGCTCGACGCCGATCGCCGCCCGTCGCAAATCCCTTTTTTCTTTTCTCATCTCGTTTTGGGCTACGTGTGTTGCTACCGGTTGCTGTTGGGCTGTTGCTGCTGGGCTAAGTTAGATTAGGCTCTAGATGCGTTGCTGGCGGTTGCTGTTAGGCCAGTTGCTGCTGGACGTTGCTCAAGACGTTGCTGGTTAGCACTAGATACATGCTTATGGTACAAAATGAATATTATGGTCTTGTGTATGCCCAATTTGTCTTCCCTGCTCCTGGCCGTACGCTTTTACCCTGTACGCTTAAGCGGCGCTTAAGCTCGCTTAAGCAGCAGTTCCTCTAGGCGGAGCCTCACCGCTCGCTTAGCGCTCAGCGCTTTTTTGAACCTTGGTAAAAACACCATTTTATTCATATCTTAAGTGTATTTTTTTTGTCGTCTGTGTGATGTTTAGAGCATATATTATGTGTCAGTATGATAGTATCTTAATAAACCATCTACTTAGGGATTCAATTCTATTTACCATCTTGTTAGGAAATACTGAATGGTATTTACCATAATTGTTAGGAAATACTGATTTTTATCTACAATCAGTTGTGAATACTGAACAAAAGCACTGCGCCTGAGAAGTTGATTAACACAGAAGCATATGAGCAGAAAAATGTATGTACTATTTTGTATTCATGTTTAATGGGACATATTGTGATATCAAACAGCTAAATGGTTCTGTAAGTTTGTTTACATTATATTTTTTGTGGTAACAGAAAGCAACGCTAATATTATTTTGTTTGGCACTCTCCTTTTTTTTGTTTAAATTGCCTGTGATCCTGTCGGCTGTATGAACATCTTGTAGCTGCACTGTCACAGGTACCATTCAGAGGCAGGTTGGCACTCGTTGGTAGAAATCATTCTTGAACACTATGGGCTTGAAGCCGACCAAGCTGCAGTCACCTTTTTCGTTTGTCTGGTTCCAGTTGCCCTGGATGTATTTATAAAGTTTTGGGTGAGTCTACTTTGTGTGTTTGCACAGTCAAAATGATTGGGACATGACAAAATATTTGAAAGATTAAACAAAGCATTTTTTTGGTTAGAGAGCCAAGCTTTAACCAAGATGACAATTTAAGAATATCCTTAATTCCGGATTTCAGCAACTCCAGCACAGAAACTTAAAATCACATTATATACATTCTTTAATAGTCTTTTCAAGAAACTGGATTTGAACTTGCTCTATTTTTATTACAATCTTTTGTGGAATCAATTCCGTTTTCCTTGAACTATTTTGTTTAAGTCTCCTCAACTGTTCACATTCTAATATGCAAGTACCATAATCTCATAAAGCAGAACTAAGGAGTACCTGCTCTAAGATCAGCACACTTAATGCAGTTTCCTTATTTTGCAGGTATATAAATACCTTCCAAGATTATCTCCTAGTGTGGGTAACATTTTGGATGAAGTGAGGCGCCACTAGAGAATTTTTTCCATCAGGAATTTTAGTTCCTTACATAAGGGAATTGCTAGGAGAAGTTCATTCCAGGTATGCATAGACTTCCGTGTATGGTTGGCTCCTACTTGTACCGTGTCGTTGTGTGAGTAGTAGTGGAAAACTAGCAGAAACTGATACAGTGATACAAGTATTCATTAATTGTTATTTAAGGATAATCCAAGAGCATCTTTTCACCCTTCGTTATGTAGAGATGCATGTTTCCTTTTGTGATACGCCATCGCCAATTTATTTCTAATCAACAATTGTAGCTGGCCAAATCGTGAGTGTATTTTTAATGGAACTCTTTGTGATGGTGTCCAATATTTCTATGAATGCACTACAAACTTTCCAAACTGTAGCTGGCAAGTCTGGCTTAAATATTTTTTGCACGAAGGAGAAAAACATTCTGATTATGTATTGCAGGTCGGTCCATGGATCATCTGAACTAGGACTTCAATTCTTGAAGAACCGTTCTTCGACAGGCCTCAGCTTGGAGTTGCGATGTGTTTGTTCAATTAGTCATCAGTTGGATCTCTATGTGCTATGGCTGGCAACTTCGGGTGTCACCTGAACCAGTTATTGTTCCTTCTAAAAAAACATGCCACACTATACAAATTATCGTGTGCTATAGATATCTCCCGGTAAATGTCAAGATTTTGCGCCATAGGTTCATACAGGCGAATGCAGTTTTCTTACATACAGATTTATGAATGCCAAGTGGTTTTCGTTCCCAGAGTGCTCACAAAGGAGCATCTTCTTTTTCATTATCCTGTTGTGACTTCTGAAGAGACTACTATAGAATAATGTATAAATACAATAGATGCAACAGAGTGGTAACTTTTTCTTCTTGCTTGTGCAACTGAAGCGCCATAACATAATTTACTCTTTCTTTCATGCTTCTGAAGTTGCTAAGTTCATCGAAAATTTGAATCGTCTGCTTAAATTGAAACAGCGGCACCAAAATTCTAGAGACCCACAACAATTTGCAGAAGTAATCTGAAATTGTCTACATGGCCTCACGAACTATTTGCAGAAGTATACTGGCACAAGATTATTTTTTTGCTTTCTGTTTGCAAGGACCAATGATCTGACACCTCGCTGCCGTAGCTGGGATGCGAGATTGAATTGGTGCGCCGCCGGTTGGCCTACACTACCAGTGACATTTCGAAGCCACTGATCAAGTCACAACTCACCAGTGCTCAGGGTCTGACACCTCGCCGGGTTGCGAGATGTATACTCGACGGCTATGTGGACATTACCCACAGGGCCAACTCTGAAAACTTGGTGCATGCTCTAGGCGACACCAGCAAAGTTGACACCTTGCTGAGATTTGAGATCGAATTGGTGCGCCACCGTTTGGCCCTCCACCGCTATTGGATTTTCGATGGTACCACCGACACACACACACACACACGCCAGTGCTGATTGCCGGAATGCCAAGCCGCCATCGCATAGCCTGCTGGCACCTCTCGACGACCGTTGTCTGAAGCTGAGGATTCTTCTGTTTTTTTTGTGCACCCTTCTGATCTTCTTGCTCTTACGTCTTATTCCTTCTTCTCACGTACGGAGTATATCCATAAGGTAGTATGATAGTTCGGACTTGCTTTGTTCATGCGGGTGTTGCATCCCCGCGGTAGTTGCTGTTGTTTTGTTGTTTTTTCGCTCTGCATTTTGGGGAAGAGCCGTAGTCCAGTTTGTGGCGCGGCTTCTTAGTCGTTGCGTGCTTGTATCGGTATTCGCCAGGTTTTTCGAATTAACCTGGCCGCTATCTTCTTAATAACCAAAGAAACGGGCAAAGCTTTTTCCTGGAGTTTTTTTTAAAGTAATATGATCTTGTTCAGAATTTCGCTGATTACAACTAGTTCCTGGCATAGCAATATGTGGAATTCAAATGGTATTCAAACCCTTAACAAATTTTGCAAAATAATTCTTTTGAAATTCCAACATTGCTACGGATTTGAATATTTAGCCCTGTTGTTTTTGAAAGTTTTACATTCCTTCATTTAGAATGAAATTTAGGGTTTACTTTCCTAATAGGAAAGAATTTAATAAAATGGAAAAAATATTAGAAACTTAAACATGGAATTTAGTTCGAATAAAGATTTTGAACTATAAGGAATTTCCATAGGTTCCTTCTATTTCCATCTCTTTTATTTTGACAACTTCATAAGATCTCTAAATTCATTTCGATCTCCACATGAAATGTAGAACATCAACTAGGTTTCTAATTTGAGAGAAATCTCAAATGGATTCGTTTGTATTGGGAGGTACTCTATAAGATCTTGCATAATGATGGTGCTCGTCATAACGCACACTATTGGGGAACCCCAAGACGAAGGTATGATGAGCACATCAGCAAGTTTTTCCTCAGTAAAAAATCAAGGTTTAATCGACCAGTAGGAGAAAGGCGTGATTTCTGAAGGTGTTGCTAGCTGACTAGTGGCAGGACACACTACCGACGTCAGCAACAACGTGGAACCTGCACACAACACAACCAAAATACTTTGCCCCAACTTACAGTGAGGTTGTCAATCTTACTGGTTTCGCTGAACACAAAGTATTAAATGTATCGAGTGGGAAGGAGATGTTTGCAGTAATTAAAGAGAACATAGCTTACAGTAAGTAAACAGAGCAGGATTGCAGTGGTTCAATTTATCAGTGTAAAGGAAAGAACCGGGATCCACAGTTCACTAGAGGTATCTCTCCATAAAGATGAATAACATGGTGGGTGAACAAATTACAGCTGGGCAATTGATAGAATATCGACCATACATGACAAGATGATTCGTTTGGGCATTACAACATAATACATAGACCGTAATCCAACTGCGTCTATGAATAATAATCCACCTTCCGGTTATCGTCCGAACCCCTTTAGTATTAAGCTGTAAGCAACAGATTATCGCATTAAGCAATGTGTGTAAAGTGAACAATAGAATTACCCTCGGATAAAACATTGTTGTTTTCTCCCTAGTAGCAACATCACATCTACAATCTTAGAAGTTATTGTCACTCTTCCAGAAAACTAGAGGCATGAACCTACTATCGAGCATAAATACCCCCTCTTGGAGTCACAAGCATCTACTTGGCCAGAGTATCTACTAGCAACTGAGAGCATGCAAGATCACAAATAACATATGACAAGAATATATAATCGATCTCAACATATTACACAATATTCATCGGATCCCAGCAAACACAACATGTGATGATAGGCAGCTCACAAGATCTAAACATGAGACACAAATTGGAAAAGACAACCATCTAGCTACTGCTATAGACCCATAGTCCAGGGATGAACTACTCACGCATCACTTCGGAGGCGGGCATGGCGATGTAGATGCATCCGGCGATGATTTTCCCCTCCGGCAGGGTGCCGGAAAGAGCTTCATAACCCTCCCGAGATGGGTTCTGCGATGGCGGCCGCGACCAAACTTTTCGTGGATGGAGGCTCGGGTGTTCAGGGTATTCCCGAGATCGTGAATAAATAGGCGGAGAGGCGATGTCGGTGGAGGCCAGGGTGGCCCACACCACCCCTAGGCGCGGGCCAGGGCTAGGCCGCGCCTAGGGCTGGCGTGGCCGCCCGACTGCCCCCCGTCAACCCCTCTGGACTATGTCTTCTTTACGGAAAAATATTGACTTCGGCTTTTTTTTTGTCCAATTTCGAGAATATTTCCTGTACAACTTTTCTGAAATACAAAACAACAGAAAACAGAGAACTGGCAGTGTGGCATCTTGTTAATAGGTTATTGCCGGAAAATGTATAAAAGTGCAACGAAGCATGAGCAAAACATATATAAATTGGTGTAAAACAAACATGGAGCATCAAAAATTGTAGATACGTTTGAGACATATCAAGCATCCCCAAGCTTAACTCATGCTCGTCCTCGAGTAGATAAGTGATAACAAAATAATTTTTGAGGTGACATGAAGCCAACACAATCTTGATCAAGCATTTTAAAGAATTGTGAGCTGTGATCAAAGTATTCTAAACATAGGCATGATAGATATAATTCTAACAATAGAACTTAGTGTGGTGACCCGGCATACCACTGCATGGTGTAGTATGCAAGTCTGACATAACACCAATGAAACACCGTTCCACTAGTATTACATCGCTCAGAGTGGTACAACAGAAACATATGCGGGTCCAAGGCATGTCTATAGAATTACATACAGACTCTGTTACAAAAGATCATCACAACCTCCTACTTTACAATGAGGTAAATCTGCAAATAAACTCCAGAAGAACGACTCGTAGTCTAATCCTAACACGAACTCTATTTGTAGAGTATTTAACTAGCTACTGAGGCTATGAATAGATTCTAGCTAAATAGGAGCTAGGTTTAGGAAGCTAGTTCCCTTCTATGGCTAACTAGGTTATCTTCTTGTTGGATGTGGTAGCTGACTCCTCTGATAGGGTCCTATCTCTTGAAGTAGTTGTTGACTCCTCGGTCTTCGAGTTGCACTGTAGATCCTCCTTCGATGCCTCCATATCTAAGCAGGGATTTAAGAGTGGGATGAGTACGAGCGTACTCAACAAGTTCATTATAGGAAAGAGGTGTTTAATGCACTAGCTACAGCATTAGACCAGAAAGTCTAATACCAATGCAAGTTTTCATAATCATTTCTTCAAAAGGGTTGCTTTTATTCAGAAGAACTATGTCCGTCAGCCTTCACCGGTTTACTAGAACTTCATGGAGCTCCTTTCCGGCAGCGTTCGCAGTTCCATATCCCGGAACAGGGAGTGACAGGTCACGATTCATTACACTCTGCAGAGGTGTGTTGCTTTACCCATAAGAGATCTTAACCTTGGTGCCAACCGAGTCTATAGTTCTCGTCCACACTTCCTTTGGTGTGAGGCCCGGTATAAGGTCTAGCCAATCATGTTCCTCCGCTACCTCGAACACCCACCCGTTGTTGCATGCGCCGACCCTGGGTCCACATCGGTCCCATTATTCCTGTAGATTTCAAGGTGGACCCCGACCACGACAACAGTGCTGGGCTCTACCATACACTCCTACGCCGGTGGATGCAACCCATCATAGACCGCAATACCGTGGGGACTTAAGGCTTCCCCAGCCTACCGCTTGTTTTTCGAACGACAAGTGTCTACGGACTGTGCCGTGGGGACTTAAGGCTTCCCCAGCCTACCGCTTGCCGCCGACAGATACAAGTGTCTACGGTAAAGCGCATCCGTTGATGAACGAGAGGTGGAAACACTTTTGACTACTCCGTCCCACTCCGGATCTTATGGTTAACACGGGTATTACGGCACAAGAATCACTGGCGACATTTGTTGATTAATCCTAGATGGATATAAACCCTTGCAATGGAACCTCCACCATATCAACACAATCCATGGTTCCATTGCCCACCACATAGTCATATTCATAGTTATGAAAGTAGTGTTTTTGGTTTTTATGCAATAGTGATAATCATAGTACTTTGCAAGTAATTTGATAAAGATACTCAAATGACATGAGCAAGCGATGAACTTGCCTTTCTTGACTGCAAGATTATGCAGGCAAGGTCTTCGGTGCGCAATAACTCCGAATTCTGAAATAGCATCATCGTCCGGTAAGGACGATGTTTAAAAGATTGGCAAGGATGCAATAATGCATAAGTATGAGATGCAATCGCTCTAAGCGTGACCCAACCCCGATGATTTAGGATTAGTGAGTTGTAATGATTGGTTCAGGGTGTGTTGCACTTTTAGAGTGATTCACATACAAGGTTCTTATTCAGATGTGATTACTTGGTATTATCAACGGGTGAATAATAAAGCATAATAATCAATTGAGCACACAAAGTATGATAATTGGCATAATGTTAATAAGTAAAGAACAGTGGTCAGTTTTAGTATTATATGGCATGGTTAATGATTAATTGTCATATACTTTAAAAGAATAACTTTTGAAGAACATGTTCTTAAATAAAGAACAAGTATGATAATTAAGTTTGTGGGTTGCTATAATTTATTCTGGTTCTGTTATCACCAGATTTTGGCTAAATCAGGAGGTGGGCCGCGATCAAGATGGGCTTGGAAGATTACATATGAAAGATCTATGAAGCGGCCTCGCACGGAGGAGTTGGGCTAGTTAGCCTGTGTATCTTAGTAGAATAAATTATGTATCGATTTAGAAGTTAGAGTTTATCTCGTGCACGGTTTAGTGCACATCCACATTAGAAAGTCCCCTGGACTATAAATATGTACCTAGGGTTTATGGAATAAACAACAACTCACGTTCAACCCCAAAAACAAACCAATCTCGGCGCATCGCCAACTCCTTCGTCTCGAGGGTTTCTATCGGGTAAGCGACATGCTGCCTAGATCGCATCTTGCGATCTAGGCAGCACAAGCCCCACGTTGTTCATGCGTTGCTCGTATCGAAGCGCTTTTGATGGCGAGCAACGTAGTTATCATTAGATGTGTTAGGGTTAGCATTGTTCTTCGTTTAAGCATGCTTACGTAGTGCAACCCTTGCATATCTAGCCGTCCTCACGCCTATCTCGGGTGTGGGGGCGGCACCCCGCTTGATCATTATTTAGTAGATCTGGTCCGTTACGATTGCTCCTTGTTCTACAAGGATTAGTTTAATATCCGCAATAGTTTGGCCTTACAAAGGGGGAGGATCCTGTGGCACGTAGGGTGGCGTTCGCAAGTCCTAAACGGGATGTTCCTAGGATCAACTTCATGTTGGTTTTTTGGCCTTGTTTAGGATCGGCTTACGAGCACCGTGCGTGGCCATCCGGCCCAACCTGGAGTAGGATGATCCGATTATGTGGTGAAAACCCTAAATCGTCGTAGATCTCATTAGCTTCATCTTGATCAAGCGGGACCACCAAGTATTCGTACACCCCGTACGGATCATGGGTGGATCGGCTCTTTGAGCCGATTCACGGGATAACTCGAGAGCCGATCGAGGCTCGCATTTAACGTTTACATGTATGCCCCGCGAGAAACTAAGCGAGGCAATCTCATCACCTTCCCGACCAGGTATAGGTCAGGTGGCACGCCCTTGCACTTCGCAACGCCGCGTGTGACCGGAAGAGCATTGCGGGCCGTCGCTCGGAGGGGTCTCAGCCAGCCGCAGCTCTAGGCTCCCCCGGCTCTACGGTGTTGACAAGGCCGCTGCCCGCCGGTGGGTTTTGGCGGTCAACACATTCTGGCACGCCCGGTGGGACCATCGTCTACATCAACCACATCGCCATCTACATCTGAGATGGCGGACGGCACGCCAGTCACATGCGACGAGATCGAAGCCATCCTCGAAGCCGCACTCTTCGGCTCCTCCCACCGAACCCACCCCCATGACGTCAGGGGGAGGGGCTCCACGCCCGAAGGCGCGCTTGAGGAGAGAGATCTCTCCACCCCGTTGAAGGAGCGCACCAAGTCTGCGAAGCATGGGGATCTACCCAAGGAGCTCGAAGGGAACATGACGAGATCAAGGCAACCCTTGGAGCCGAACTCATCGGCTCCGCCGAGAAGACCCGGCCGCATGATATCGGGCTTGGTACGAACCCACGCCCGGGGCCCGGTGTCGACACGGTGGATCTCAGCCACCCCATAAATCGGCCAAAGTGTTCCTTTGGTGTCAATGTGGCAAGAGCTGCAAGCTACCACGGCAAAGAGGAAACAGAAAGCAGCCACTCCCGTGGCAAGGATGAAGAAGGGGCCGATCCGTGCGGCCAACCCCGAGGTGAGGACATGCGGTACCTGGCAAGGGAGGGAATAAGAAGCATGCGGTATCAACGCCCACACTCTAAGCACCCTCTCGGCAAATACGAGCAACACCAAGACCGACGTCGGCGCTACGGCGCTGACGAGGAGGGGAATGTCTGGTCGGTGCCGAGGTCGGAAGGTACCGCCAACATGGTAGAAGCAACAACGGGTACGGTCGTCGCGCCGAAGGGAGGCCAAGGGGACGGAGTGACATGGATAAGCACCGGGAATGCCCGTTCTTCAAACATTGCTCGGGACTCAGGGATGAGCCGATTGCCAACAATCGAGGACTGCCCGGAATGCAAACAAAGGAAGAAGGGTGCCGCTAACGTGTCTGTGTTCAGCCGGCTAGGGCCTTTCCCGCATCGGAACAAGCGTGCTGAGTCCCCTCAGATGGAAGGGCTCGAGGAGCGGGAGGACGGTGGCGAAGAATACAAATATCATCAGCCCGGATGGTGCCCCGATGGGCTCAGCCGTTCCCGGGAGCAAAAAGTCCAGCGTACTGCGTGAGTTGGAAGAAGCGAAAGATTATACCTGCGCACGCTAAGGAAAGCACGGCCTGATTTGGCCGCCAAAATCCTGCGAACCCCGGACGAGGAAGGTCAGCCACAAAGAAAAGAGTGGCGCCCCAAACGGAGAAAAGCCGATGATGAAACATCGGCTGGCACAAATATGGTGTTCATCCTCCCTTCGGAGTTCAATGCCCCGGGGTTAGACGAGACCTCCGTGGCACAACTTGATCGCGGCCCACGGCCGGTTATCTTTGAGAAGCCACGAGACAGGAGCTACGAGCATCCGAAGGCCCTGTACTTACGAGGGTATATTGATGGGAGGCACTGTAAACAGGATGCTGGTAGACACCGGAGCGGCAGTTAACATCATGCCATACTCTATGCTACGTCGGCTGGGACGCTCGAGTTCGGATCTAATCAAGACCAACGTAACGTTGAGCGATTTCAACGGCCAAGCATCTGAAGCACAGGGAGTTCTGAACGTGGATCTGACCGTAGGAAGGAAAACCATCCCTACGGCGTTCTTTATCGTTGATAGCACGAGCAGCTATGCTGTTTTGCTGGGAAGAGATTGGATCCACGCCAACTGCTGCATTCCTTCCACGATGCACCAATGCATAATACAGTGGGATGGTGATGAGGTGGAGGTCGTCCAAGCCGACGACTCGGCTGAAGTCTCAACGGCTGGCATGAATGCATGGGAAGCGGCGGGCCAAGAACCCCTCTCGGGCATCAAATTGGACGGCCGCGAGCGCATCGATGTAACGAAGGGAAGGGTTAAGCTAGTTTTATCCACCGGCCCGACCATGTAGTTGAAGCCAAGCAATGTGCAAGTCGGCGAGGCTGATCCTTGTGATCGGCCCCGGGGATCCGTGAAGGAGCATTACAAGACCTTTGCCGAGCAAACAACGTGGAGGCCGATTCCGATGATCGGCCGGGAATATCCTCACCCACCATTCGCACTGGGTTCAACATGTTATCCAACGAGCCGATACCATCAATTCTCTTGACAGAATCGGCTCGGGGGGGCACCCAGGTATATAAAGTACGAGGGTGTGCAACAGAACCATTTCATCTTCTGTTGATGGGTATTGGAACATGGGGGGCCGATATACAAGTCGGCCGGAAAAATAAAAAAAAAAAATTCGGAAAATTTCAGGCATAGCCGATGCAGCAGGCATCGAAAAATTTCAGGCATAGCCGATGCAGCAGGCATCGACTTAAGAGCAGAGGGGGTAGTTCCCTCCAAGAGTCTGGAGAGCGTCGAAACACGAAAACGTTCTCACCGGAAGGTGCTTCACCTGCCGAAGATGATGAGCTGATCTGATCAGCAAGGCGCAAGGTTTGGACTAAAGAAGCTCGGGGGAGGGCGGCTCGTCCTGGAATTCCCTCATTCTAAAAGAGCCGATTTGTTCTAAATCGGTTGATACGGCGTTGTGAGTTAGAAACCAAGGATGATTGACGTAATCAGCTCGCTGCTATTCTTACCTTGAAGGCCCGGGGGGCAGCTCACTTTGAAGGTCTCTGCTCCGGGAGCCGATCTCGTTGGGATCGGCCGAACTCTGCACCGCAAGTTACCCGAAGAACGGTGCCTATGTTGCAAAATTATCATAGCTTGCTGGATCGGCTGTATGGACCCTCAACGGAAGGGAGGTAATCGGCTGGTGGCCTGCGGGGTAATTCTCTTGGACAGGGTTGGGCCCGCCCGAAATCTCAATGGTGATGATCCATCCTTTACCCTCGCCGTGGCTAAGGCTCGGGGGCAGCTCGCCCTCGAGGTCTAACCAACTCTGTCAAGGTGGGCCCGCTCTTCGTGTCGGCTTGTTCAAAAGACGGTGTTTATTGTAGAGGGAAGGCTGTCGGAGCTGAACGAGCGGAATTCGGAGAGAATAAGGAAGAGGAGACCCGACATTATTTCGGGAGGTTTGCCGCTAGGTCCAACATGTCATCTTGAATGAGATCCGTGGATTCGCGCGAATAAGGCTTGGACTTGTGTGGCAAGGAGTTTGGGTCTAGATGGATCTATCTCAAAATCTAGTGTGGGAGGCCGGCGCGATGCCATCGGCTTGTTGGGCATGGTCTAGTGTGGCAATCGGCGAGAATCGGGAGGGAAGACAATCGGCTAAATTATCATAAATGGAATCGGCAAAATCGAGTTGGGGAATTTCTTCATTGATGAGCCGGATTTCTTACGGAGAAGAGCTGATTGCCCTCAAAAGAGAAGACCGAGGGGGATACATTGCCCCGTCTGCTACTGCTAGTCCTATGCTAAGACCCTATCTAGGGGCCGCTGCTGCCCTCGTCGTCGTCATCGTCACCGTCGTCGCCACCGCCGGTGCTACTCCCCGCCGGCTCGTCGTCGCTGCTCCAGCGGCCGCCGATAGGACCCTCGTCGTCTTCGTCCTCTTCGTCGGCGTCGTCGTCACTGTCGACGTCGCTGAAGTTCCCGGGCCGAAGGTGGCGGCGTTTGGCCGGCGGCTCATCGGAGGAGCCGTCTTCATCCTCTTCCTCCTCTCCCTCTTCCTTCACCTCCTCGGAGGTGGTGAAGTCCGCCCGGGAGAGGCGGTCGTCTTCGCTCTCCACCACCGCTTCCTCGCCCGCAAGGAAGCGGAGATCGCTCTCCCCGTCGGTCTGGGATTTGTCATCCTCGGACCAGACGGAGGAGTCATGGTCCTCTTTGTCCCACTTTGTCGGGGCAAGGATGTCGTACGCCGCTTGCGTCCCCCACGAGGGCGTCGACTCTCGGATTGGGGAGGACACGTGGGAAGGATCCGACGAAGAGGAAGAGGAAGAGGAAGAGGACATGGTTGCAGAGGAAGGTTTTTGGAGTGCCACTGCGGAAGGGGAAAAGAAGAGAACTGTTCGTTGCGGCTAAATAAAAGGAGGTGGGGGTTTTTAATTTCCGAGCGGTTCTCGAGGACATGGTGCCAAAGCTGTCAAATCGTGCGGAGAAGTTGGGAAGGCAAGTCGTCATGATGAGGCATGCTGCGACAGTTACGCTCTGTCAGTGATATGACCCCTCTGGGGAAAAAACAGAGTGGTTTTGAAATTACCATTACCAAAACCAGGGGGGCATGTGTTATCACCGGATTTTGGCTAAATCAGGAGGTGGGCCGCGATCAAGATGGGCTTAGAAGATTACATATGAAAGATCTATGAAGCGGCCTCGCACGGAGGAGTTGGGCTAGTTAGCTCTGTGTATCTTAGTAGAATAAATTATGTATCGATTTAGAAGTTAGAGTTTATCTCGTGCACGGTTTAGTGCACATCCACATTAGAAAGTCCCTCGGACTATAAATATGTACCTAGGGTTTATGGAATAAACAACAACTCACGTTCAACCCCAAAAACAAACCAATCTCGGCGCATCGCCAACTCCTTCGTCTCGAGGGTTTCTATCGGGTAGCGACATGCTGCCTAGATCGCATCTTGCGATCTAGGCAGCACAAGCCCCACGTTGTTCATGCGTTGCTCGTATCGAAGCGCTTTTGATGGCGAGCAACGTAGTTATCATTAGATGTGTTAGGGTTAGCATTGTTCTTCGTTTAAGCATGCTTACGTAGTGCAACCCTTGCATATCTAGCCGTCCTCACGCCTATCTCGGGTGTGGGGGCGGCACCCGCTTGATCATTATTTAGTAGATCCGGTCCGTTACGATTGCTCCTTGTTCTACAAGGATTAGTTTAATATCTGCAATAGTTTGGCCTTACAAAGGGGGAGGATCCTGTGGCACGTAGGGTGGCGTTCGCAAGTCCTAAACGGGATGTTCCTAGGATCAACTTCATGTTGGTTTTTTGGCCTTGTTTAGGATCGGCTTACGAGCACCGTGCGTGGCCATCCGGCCCAACCTGGAGTAGGATGATCCGATTATGTGGTGAAAACCCTAAATCGTCGTAGATCTCATTAGCTTCATCTTGATCAAGCAGGACCACCAAGTATTCGTACACCCCGTACGGATCATGGGTGGATCGGCTCTTTGAGCCGATTCACGGGATAACCCGAGAGCCGATCGAGGCTCGCATTTAACGTTTACATGTATGCCCCGGCAGAAACTAAGCGAGGCAATCTCATCACCTTCCCGACCAGGTATAGGTCGGGTGGCACGCCCTTGCACTTCGCAACGCCGCGTGTGACCAGAAGAGCATTGCGGGCCGTCGCTCGGAGGGGTCTCAGCCAGCCGCAGCTCTAGGCTCCCCCCGGCTCTACAGTGTTGACAAGGCCGCTGCCCGCCGGTGGGTTTTGGCAGTCAACAGGTTCTAAGTAGTTTCTGGAGTAAGTATAAGATGGATCACAACCTAGTTGGATTCATCAGCTACTAGGCTTGTATTGTTGAATTAAGCTTAAACATCTTAATTACCAATGGTTGCTATCAAGGTGGCATACCTTGTTGGTGATAGTTGGCTAGGGTTTATAGGTCCTTATAAGCAGGGTTGATGATGATTCCTTATTTTCTTCAAAAGAATAACTTTCGAAGAACATATTTCTTAAATATTAAGAAGTATATCAATTAGGGTTGAGGTTGTCTAGGTTTTGCTATTTGATCCACTAAGTAAGGAATGATTGGCTCCTAAATAGGATGGTTCATAATTATGAAGTATTTGTAGTGTTCAGTGGACTTGGTTATGTAATGATAATTATTGAGCCTAGATGCTATTTGGATTCATCACAATGGTGTGATGCTAAATAGGAATGATTAAGGTTGATAGTATTGATGCTAGGAATTAGGGTTTAGACTTAAGTGTTTCTATTTGATCATCTAGGTTTGATAAGATGAATGCTTAGAAGGCTAAAGTATTAATTATAGGCTCCTATATTTTATGTGAACTTGGTAAGCATTTAGCTGATAATTATGGGTCTATAACTACTAATGAAGTAACATGATCTCATGTTAACTTGGGTTTAGGTTTTAAAATAATTTGGAGTTCACATGAAATAGTGGAGCTAGGATTCCTAGTGGAATTAGGGTTTTTGGGTTTCACATACAATTATGAGGTTGTGTTCTTTATTCAATATGGAATTAGGGTTTCTTAATCACCATATAGTTATGAACTTGATAACTTCATTGTAAAGTTGAAGTTATTAATAATTTTGAATTAAAAAGAATATTGGATTTGACCTATTCTTATTTTTAAAGAATTAATAATTAAGACAATTATTAATTAGGGTTTAAATTCCACTAATAAAGATTTAATAAAATAACAAATAAAGAAAATTAGTTTTCATGTTTTCTTTATTTGTTTACTGGTTTTTTATTTATTTCAGAACTTTTCTTAAATATTGAATTTTAATTGATTTTAGAATTAAAATAAAAGACTTAATTATTAAGTATAAAACAATTTAAATTTTTATTAGAAATAAAAATTTCATATTATATTTTTATTGGATAGATTTTTCTTTTCTAAGAATTTTGGTATATTATTTACTTTTTTCCGAGTTATAATGGATTTTATATGTATTAACAAAGTTGCAGTAATTTATTGAATTGAATTTTAAACAAAAACTACTAAAGCTACCCGGCTTATCTAACCTTAGTCATTGACAAGTGGGTCTATGCCACCTCAGCGACAACGTGGCACAGACCAAGTCAAAATTTGACTGGTTGTGCTGCTCGCCACCGGCGACGACGTGGTGACGGCCCAGGCGTTACCGAGCTCCCGCGATCCTACGGGCGCGCGCGTTTGAGCCGCCATGATGTGGTGAAGCGAACGGGCGGCGCCAGTGACCAAATGGTCACCGGAATCGACGACGGCGCATGGTGCTGCGGCGGCGCTAGCCCGGCAAATTCCAATCACGGGCTAGGGACTTCGTTTCTACGAAATAGAGGATGCTAAGGGTGCGTAGGCTTACCAGAGAGCTGATAGGCTGTTCGAGGAAGACGGGGATGGTCGGAGTTGCTCCCACGGACATGGTTTCCGGCGAGCACCTGAGAAAGGGAACGGGCAATTTCTCCCGATTGAGCACGCCGTTTCTCGATTCCTTCCACCAGATCGATCCTCACACTCCTGCGCTTCTTGTGGACTACCTATGAGCTCCTGGGGTGGTCTCTACCGACGGATACGACTTCGACTCCGGCGGAAACTGTCCGGTGATGGCGAGAGATAGAGAGAGCTAGAGGGCTATTGATTGAACGGAGAGGAACTAGGGTTTTCTGGAAATGCTTGAGAAGGTCTTATAGCTCATGGGGAGGTCTTAACCGTAATCTCCTCGCCGGCGACGGATGGGATTCGACGGTGATGACGGTGAGGTAGCCGGGCACGAATCGGGACGCATAAGGGCACTTTCGGGCTCGTAGGGATAATGTAGAGACGATGGGCTAGTCAACGACGTCCAAAACGGTCCACAACGGCGGCGACGGACGTGGCTCGCCGTGGTGTCGGCCGGGCAGAGGTGGACGACGACCTCGTCCCTCCTCCAAAATATCTGGAGCGAAGGGGTATGGGCTCTCCTGGGTGATATTTGGGCTGGCCTTGGTGGGCTTCTGCTGGGTTGGTTATGGGCTGCTGCCGAGCTTCCTTGCTGGGCTGGTGCGGCAGAGGTAGGCCTTCTTTCCTTATTTCTTTTATTCATTTTCTGTTTTATTCCTTGATTTGAATTCTGGTTTTAGTTCCAATTTTAATTGGAAGTTTCTTACTTTTTTATTTCCATTAAGTTGTATAGCAGTGATTGTTAAACCATTCTTTCCTTTTGGAACAAGTATTTTATATTTGAATTATATTACATACTTGTGTTTTATTCAAAATAGCATATAGACATGATTTTGTATTTTTATTTTTATTTCATGTCTCACTTGTGAATCAATTCATTTAGATTGTTATAGTTGATGTTTTCAACTCAAATTATTTTAGAGGTTGTTGATAGGACTTGGCTTCTATTTGATGAGTGATTGACTTACATGTGATGTTATATGAGCACTAATTTATTAGGGTTTTTTTCTAATTTTCTATCATAACCCCCTTTTAAGTTTATTGCTATTGTTATATTTTAACATTACCATGAAATGCCTAGAGTAAAATATTACTCTCTTCATGGTTTGATCTTGGTTATAAGAATAGGTAGTTGATTACCACACATGGGTTTCAATTGTGATTTTAAGCACTAGATGTTTCGAGGTTTAATATGTGAAGCATAAGATCTCATTGATATGCCATTCCAGGGTTCTAATGATATTTCCATAATGGCCATGGGTTTGATTCTCAATTATGGTCTAGGTTTATATTGCAATCTCCATAGTGATACAATAGTTAAGGTTGAGATATAAATTTTAATTTGTAGAATTGAGATGGCATCATATTGCAATTGCTAGGGTTTAATCTCCCCTAACCAAAATATTATGGTTCCTTACTTAATTGTTTCTGTTCTCTTTTAATTACTAAGGACTTGAGAATTGGTTTTATCTTATCTTATACCAATAGATCTCTATTATAACCTTAAGCTATTGTTAAAGTAACTAAAGTTGTTATAGTTCTTTTTATAGTTAACTTTGGTCATATGGATGTATGGTTTCTCTCCATATAAAGAATAGAGTTTAACTCTAAAGTTTTCTTAGGTTCTTAAATCTATGGAATATAGATATGGTAGGATTCTACTTATGAGCACCAGGTGATTCACAAGATAAGGTTGGAATATAAGCATATGGTTGCTTACTAGTGATCTCCCAGTAATTTAATGTGGAAATGAGATCTACTTATCCTATTAGGGTTTATTCTCAATACCTCAAGTTTTTAGGGTTTATGATCATCACTGAATTAATAATGATCAAGGTTTGGCTTCCTAAGGATCTCTCATTAAATGGGGTTCTCACTTCCATGATCAAGTATTGTCTTGATCAGCTAAGGTATAGTACTTATACTTTACTTTCTTGGATGGGACTACTATGGTTGCCTCTAAAGTTTATATCCCAGGAGAATGCCTGAGATATTATGTTAGGGTTCTACTCAACAATGATGATATGATCATCTGGTCCTAAGAATAGTTCCCTCTCTCAAATCCAGGTGTTGCCTCATCTATTTTTAGTGTAACTCCATAGCTTGAGTTCTCTCATATAGGAATGGTTGATTCTAGGGTTTCTCTTAAAGATGATGGTTTTGAATACTTGGATGCATATCCAAGGTTTAGCTCAAGGTTTGTTATTGCTTCTCTAATAATTATTATAGAACTCTCACCTCTCTAGGTTTGATACTTAATTATTTGGAATAGAGAAGAACATATATTTCTAGAGTTGATCTCCTTGTTATGTTTCCAAGAATGAAATAGTAAGAATACCATGAGGTTTATGGTAGGATCATGGATTTGTTTAAGACATGGAAAAGATAAGTGAAGAATAGTTTCTCCAATTATTGTTACTTGGTTTCCAATTAAATGGATGTTCATATGTTATGGCAAGGAATATCATATTATAATATTTTATAGGATCAAGTAATTGATCATTGAGTAAAGTGTTGTTGTGTTAGTTTTAATTCCATTTGATCTAACCCCTTAGAACCCAAAACAAGGTTTTAGCAAAGTCACATTGAGGTTTATAGCGCTTGACTTGATGAGCTACTTCAATTCCACCAAGGTCAAGTGAAACTTCAGTTACTGTGACTGTTTTACTTTAAAGCGCGAAAATTCCCCAGATTTTCTATGCATGAATGCAATGCACACATCTGTTTCCTCTATTTTTGTAACCCCATTACCTGGGATATTACACTTAGCAACTATGTTATAACATGAAGAGTAACTCAAACAAAGGATCATGAATAATAGTGCATTGAAAGCAACAGTTTGTTTATGAGAATAGATAAAACATAGCAAAGTGGTACTCAACATGTCCTTTATGAAGTAGCAAAACATAAATGCTAGGACACCTTCAAAGTTCAGAGGGTGACTAGATACAAGTAATTTAAGAACAGGCAATAGCATAATCATGAATCAATCAATAATAATTTTGGGACTTTGCACATTGCACTAATAATGACAACTATGCTCTCTTAATTGGTGCATAAAGTAGAAGATGAAGACTCAACATAATACAAAAAGAGAGACTCTTTGTAGAGTAAGCAAGATAAACAAGTTTTATAAACCTTCCAAAAAGTATGGTACACATTAGCTTTGAGCTCTCATTGCCCCTATCATAAGCATCTTGAATGGTTGAAATTAATGTGAGGCAAATATGAGCTATATGCTTGACAAATCACAAGTTGAAAATCTCATGCCCGTTGAATACGAGTACCTAAACCTCATGCTACTCAACTTAGGTTCCAAATAAGTTCTTGTCATTGTAAGTATACATGTATCATCAAGAACCGCCAACGGGGTGTCTCCTGCCCGATGATATGGAAGTACTCTTGTAGGAGAAATCCCATGCCAAAATGATAAGACAAACAGACAATGAGCATCTCAGCAATTTTTTATTTACTATGGGTATAGCTTTTTATTGAAAATGCTTCATAGAATGCTCACTATGGTTCGTTGTAAATTTCCACCATGAATGATGCATGGCTTAGATTAGCGGCCCAGGCGTTTCCCTAACTCATATACAAACTCCATGGACTTACAAGTTTCTATTTTATTTCGCACCGCTAGGCATCTATAAACAAAGAACAAGACATCAACTGAATATGAATAAGTGCAATGTTGAAAGTGTTCCCCATGAAACTATGGTTATGCTAACTCCCAACTTGCAATTTGTAAACATATAAACTTCATAAGATAGTCACAATGATCAAGTTTATTAAGTGCAAGAAAGTAAATGTGCCATCAAATTCGTGAGAGCTTTACTGACTAATTTTCTCATGCCAAAATTTAATTTGGAAGATAAAAAAACATGATGAATATACTTGAAATAGAAATAATGCTACTAGGTAGATATGGTGGACACAATTGTCAAAATTTGTTTTATAGTGGTTGGAAGCACGAGTAGAGTTCATACTCAGTACAGGTGAAGGCTAGCAAAAGACTGGGAGCGACCAACTAAGAGAGCAATAATGGCCATAATCATGCATAGCGACAAAACATTATCAATCAAAGCATAAAGTGATATTACAAGTCAAAAATTAAATGATCATAGAGGCTTTAGTTGACTGGTTATTGTCATAACATGGTATTAAGCATGTGCCAAGTCAACCCAATAAAGCATCAAAGGAGAATACCACAATATTATGCTTTTATGATGGAAACAACACATGATTCTTTCAATGACACATTATGCACTCTCATATATTTGAGACAAGTCATGCTACAACAATAAGTACTAAGCTATATGACAAGAATAACATCCAACATGACATGCTAAAATTTATGCCACAATCTAGACAAGCTTCCTTTTGCATCACTATAGACATGAAACATTTTACTCGTCTCCAACACCAATCAACTTATTTGAAATAACTCTCAGAGATGAAAAAATATGGACCAGAGAGATAATCATAAACAAATAAATAATACTAATGAGCTCTGAACAAAATTCAACTGAAATAACAAGAGCTAAATGCAGTACTAGAAAACACTCGCATAGCAATAACAACGAAAACTAGAGCGTTCTATGCAATTAAAACGGAACGGGTCTTTCTCCAAAAAAATGTGCCGGGATCCAACATATGCTACAGAAATCAAAACAAAACTAAACTAAAAACATAAAATAAAGACGCTCCAAGAACACACATGGCGTATGAAGCAATAAAAATATAGTGCATAGAGAGATGACCTCTTGCTTTGTTCATGAAGAGGGGATGCCCAAGGCATCCCCAAGCTTTGACGTTTGTACCTCTTGAATATTTTTTGGGGAGCAGGGGCATCCCCAAGCTTGAGATTTTGTCCATTCTTCATCTCATCACATCATTCTTCTCTTCCTACACTTGAAAATTTCCTTCATACAAAACTTCATACAATTCTTTATTACCAGTATTAGTACAACCAAATAAACAAATCCACCTGGGTTCAGTTATAACATATATCAAACATATATTAAAGCATTAGCTACTGTAGCAACTCTTCAAAAAGCTCTTTTATCAAAAGAACTAAAGAAAGAGATTAAGAGGCAAATGCAAACAGTGCAGAAATCTGTCAAAACAGAACAACAGGTAAAGATCGATTTTTCCTAAAATCTTATGTTGCTCATATCGAAAAGTGGTCACTAGCGAAAGTTAGATAATAACCTGGGGCATTTGCACAAAAAATGTCAGCTCAAAATTCCGCTCTGGCTATTTATACGAATTTTTATGGTGACAACACAGAATCTGTTTTCAAGACAACAACTTCCCCAAATCTTACTTACTTCCTATTAGAGGCTATTCTTGGCACAAAAACGAAATAAAAATGATAAGAAGAGGTTATTATAGAGGTAGTAACTTGCAATACTCAACAAAAGAAAAATTACATTAATAAAACATGGATTATCTTCCAAGAGTGCTTTTTCTTTAATGCCTTTCAGCTAGGCGCGGAAAAAGAGCTAGCATCAAGTATTATCAAGTGAAGAAACATCAACATCATAATTTGTTATAATAATAGAGTCATAATGTGACTTCTTTCGTTTTCAAGGGAAGTGTTCCATACATTTCTTGAGTGGGAATTGATATTTAATAATCCCATCTCTCATATCAATGGCATCACCAACAGTTCTAAGAAACGGTCTTCCCAATATAATTGGACAAGAAGCATTGTATTCAATATCCAAAATAACAAAATCAACGGGGACAAGGTTATTGTTAACCATAATAAGAACATTATTAACTCTCCCCAAAGATTTCTTTGCAGCAATATCAACAAGATGAATATCCAAATAATTAACATTGTTTCAACGGTGGCAAATCAAGCATATCATAGATTTTTGTAAGCATAGCAGAAATACTTGCACCAGGATCACATAAATCATTGCAATCAAAGCCATCTATTTTCATCTTAATAATGGGATCCCAGCCATCTTCTAACTTTTTAGGAATAGAAGCTTCACGCGTTAATTTCTCCTCTCTAATTTGCATGAGAGCATTTGTAATATGCTTCATGAAAGCCATATTTATGGCACAAGGACTTCTAGAAAGCTTTTGTAAGAACTTAATTACTTCAGATATATTGCAATCATTAAAATAAAAGTCATGTTTATCAAAGGTAAAACGACTCTTGTCTCTCACACTCCGAAAAATTTCACCACACTTATGGGGAACAGTTTCAGTGGTTCTAGGCAATTTTCTAGAAGGAGCGGGACTTTTCCTACACCATTTATTTTACCATTAATAGTAGGAGAGTGGATAGAATTTGAGACTTCATTACTACTGGTGGTGGTGATGGTACAAATTTTAGTTAAATTATTACTTCTAGCAATTTCATCTTCTCTTTCCCACCTAGCATGCAATTTCGCCAATATCCTAACATTTTCATCAATTATAACTTGAATGGCATTCAAAGTTTTACTTTCTTTAACATCATGAGGCATAACCTTTAATTTAATAAATTCAACATCATGAGCAAGGCTATCAACTTTAGAAGCAAGAACATCAATTTTGCCAAGCTTTTTCTCAACAGTTTTATTGAAAGCAATTTGTTTACTAATAAAATCCTTAAGCATGACTTCAAGATCAGAGAGTGTGATGACCCACAAGTATAGGGGATCGCAACAGTCTTCGAGGGATAAAACCCAAATTTATTGATTCGACACAAGGGGAGGTAAAGAATACTTATAAGCCTTAACAGCGGAGTTGTCAATTCAGCTGCACCTGGAAAAGCACTAGTAATAGGGGTGATGTGAAAGCAGCAGTAATATAGAGCAATGGCAATAGTAACACAACAACAGTAGTATTAACACAAAGGAGATGGCACCGGAAAATATTCTAGTGCGTAGTTGACTGTAGAGCAATGATGATGATAGAAGGACCGGGGTTCCCAGCTATCTACACTAGTGGTAACTCTCCAAGCAAATAACATGTGTTGGGTGAACAAATTACAGTTGAGCAATTGATAATTGTGAGGGCATGACAATGCATGCTATGATAAGATAAATTTTACAATATAATAATCCAAGGGCATGACAAGGCATTACAATATAATACATAGACCGTAATCCAACTGCGTCTATGACTAATAATCCACCTTCAGGTTATCATCCGAACCCCTTCCAGTATTAAGTTGCAAGCAACGGACTATCACATTAAGCAATGTGTGTAAAGTAAACAAAAGAATTATCCTTATACAAAACATTGTTGTTTTCTCCCTGGTAGCAACAACACATCTACAAACTTAGAAGTTATTGTCACTCTTCCAGAAAACTAGAGGCATGAACCCACTATCGATCATAAATACTCCTTCTTGGAGATACATGCAACTACTTGATCAAGGTAACTACAAGTACCGGAGAGCATGCAAGATCTTAAATAACAGTAGTATGATAATACAATGAACAATCTGATCACAATTCCACAATTTATCGGATCCCAACAAACACAACATCGATTACATCATATGGATCTCAATCTATAAGACAACTCATGAGATTATTGTATTGAAGTACATGGGAGAGAGAGTACCAACTAGCTACAGCCGAGAACCCGTATTCCAGGGGGGAACTACTCATGAACCATCATGGAGTCGAAGTGGAGGTGGTGGAGTCGATGGAGATGGCTCCGGAGGTCAATCCCCGTCCCAGCAGGGTGCCGGAACAGGAACTTCTGACCCCCGAAACTCGTCTGGACGATGACGGCGGCGATAGAACTTTTCATGGACGGAGGCTGGATTTTTTAAGGGTTTTCTCGTCGAAGGTAATTTATAGGCGGAAGGGTGAGGTCAGTGGGCACCAGGTGGGCCCAGACCACCCGTAGGCGTGTGCCAGGGCCAAGCCACGCCTAGGCATGGTATGGCCAGCTCCTGGCCCCCCTTCGTCTCTCCTCTGGACTCCGTATTCGTTTCGGTAAAATAGCAACTTCGGCTTTTGTTTCGTCTGATTACGAGAATATTTCATGTACAACTTATCTGAATACAAAACCGCAGAAAACAGGAAACTCACACTGTGGCATCTTTTTAATAGGTTAGTGCCGGAAAATGCATAAAAGTGCCACAAAGTGTAAACCAAACATATTGGAATTGGTGTAAAACAAGCATGGAACATCTAAAATTAGATATACGTTTGTGACGTATCAAGCATCCCCAAGCTTAACTCCTGATCGTCCTCGAGTAGGTAAGTGATAACAAAATAATTTTTGAGGTGACATGAAGCCAACACAATCTTGATCAAGTTATTGCAAAGCATTGTAAGCTGGGATCAAAGTACTCTAAACATAGACATGATAGATATAATTCAATAGAACTTAGCAACTATGTTATAACTTGAGAAGTAACTCAAACAAAATATCATGAATAATAATGCACTGAAGCAACTGTTTGTTTATGGACATAGCGAAAACATAGCAAAGTGGTATTCAGCTTGTCCTTTATGAAGTAGCAAAACATAAATGCCAGGACACCTTTAAAGTTTAAGGGGTGACTAGATACAAATAATTTGAGAACAAGCAATAATCATAATCATGAATCAATCAATAACAAATTTTGGGACTATGCACATTATACTCAGAATGACAACTATGCTCTCTTAGTGGTGCATAAAGCGAGAAGATGAAGACTCAACATAAAAGTAAAAGAAAGGCCCTTGGCAGAGGGAAGGAAGATTACTCATGTGCTAGAGCTTTTTATTTTGAAAGCAATAGGAGTGTTGAAAAAAAAATTGAGAGGTATGCATGTCTATGTCAATAAATGGCATCAAACAATCTATCATCCTTTCATATAGTGACCTCAAGAGCGGCTCCCGTGTAGTTCTCCATTGCACACCATTATTTCGGATCTCTCCAATACATAATGTGCGGATCATTATTTGTTTATTTGTTTATTTTATATTTTATTTGGGACGGGCACCCAGTTTTGCCTTGCTCTTTTTGCAATATTAAGGACTTTAGCACATTATTCATGCTAGTCAAGTTGTGAAGTCATGAAAAGACAATAAACCATTCAATACTTCCTCATGAGCTAAAACAAAACAGAAAACATGTATTAATTTTAAAGGTTTAAAGGTATCACACAAGCAATTTACTTTGGAGTGGCGGTGAAATACCACATATAGGTAGGTATGTTGTACACAATTGGTAACTTTAGTTTTTGGTGGTTGGATGCACGAGTAGAGCTCATACTCAGTACAGGCGAAGGCTAGCAAAAGACTGGGAGCGACCAACTAAGAGAGCAATAATGGTCATAATCATGCATAGCGACAAAACATTATTAATCAAAGCATAAAGTGATATTACAAATCAAAAATTAAATGATCATAGAGGCTTTAGGTGACTGGTTTCTAGTCATAACATGGTGTAAGCATGTGCCAAGTCGACCCAATAACAACATTACATGAGAATACCACAATATTATGCTTTTTATGATGGAAACACCACATGATTCTTTCTATGACACATTAAGCACTCTCAGATATTTGAGAAAATTCATGCTACAACAATAATTACTAAGAATATGATTAAAATAATATCTAACATGTCGAGGGTGCTCCTCGGCAATGCCCTCCGATAGGGGCTTAGGGTTGATGGAATCCTGCAAGCTGACACGAGACATCGGTTCACAGACAAGCGGGGAGAGCGATTTACCCAGGTTCGGGGCCCTCGATGAGGTAAAACCCTTACGTCCTGCCTGTCTGTTCTTGATTATGATGATAATGGGTTACAATGGGGTGCCGAATAGTTCGGCTGTGATCTCATCGAGATGGCTAAGTTCTAGGGTAACCTAGCTCTAAACTTCTGTTGGCTAAGATCGCTAAGATTGATTGTGTCCCCCTCGACAGCCCCTCTCCTGGCCTTTATATAGGAGGCCAGGTCTCAAGAGGTCTAATCGAGTACGACTAGGTTTACAGTAGATCTATCTCCAGACTTTCCTTGTTCGGCTCCTTCCGTGTCTTGTACTTCAAGGAATCTTCTGCCGCACCGTTCTAGCGGCCCACCTCGCCATTGAGTGCCTTCATGGGCCTCCAACTAGGAAATATAGGATAGGGCAACATTGGTTAGCCGAAGGGTAATGCCCACGTCAGTAGCCCCCGAGTGTCTAGCCGAAGGTAGTTCGGGTAGAGACTAAAACATGCCTCCACCCAATGCTCTTCTCCTCGATTGTTCTTGTTCTTCTTGAATCTGCATCATCTTCTTCTGTCGGGTGCGCGTCAGCGCTCCCGATGGGAGTAGCCCCTGAGTCTAGGTACGAATGCTTGCAATCCGTGCGTAGACTCAAGTTGTACCACTCGAACATTTTTCACGGGAGCTAAGTTTTTTCTGCAAGTCTTCGTAGGTCATCCGATATATTTTCCTTATGCAAGGGATAATGAGTAACGTGCCCAACTTTTGCTGGTTAACTGCCGATGGCAAAACAACATTACCTTACACAAAATCAAGTCCCCGGGCATGATCCTGGAGTGCGAAAAAAGTTCTGTCGGGTGCGCGTCCAGCGCTCCCGATGGGAGTAGCCCCCGAGTCTGGGCACAGGTGCTTGGAACCGGGCGCAGACTCGAGTCGAACAATTATCTCTTCTTGCAAGGCCTTCTTTTCAATTTCTTCGAGTCCTCATTATGTTGGGTGCGCGTCAGCGCTCCCGATGGGAGTAGCCCCCGAGCCTAAGTGCAGATGCTTTGCAATCTGTGCATAGGCTCAAATTCGCCATCCGATACTTTTTTCATTCCTTCGACTGTTGTTGTCAGCGCCCATGATGTCATTGATGACGCGCCGCTGCCGTGGCTCGATTGACAAGACTTGACCTAACGGGCCCACCCTAGTTCTGCGCGGGCAGGTTTTAGGATTTGACCAGTGCACGCGCAGCGACCGAGGCGTCTCCTCGATTTTTGCGCGACGTGGGAATAATGGGCCGCCGGTTCCTTTCCCGTTTCAAGCGCCACGTGTACAGCGAGATCCGCTCCACCTCCCACGACGTCTGTGGAGTTATGGCCACGATCCCTCGCTAATTCTTCATGGCATAAATAGAGGACTTCCTCGTTTTTTACCTTTTTACACCTCCCACTGCTCATCTTCTTCGCCCGTCCTTTCCTGCTTCCTTTGTTCTTCCCTCAAAAGCTTCAGACGCCATGGGCAAGAAGAAGGGTGCCAGCACCTCGGACGCGGCCAAAGTTAGCCGCGACTGGAGTGCCTCCGCCATTTCCAACCGCGACATCAACAAACTGCGCGCCCTCGGCTTCATCTCCGCATCTGAGGATGACATTCGTCTTCCAGGTGCGGTTTCTCGCCCAAAGCCCCCGAAGGGTTTCACTGTCATGTTCGTCGCCTTTTTGTTCCGTGGTCTTTCACTTCCGGCCCACGAGTTCCTTTGCTCTCTTCTTTTTTTTACGGGATCCAGCTCTGGCAGCTGACCCCAAATTCCATCCTCCATCTTTCTATCTTCATCACGGTTTGCGAGGCCTTCCTCGGCATTGACCCTCACTGGGGTCTTTGGAGGAAGATCTTCTACGTGAAGCGCCACAATGACAGCAATGCCCCCCCCGTCGTCGGTGGCGTTGGCTTTGTTGTTAGGAAGGAGGTCGATTACTTCGACTATCCAATGAAGGAGTCCGTCCAGGGCTGGCGCAACAAGTGGTTTTACCTGCGTGATCCCACAGTGCCTGGGCGACGCTCAAACCTTCCCCCTTTTGAAGATGTCTTGATAGCTAAGCCGAAGAAGTCCTGGCGAAACACCCTTTCTCCCGAAGAGAAGGTGGTAGCCGACAGGCTTTTCGACCAAGTCGTCGTTTTGAAGAATACGGGGGGCTTGACGATGTGCGGCACTGAAGTAGTCTCAGTGTTCCTGCAACGTCGAGTACAACCACTAATGTCTCGTCCCCACCAATTATGGCTTTACACCGGCAAAAGTGACAAGTCCAGGGTTATCTCTGCCGACCTTTCGGCTGAGGAGCTCCGAGACGAAGTCCGTCGTCTGACATGCCTCAGCATGAAGGATAACATTATCTTGACATCGGCTCGTCCTCCTTATGATCTTCACCATCTTCCAACTGAGGTAATTTTTCACCGTCGTTTTCTTTTTGTTGTTGCTTCTATCTTTTACTACGCTTTATAGACCCTTCTTCTGTCGACAGGCCCCCTCCGTTACTCAATGCTACCCTCCTCCACCCGAAAGTGGCGTGGTACCGGAGGATGATGATGACGACTCGGAGGAAACCGAGGACGCCCAGCATGCCCTTGAGGACAGCGATGTCCAAGGGGAAGAAGCTGTCAAGGATGATGCCTTCATCAGGAGCAGGCGTCGCAAGCAGATACACGACGATCTCATTACAACGGTGAATCGAGTCCTAGCGGAGGAGATAATGATGCCGATGAAACTGCTTCGCCTCCTCCTGTTAAGAAGAGTTCAACAAGTTTCTTCGCAGGCGAAGATGATCTGGACCTGTGAGCATCTATACTCTTTTCCTGATTTGTTTCCTATCATCTTGTACGCTAACCGTGCACTGCACTTAAGCAGCTCTGATGATGATGATGAAGTTTCTCTTGCGAAGAGGGCCAAATTAGCCTCTGGGAGAGCGGCATCGGCTAAGGAATCGAACCCCTCTCCCGCCAAGTCGACGCCTCCGTCGCGAACGGGTGTAGAGAAGATTCCAGTGTCGAAAGTTATTCCTCCTGGCGATGCTCCCACTCCGTCGGCTGGTCGTGATCATGTAAGTATTTATTTCGCCTTGTTTTTGCCGAATTTTCCTCATGTCGACTGAATCTCCCTGATTTTCCTTGCGGCAGCCGGTTTATGCTACAGTCGATGCCGTGATTGATTTCGCCGAACAGTTTACCCGACTGGAGGCTGAAAACGTCCAGCTTCGGAAGACTATCAAATCTTCGGGCGATCGAGTGCTCGGAAGCCAACGGAGCTCGCCACCGATGCCAAGAAGGAAAACGCCTTGCTGAAGGAGGAGCTGACGAAGCTGAAGAAGCAGATGAAGGATGAGCAAAATGCCAGGCGTGCGACAGCGGCTGCAGTCGATAAAAAGGAAGGTGTTCTCCGTGAATCCGTCAAAGATTTATTGGGTAAGGTTCATGACACATAATTTTCATTTCTGATACATCCTCTTTGGCTGCTGATCTTTTCTTTCTTTCAGAGGCCGCCGATATAACCGTTACTCGACGCCATCAGCTTCGGGAGGACTCCACATCCGATGCCTTGTCACTTGCTGCTGAGTCAAATGTCCAAGTCCTCGGGCTTCTGCGAAAGACTAGAGGTGCACTGTCAAGGCTGTACTCAATGATCTTCCCGAAGCTGAAGCAGGACAAGACCCTTGGAGAGATGGCGGATGCTTTCCTTGTTGACTCTCCCGAGCCAGTGGAGGTATTGAAACACCGTTCTCGCTTGTTTGGGGCGGTTCTTACTTTTCAGCTTCTAATGGGCCACGGGATGGGATCTAGTTTGGAGGATTTGTCTAAGGCCTTGCCCGTGGATGACAACAACCACGTAATCGACCTAGAACCCTTTAAAAGATCGGCAGTGACTTACGCCAACCGACTCCTGAAGTTGGTAGATGAAGCATAGGCTAACAGAACTTCCGAAGCTGCTCCTGAGTCGTCATCAGTGCCTCCCTGATCTTTTGCTTTAAAGATTTGTAATCGGGATTACTTGCGCATTAATTTAGACCCGTTTTACTTCGGCTCTATTGCCAATTCAAACACTCTTTTGAATGTAATATATACGTTTAGCGCTCCCGATGGGAGTTTTTTTTATGTTAATACTGGCCTGAACTGGGGATTGTACTGCAGATTCCTTCATCTTCTTCCCGTGCCGAACTTTTTCCAAACCCTTCGAGTAATGATGAATCAAACCTTGTTCGCCGCTTACGTGACCAAGTGTCATGTCTAAATAAATACATCACTTCACTTTGCGCGATGGCAGCCTTAGTGAAGAAAAGGGAGAGATAGCGACTGCTATCGAACAGTACGCTCTCGATGGTCTTCATGTTGCTACCGAAAGTTTGGGCTGTAAGTGTTAGCCCATCTTCTGATTTTTGACATATCTTGAATGTTCTCTTAACTGACACTCATTCCTTTTCCAGTCGTAGCTTCAGATGCAACTGAGGAGAACAAGAAGATCCATGAAGAGGTCGAGGCTATGACTGACGTTGCGCACCCGAAGCACGATTTGTGGCTGCATCGTCCGAAGGCTGTTATCATGGCGAAGTTTAAGTACCGGGTGGGGAAGGTGCACTATTATTTTGATAAGTTCCACGCTCATCTCACGATGGTTTGGAACACCTTGTTCCCTCTGGACCAAGCTCCCAAAACTTTATCTGCCTTGTTCACCCGATTCAAGTCTCCCGAAAGGATTCGACAGTTGGTGCGGAAAGAGCTTCTAGCTGGTGCTGAGCTTGCCTTTGCTTCGATATTAGCGTGCCATCCGTCCTTAGACTTGAAATCCGTAGCAAATACTGAGAGGGATTTAGGCCAATATTATGATGTTGCCAGGGGTCCTGCTTACACCATTGTTTCTCGGATGGAGTCGTGCCTGGAGAAGGATCTGAAAGCCCACTGGGACCGGGGAGCCCGATCATGAATGTAATAGCCTTATACCTGCATAAGATTGTCTTGCATAAATTTACTGCGTACGTTGCACGCTATGTTTAGTTTGATTGATATTGTCGAGGGCGGCTGAGTGATCAGTTCAACCTGCTCTCTCGACGACTTCGTTGAATTTATGCAATGTTATTGCGAAGCCTTTATGTTTATTTCGTAAGAGCGAGACCCATCGACTTAGTCGAGGGAATTAAACGCTTGGCTTCGTCACGCGGTGCACCGGTTTGAGCCTTATTTTGTGATAATGTAACCATCGACTGCAGCACTAGTGTATTTTCTCGAGGCTTGGATTGGTTGTTTTTGTGCATCATTAATCTTAGCTCCCGTTGAGAGTATTTAATTAATGACACTGTGTAAGCGTATTTTTTAGGCCAGCGCTCCCGATGGGAGTAAGAGCCGATGATAGGGCCTCATACGGTATGTTCGGATGATAAGGCCTGGAGCAAGAAAAAAGGTAGGAAACCTGATTAGAACTTTTATTCATAATGCAAAAGCAACCTTAAGGACTGTCGAGTAATTAAAAACAATCGTATCCTATGTATAGAATCGTCGCAAATGTGCGATGTTCCATGGATTCTCAACGTCTTTTCCCGAAGCTGGTTTTTTGAGCCGGTAGGCTCCTCCTGGTATCACTTCAGTGACGATATAGGGTCCTTCCCATGGGGATTCAAGTTTCAAGGGTCTCTCCTGCTTCAGCCGAAGCACCATATCCTCGATGCTAAAGCTTCGGCTGCGTATTCGTCGACTGTGATAATTTCTCAGCGCCTGCTGGTATACCGTCGTTCTTGCCAAGGCAATATCTCGCGCCTCGTCGAGGAGGTCCACAGCGTCCTGTAGTGCGATATTGGAAGAAGACTCCGTGTATGCTGTCACCCGAGGTGCTTCAAACCGAACGTCGGCTGGCAGGACTGCCTCGGCTCCATGCACCAGGAAGAATGGAGTGTACTGAGTCGACCTGTTAGGCGTAGTACGCAAACTCCATAGTACGGATGGTAACTCTTCGACCCAAGCTCCAGCTGCACCTGTAAGGCGTTTCTTGAGGCCATCCCCTATGAGACCGTTGATCCTTTCCACCTGGCCGTTGGTCTGTGGGTGGGCTACTGATGCAAACTTTAGTTTGATTCCTCCGTCATCGCAAAATTTTCAAAACTCTTTGGAGTCAAAGTTGGTTCCGTTGTCTGTGAAGATACTGTGAGGCGTACCAAATCGACATGTTATTCCCCTGAAGATTGTACTGCTGTTTTTGCTTTCTGGTTTCGTACCGGTACTGCCTCGATCCACTTTGTGAATTTGTCGACCGCGACCAATAGATACGTGTGTCCTCCAGGCGATGATCTCGGCAGCGGTCCAACTTGGTCGAGTCCCCATTGAGCGAACGGCCACGCCAGAGGTATCGTCATCAGGTCTGTGGCAGGGGCGTGTGGTTTTGGTGAAAATCGCTGACAGGGATCGCACTTCATGACCAGATCTCGAGCATCCGACGCTGCTGTTGGCCAGTAAAATCCTGCTCTGAAGGCCTTCGCCACGAGGGCCCTGCTTCCTGCGTGATGTCCGCAAGTTCCTTTGTGTATCTCGCGCAACAGTGCTCTTCCGTCATCAATGGCAATGCACCTTTGGAAAATACCAGAAATGTTGCGCTTGTAAAGTTCACCGTTTACTATGGTGAAGGCTTTCGATCGCCTAACGATTTGTCTTGCTTCTACTGGATCCTCTGTTAACTCCTGCTTCGTTAGATACGCTAGGAACGGCTTGGTCCATAGTGGCTCGAGGAGGAGGACTTGTTCGGCAGGAGGAGTTGGAGATTCTTCGGCAGCTTGCTGCGAGCTTGCCTCCGATTCATCAGCCGACGGTTCAGGAGGTGCCGACGCCTTTTCTTTTATTGATCACTGAGTGATCACTTCGTAAAACACTCCGTCTGGAATAGGGGAGCACATGGACCCGAGGTTTTCCAAAGTGTCGGCTTCCTCGTTGCTGGCTCTGCCAATATGCTTGAGCTCACATCCTTCGAATTTAGCTTCCATATTTTGATACAGCTGGCGATAGGCGATCATGTTATCGCTGACCGCGTCGCACAAGTTCATCGACTGCTGCACCACCAAGTTTGAATCTCCATAGATTTCCAGACGAGTTGCCCCGCATGCCTTTGCCATTTTCATTCCGTGCAGCAGCGCTTCGTATTCTGCTTCATTGTTCGTCGGCAGTGAGAAATTCATACGTAGTATGTACTTCATCTTATCTCCCTGTGGTGATATCAGCACCACTCCTGCTCCTGCACCTGTGCTTCGTTTTGACCCGTCAAAGTACATTATCCACGATCCCGACATGTCGGGTGCTGCCGGTGTCGGTGATTGGATCCAGTCTGCCACGAAATCTGGGAGGATTTGGGATTTTATCGTTGTTCGATTGACGTAGGTTATATCGTGTGGCGCTATCTCGATAGCCCATTGGGACACTCGACTGGTGGCCTCTGGGTTGGTCATTATGTTCTTCAGTGGTGCTTCGCTCACGACGATAATCGGGTGCTCTGTGAAGTAGTGCCGTAACTTGCGAGCTGACCTCCACACTGCGTATGCCAGCTTCTGATGATGGGGGTACCTCTGTCTTGCGGGTGTGAGCACTTCACTGAGGTAGTAAACGGGCCTTTGCACGCCATGTACTCTCCCTGCTTCTTCTCGTTCGACGACCAAGACGCTGCTAAAGACTTGGGCTGTCGCAGCTATATACATTAGCAGTGTTTCCTTCTCCCGTGGGGTTACGAGGACTGGAGATGTCGACAAGATTTTCTTCAGATTGTCGAAGGATTCCTGCGCCTCCTTTGTCCACTCGAACTTTTCTGATTTTTTCATCAAATTGTAGAAGGGCAAAGCTTTTTCTCGTAGCTTGGCGATGGACCTGCTGAGCGCTGCTAATCGTCCTGCCAGTTGTTGCACTTGGTGCAGATTCTTTGGCGGCTCCATGTCGAGAATAGCTTTGATCTTCAAAGGGTTGGCTTCAATCCCCCTGGCCGAGATGAAGTACCCTAGTACTTGCCCTCCTGGCACTCCGAAGAAACATTTTTTGGGATTCAACTTGATTTTATACTTGTCTAAGTTGTCAAAAGTTTCCCGCAAATCATCGACGAGAGTGGCAATGTGCTTTGTTTTCACCACGATATCGTCAATGTAGACTTCGATGTTTCTCCCGATCTGCTCTCCAAGGCAAGCCTGCATGCAACGTTGATAAGTTGCTCCTGCATTTTTTAACCCGAATGTCATGACGTTGTAACAGAAAACGCCGTGTGGGGTGATGAACACGGTTAGCTCCTGGTCTACTTTCTTCAGCTTGATCTGATTATATCCGGAGTACGCATCAAGGAAGGAGAGGCGATCACATCCGGCTGTGGAGTCGACTATCTGATCAATGCGAGGCAGCGGGAAGTGGTCCTTCGGACAGTGTTTGTTGAGGCTGGTGTAATCGATACACATACGCAGAGCGGTGGTGTCCTTTTTGGGAACCATAACAGGGTTGGCCACCCACTCAGATTCCTTGAGCTCTCGGATGAATCCTGCTTTACGGAGTCGATTGACTTCCTCGCCAATTGCTCTTCTCTTAGGCTCAGAAAATCGGCGCATCGACTGCTGCACTGGTTTGGCTGTCGGGTCAACATTGAGAGCATGCTCAGCGAGTTCCCTGGGGATACCTGGCATGTTGGATGGTTCCCATGCAAATATCTCCCAGTGCTCACGGAGGAACTCGATGAGCGCGCCTTCCTATGCGACCGTAAGGTCAGCCGACGTGTTGACCGTTTTCTTCGGGTCAGTGGGATGCACCTGCAGCTTCTTGGCTTCCTTTGTAGCATTGAATTCATCGGATCTTACGTTTCGATTGTCGGCTGGTGGTTGCATATGATCTGTGGCAGCGTCGATTGCATTGAGTTCTTCCTTGGCACCGAACTTCGAAGCGATCTTCTGGAACTCCCTATCGCAGGTGTCTGATCGAGCAAAGCTCCCATGAACGGTTATTGGGGTCCCGTTGTTGCCTGGCATCTTCAGTTTTAGGTACGCATAGTGAGGTACGGCCATGAACTTGGCAAACGTGGGCCTGTCGAGGATGGCGTGATATTGAGATTCCCAGTCGACTACTTCGAACTCGATCTTCTCCTTCCTGAAATTGTCGGGTGTTCCAAAGACTACATCCAGCGATGTTTTACCAAGGGAATAAGCGGGTCGAGTCGGTATGATGCCATGGAACCCTGTGTCAGACTCCCTTAGCATGTCGACTGTTAAACCCATTGCTCTCATTGTGTTTGCGAATAGTAGGTTCAAGCCACTTCCTCCATCCATGAATACCTTGCTCATGTTGTACCCTCCAATCTGCGCCTCAAGGACAAGGGCCGCGTGACCTGGTCTAGGGACGGCTTTCGGGTGGTCTGTCCTGTCGAAGGAGATACTTTGCTCCGACCAGTCGATAAACTCGGGTGTGTCAATCATAGCTACTTCTGCATACTTCACTTCTCGCGAGAATTTCTTGATTTCCCTTTTTGAAAAGCTGGTTTTATGGATCATGTTGACCTGTCCGCGTGGCTCTGGGAATGCTTCGGCTGGTACGTACTCTTCTCTCTCCATTGGTTCGTACGGCTCTGGTACATACGGTTCTGGCGGATGGCCGTAAGATCTTGCCCTCCTCTCCATCATGTGAACTCTTGATATGGCTTCGGCTCTAAGATCATCGCAGAACTGTCGAATCTCCAAGAAGTGTCGGCAGTTCCTTAGTAGGTGACTGGATTTCTCTCGACCATCCTTCGGATCAATGTAGGAGTGGATGTAACATGGTGCCTCGAGTTGCTCTGTAGCCGATAAGCGTGGCGAACGGGTGCGACCGTGGATCGGTTGCATGTCCTGCTGCCCTTGTCCAGACTGGCGAGGGTAAGTCACTGTTCGTTCTTCCTCTCCACGGTGCGAATCCCTTCGTCTTTTCCTTCGTCCCGTTGCGAGGTCGAAACTTCCTTGGCTGCCTCCCTGCGCGTTTCTGGGCGGGATTTCCAAGGTTGCCGCCGGAATGTCACCTGCCGAGACTGAGGTTCTTGAGCCAGATGTACTTGCCCTAGGGAGGCGAAGAAAGCCTCCGGAGTCGATGATGAAGTGAACGCCTCCGAAAGTTGTGGTCATGCTATCATGCGATTCTGCAGAGATCGGATGTGGCGGCTCGAGATGTGGTATGAACTCAAAGGATCCGCAGCGGATCGGGTCTTCTGGATCTGGTGGCTTTGGCGACTCGAGTACGAACGCCGCAGACGTGACTGGTATTGCCGATGAACTGCCTTGTGCCGACAGGGTTCCCACAGACGGCGCCAATTGTCGAGGGTGCTCCTAGGCAATGCCCTCCGATAGGGGCTTAGGGTTGATGGAATCCTGCAAGCTGACACGAGACATCGGTTCACAAACAAGCGGGGAGAGCGATTTACCCAGGTTCGGGGCCCTCGATGAGGTAAAACCCTTACGTCCTGCCTGTCTGTTCTTGATTATGATGATAATGGGTTACAATGGGGTGCCGAATAGTTCGGCTGTGATCTCGTCGAGATGGCTAAGTTCTAGGGTAACCTAGCTCTAAACTTCTGTTGGCTAAGATCGCTAAGATTGATTGTGTCCCCCTCGACAGCCCCTCTCCTGGCCTTTATATAGGAGGCCAGGTCTCAAGAGGTCTAATCGAGTACGACTAGGTTTACAGTAGATCTATCTCCAGACTTTCCTTGTTCGGCTCGTTTCGTGTCTTGTACTTCAAGGAATCTTCTGCCGCACCGTTCTAGCGGCCCACCTCGCCATTGAGTGCCTTCATGGGCCTCCAACTAGGAAATATAGGATAGGGCAACATTGGTTAGCCGAAGGGTAATGCCCACGTCATAACATGACATGCCAAAGTCTATGCCACAGTCTAGACAAGCTTCCTTTTGCATCACTATAGACATGAAACATTTTACTCGTCTCCAACACCAATCAACTTATTTGAAATAGCTCTCAGAGATGAAAATCAATATGGACCAAAGAGATAATCATACATAAATAAAGAATACTAACAAGTTCTGAACAAAATTCGAGTGAAAGCACAAGTGCTAAACGCGGTACTAGCAAACTAGAACACTCGCATAACAATAAGAGTGCAAACTAGAGTGTTCTATGCAATTAAAACGGAGCGTGCCTCTCTCCAAAACAAATATGTTGGGGTCCAATCATATGCTACAGTAAACAAAACAAAAGAAAACTAAAAACATAAACAAAGACGCTCCAAGAACAACACATAACATATGAAGCAATAAAATATAGCGTATTGAAAGATGACCTGATATTTTTGTTGATGAAGAAGGGGATGCCTTGGGCATCCCCAAGATTTCACACTTGTACCTCTTGGATATTTCTTGGGGTGACATGGGCATCCCCAATCTTGATCTTTTGTCCATTCTTCATTTCATTACATCATTCTTCTCTCCCTACACTTGAAATTGTTGCTTTTAATGAAATTCACATCAACATGCTTTTCTTCAGCAACCAAAGAAGCTAACGGAATATTATTTGGATCAACATGTGTTTTACCATTAACAAGCATAGACATAATAGTATTAATTTTATCACTCAAGGAGGAGGTTTCTTCAACAGAATTTACCTTCTTACCTTGTGAAGCTCTCTCGGTGTGCCATTCTGAATAATTTATCATCATATCATCAATTAGTTTTGTTGCAGCCCCCAAAGTAACGGACATAAAGGTACCTCCAGCAACTGAATCTAGGATATTTCTTGAAGAAAAATTCAGTCCTGCATAAAAAAGTTTGGATGATCATCCAAGTAGTCAGTCTATGAGTGGGACAATTCTTTACAAAAGATTTCATTCTTTCCAAAGTTTGAGCAACATGTTCATTATCAAATTGTCTAAATTTAATTTTTTCGCTTCTCGAAGATATAATCTTAGCAGGAGGATAATATTTTCCAATAAAAACATCTTTGCATTTAACCCAAGAATCAATATTATTTCTAGGCAAAGATGGCAACCAATCTTTAGCTCTACCTCTCAAAGAGAAAGGAAATAATTTCAGTTTTATAATGTCACCATCTCCATCCTTATATTTTTGCATCTTACAAAGTTCAACAAAATTATTAAGGTGAGAAGCGGCATCTTCAGTACTAACACCAGAAAATTGCTCTTTCATAACAAGATTTAATAAAGCAGGTTTAATTTCGTAGAAGGCTGCTTCGGGAGCATGTGGAGCAATAGGTGTACAAATAAAATCATTGTTTTTTGTGCTAGTAAAGTCACACAACTTAGTATTTTCAGCAGAACCCATTTTAGCAAAGTTAAAACCAAGCAACATAAATAACATCTATAACAGAATTTTGTGTGTGTTTTTGATATAATGAAGCAAACACGAAAAAATAAAATAAACTAAGCAAAACAATAACAAAGTAAAGAGATTGGAGATGAGAGACTCCCCTATTCCTGTTAATGATAGTTTTCCAAATGAACAATTGGCTGTAATAAAGGTGAACTCGCGAGATAGTCCTTGGTATGCTGATTATGCTAACTTTATTGTATCCAAGTACTTGCCTCCAACCTTTTCAGCTCAGTGATGGCGTGTATTTCACACGTTCGTTGGGCAACCCCAAGAGGAAGGTATGATGCGCACAGCAGCAAGTTTTCCCTCAGAAAGAAACCAAGGTTTATCGAACCAGGAGGAGCCAAGAAGCACGTTGAAGGTTAATGGCGGCGGGATGTAGTGCGGCGCAACACCAGGGATTCCGGCGCCAACGTGGAACCTGCACAACACAACCAAAGTACTTTGCCCCAACGAAACAGTGAGGTTGTCAATCTCACCGGCTTGCTGTAACAAAGGATTAACCGAATTGTGTGGAAGATGATTGTTTGCAAAGAAAACAGTAAAAACAAGTATTGAAGCAGATTTGTATTTCAGTACTAAAGAATGGACCGGGGTCCACAGTTCACTAGAGGTGTCTCTCCCATAAGATAAAAGCATGTTGGGTGAACAAATTACAGTCGGGCAATTGACAAATAGAGAGGGCATAACAATGCACATACATGGCATGATAAGTATAGTGAGATTTAATTGGGCATTACGACAAAGTACATAGACCGCCATCCAAGCTGCATCTATGCCTAAAAAGTCCACCTTCGAGGTTATCATCCGAACCCCTTCCGAGTATTAAGTTGCAAAGCAACGAGACAATTGCATTAAGTATGGTGCGTAATGTAATCAACAACTACATCCTCGGACATAGCGCCAATGTTTTATCCCTAGTGGCAACAAGCACAACACAACCTTAGAACTTTTCATCACTTGTCCCGGTGTCAATGCGGGCATGAACCCACTATCGAGCATAAATACTCCCTCTTGGAGTTAAAAGCAAAAACTTGGCCGAGCCTCTACTAGTAACGGAGAGCATGCAAGATCATAAACAACACACATGTAATAACTTGATAATTAACATAACATGGTATTCTCTATCCATCGGATCCCGACAAACACAACATAGAGTATTACGGATAGATGATCTTGATCATGTTAGGCAGCTCACAAGATCCAACAATGAAGCACAATGAGGAGAAGACAACCATCTAGCTACTGCTATGGACCCATAGTCCAGGGGTGAACTACTCACTCATCACTCCGGAGGCGACCATGGCGGTGTAGAGTCCTCCGGGAGATGAATCCCCTCTCCGGCGGGGTGCCGGAGGAGATCTCCGGAATCCCCCGAGATGGCATCGGCGGCGTCTCGGTAAGGTTTTCCGTATCGTGGTTTTTCGCATCGGGGGTTTCGCGACGGAGGCTTTAAGTAGGCGGAAGGGCGAGTCGGGGGCCGACGAGGGGCCCACACCACAGGGCGGCGCGGGCCCCCCTTGGCCGCGCCGCCATGTGGTTTGGCCACCTCGTGGCCCCACTTCGTATGCTCTTCGGTCTTCCGGAAGGTTCGTGGCGAAATAGGCCCCGGGTCTTCGTTTCGTCCAATTCCGAGAATATTTCGTTACTAGGATTTCGAAACCAAAAACAGCGAGAACAACGAAGCGGCACTTCGGCATCTTGTTAATAGGTTAGTTCCAGAAAATGCACGAATATGACATAAAGTGTGCATAAAACATGTAGGTATCATCAATAATATGGCATAGAACATAAGAAATTATCGATACGTCGGAGACGTATCACTCAGCAAAGGAGGAAATTCTTTTATGACTTGAGGCATTATTTTTGGGATGACCCACACTTATATAAAGAAGGAGTGGATGGTATTATGCGAAGATGTGTTCCCGAATATGAACAACAAGAGATATTGAGTAAGTGTCATGGTAGTGCCTATGGAGGACATCACGCCGGAGATAGAACCGCACAAAAGGTTCTACAATCAGGTTTTTATTGGCCAACTCTCTTCAAAGATGCAAGGAAGTTTATTTTCTCTTGTGATGAATGTCAAAGGGTTGGTAATATCTCCAGATGAAATGAAATGCCTATGAATTATACTCTTGTTATTGAACCATTCGATTGTTGGGGATTTGACTTCATGGGTCCTTTCCCTTCTTCAGAAGGTAACACTCATATACTTGTCGCTGTTGATTATGTTACTAAATGGGTGGAAGCTATACCCACAAAAAGTGCTGATGGTGAGACTTCTTTAAAAATACTTCTAGATATTATTTTTCCTAGATTTGGAGTACCTAGATATATTATGACTGATGGAGGTTCTCATTTTATTCATGGTGGTTTTAGAAAAACCCTTGATAAGTATGGTATTAATCATAGGATCGCTTCTGCTTATCATCCTCAAACTAGCGGGCAAGTAGAATTATCAAATAGAGAGATTAAATCTATCTTGGGAAAGACTCGTTAATAAATCTAGAAAGAAGCTGGGCTATTAAATTAAAGGAAGCATTATGGGCTTATAGAACTGCTTATAAAAATCCTATGGGTATGTCACCGTATAAAATGGTTTATGGGAAAGCTTGTCATTTACCTTTAGAACTAGAGCACAAAGCTTATTGGGTTGTAAGAGAACTAAATAAAGATCCTAAACTTGCCGGTAAGAAGAGATTGCTACAATTGAGTTCTTTAGATGAATGGAGAAATGAAGCATATGAAAATGCTAAACTCTTTAAAGAGAAAGTTAAGAAATGGCATGATAGAAGAATTATCAAAAGAGAATTTAATGTGGGAGATAAAGTCCTATTGTATCGGTCTCGTCTCAGATTTTTTGCAGGGAAATTACTCTCAAAATGGGAAGGACCATATGTCATTGTGGAGGTGTATCGTTCAGGGGCAATTAAAATTAGTTCTCTGCAAGGTGGTGCCACACAAGTAGTGAATGGACAAAGGCTCAAGCATTATATCTCTGGAGATTCTTATAATGAAGATATTGATGTTATCCAAGTGGTGACTCCGGAAGTTTTCATCAAAGGGAAAACTGACAGTTCTACAGAGTTCGACTTTGAATAGGTAACAATACTGGTAATAAAAAGTCCGCGTTTAACTTTCCGAACTATGTTTTTGCTATTTTTGGAAAATATGAAAAATTACGAGATCGAAACGGAGTGGAGGAGACGCACGAGGGCGTGCCCCCATAGGCCGGCGTGGGCCCCAGCCTGTCCGCGCTGCCCTATGAGGACATCGCCTCAGTGTCCCTCTCCGACTCTTGTTCGACCTGGTACTTTCCTTCTGTCGCGAAAATTTCTGCTATATAATCTACCGGACCCCTAGAGGTCCGTATATCGTTTTCTCGTCGCGTTTTGTTTCGAGCTGTTTTCTGCCAGGATCTGTTTTGATATAGAAGTACCATGGTCTCCAACAACAAGGACAAGGAGCCTTTGGAGGAAGATATTCAAGACCTCGAGCTGAAAGGAGAATTAAAGGAGGAAGTGAAGGAGACGTCATCAATGAAAAGGAAGCGGCAAGCTATGGGGAGTAAGCCAATCTTGGTGGGATCGGTTAACACTGGGCGTTCTTTTTCTCATAACCTGCAGGGACCTCTACTGCCTGCTCTTAGCCTCAACTCTTTCCCTTGTGTGGAGGAAGCACTACGGGTTACCGATGAGTTTTGTGATCAATACCGTGCGCTGAGAAGGGAAGTGGAGATACTTCTTGAGGAGAACCACCGACTTCGCAGAATGCTGGAATATTACTCAATTCCTATCACAAGGTTGCCACCGCCACTTTCAGATAACAATGAATCTCTTCGAGTCTTAGTGCAGAACTGCCAGACTGAGAAGCTGAAGCTGAAGGAGATCTTTAAGGATCGCAGGAACGGACCATCACCATCACCACCGAAGGAGTAATTCATCATCGGTATTGGCATCCCCTTGGTTTATTCCAAGATTGGGGGAGTGCCGCGGTATCACATCATCACTACCTTTTACCTTTTTATTATCAAGTAGTGTCATATCATGAGTAGGGAAGTTATCATATAAGATGTGTTGCGGTATGGAAGTATCTCTTTTTAGTTGGTTATCTATGTATCCCTTGGTGTGAGTTATCGTTATGGAATATTAATGAGAAGTCTTATCATTTACATATTGCACATCTTATTTTAGTTTGCAATCTCTATTATATGATTGATCTTGTTGTTAAGTATTGGTATCACTTTGGGAGCATTGAGTAAATCTATTGTGTTTTGGCAAACTTAGCACTGGTCAATAGCAACAACACTTTGAGTTTAAGTAGAAAAGAGGAGATACATGTAGATATGTTATTCCATTATCTTTCTTTCCTGTTAGCTATGAGCTTAGTATTCTGAAGTTAAAATTATTTGTGCTTACAAGAAAGATGCATGATTGTTTCTATCACATGTATATTTGTTTGTTTCCCTCAACTCTTATGCTTGCTAATCAACCTTGCTAGCCAAAGACTTGTACTGAGAGGGAATGCTTCTCGTGCATCCAAACCCTTAGACCAAACCTATGCCATCAGTGTCCACCATAACTACCTATTATGTGGTATTTTGCGCCATTTCAAGTAAATACTTCATGTGCTACCTTTAAACAATTCAAAAGTTATCATCCCTTATTTGTGTCACTGTTTTATAGCTCATGAGGAAGTATGTGGTGTTTATATTTCAATCTTGTTGGGCAGCTTTCACTAATGGACTAGTGGCTTCATCCACTTATCCTATAATTTTGCAAAAAGAGCTGGCAACGGGGTTCCCAGCCCCAATTAATCAACTTTCATTAATAACTCTCTTCACATGTTTTGCTCGATTCATCAGTAAGCAACTTAATTTTGCAATAGACACTCCTCCATGGTATGTGAAATGTTGGAAGGCACCCGAGGATTCGGTTAGCCATGGCTTGAGAAAGCAAAGGTTGGGAGGAGTGTCATCCTTAATGAAACTAAAATACATGTGTAAACAAAAGAGAAGAGGGATGATCTACCTTGCTGGTAGAGATAACGTCCTTCATGGGAGCCGCTCTTGAAAGTCTGGTTGATAAGGTGGTTAGAGTGCCCACTACCATTCGTTGACAACAACAAACACCTCTCAAAACTTTACTTTTATGCTCTCTATATGATTTTAAAACTTGAAAAGCTCTAGCACATGATTTAATCCCTGCTTCCCTCTGCGAAGGGCCTATCTTTTATTTTCATGTTGAGTCAGTAAACCTATTTCCCTCCATCTTAAGCAAGCAATTGAGTTGTTGTGATCCAACCATCTATATTGTGATCTACTTAATCATGCCTTTTATTTCTTCCTTGTTTAGTACAAGTTTTATCTGAATGAATATAGCTTTGAAGATTATCGATGATTATGAGGAGATTATTATGATTGAATATGCAAGTTTTGCTATAAGCTTTAATATAAGAGCGCTGCTCGATAAATTAGTACAATCCGTTAAATGTTCTCTGACCAAGAACGAAGTTTGCCATCACCAATTACGATTTCCTATGCACCTTTACTTGTGATTTCCTTCTACTTGTTTCAAGTTGAATTATATGCGGAAGTTGTCTACTAGAATGTCTTGTGTAAATTAATATGATGCTTCTTGTCCGTATTTTATTTATCGACTCTTCACTCCATAAACATGTGGTCTTGTTTATCGAGTTCGGTTTCGCTTGGGGACAAGCGAAGTCTAAGCTTGGGGGAGTTGATACGTCCATTTTGCATCACTATTTTATATCATAATTTACTTGTTATTCATTGATATATTTCATATTTAGAGATGATACTTATGTTATTTCATCTATTTTGCATGTTTCATGATTATTGGAGAATCGCGCACCGGAGTCGGGATTCTGCTGGAAAAAGCACCGTCGAATGCAATATTTCGGAAGATCAGCAATTGACGGGAATTATACTGAAAATCCTATTTTTCCGGAAGACGGAGGTAGCCAAAAGGAGGAGCCGAGGAGGGCCGCCGGGGCCCCCTCATAGGCCGGCGCGGGCCCTGCCCTGGCCGCGCCGCCTTGTGGGGAGGGGGCCCACGACCCCCTCTGGCCTCCTCTCCTTCGCGTACTTCTTCGTCCCGAAAACCTAAGCTCCAGAGGATAGTCGCGAAGAGACACAGCCACCTCTGCGGGGCGGAAAACACCAGAGAGAAAAGAGCTCTCCGGCAGGCTGAAATCCGCCGGGGAAATTCCCTCCCGGAGGGGGAAATCGACGCCATCGTCACCGTCATCGAGCTGGACATCATTGGGATCATCATCACCATCATCTCCATCATCATCACCGCCATCTCCACCGCTGCACCTCCTCACCGCTGTAACAATTAGGGTTGGATCTTGATTGTTTGATAGGGGAAACTCTCCCGGTATTGATTTCTACTTGTTATTGATGCTATTGAGTGAAACCATTGAACCAAGGTTTATGTTCAGATTGTTATTCATCATCATATCACCTCTGATCATGTTCCATATGATGTCTCGCGAGTAGTTCGTTTAGTTCTTGAGGACATGGGTGAAGTCTAAATGTTAGTAGTGAATTATGTTGGGTAATATTCAATGTTATGATATTTAAGTTGTGGTGTTATTCTTCTAGTGGTGTCATGTGAACGTCGACTACATGATACTTCACCTTTATGGGCCTAGGGGAATACATCTTGTATTCGTTTGCTAATTGCGGGGTTGCCGGAGTGACAGAAACCTAAACCCCGTTGGTATATCGATGCGGGAGGGATAGCGAGGATCTCGGAGTTTAAGGCTGTGGTTAGATTTATCTTAATTACTTTCTTGTATTTGTGGATGCTTGCAAGGGGTATAATCACAAGTATGTATTAGTCCTAGGAAGGGCGGTGCATTAGCATAGGTTCATTCACACAACACTTATCAAAACAATGAAGATTAATCAACTATATGAAGCGAAAGCACTAGACTAAATTCCCGTGTGTCCTCAAGAACGTTTGGTCATTATAAGTAAACAAACCGACTTGTCCTTTGTGCTAAAAAGGATTGGGCCACTCGCTGCAATTATTTCTCTCGCATTTTACTTACTCGTACTTTATTCATCTGCTATATCAAAACCCCCTGAATACTTGTCTGTGAGCATTTACAAAGAATCCTTCATCGAAACTGCTTGTCAACACCTTCTGCTCCTCGTTGGGTTCGACACTCTTATTTATCGAAAGTACTACGATACACCCCCTATACTTGTGGGTCATCACCGCCGCACGCCACCGCACGCACGGTTAGATCCGCCCCGCCGCACGCTGCCGCACGCACGGTTAGATCCGCGCCGCCGCATGCACGTTTAGATCCGCGCCGCCGCACGCACGGTTAGATCCGCGCCGCCGCACGCCGCCGCACGCACGGTTAGATCCGCGCCGCCGCGGCCGCCGGAGTAAGAGTGGAAATACTAGAGAGGAAGATGCGACTGGAATATGCGACTGCCAGGGTTGGTAGGTATGTGCTCTGCTCTTGTCTCCGTATGCGTCCATCGTGGTAGAGAGAGATATACAGGCCGTTCGATCATAAATGATCGAACAGTGCAAGCGTTCGTTGAGCTTTCAACCAACCAAGATCCGTGTGACATACATCTCGACCAATCAGAGATCAGCCAGTGAGTACAAGTTAGGAAAGCCGAGTAGAACTAAGAGGGGGAAAAGTGAGGAAATGTTTATCGGAAGGGCAAAGCCGAGTAGGACCGAGTAAAACAAGTGGGCCCGGAGGGGAAAACTGAGTAACACTAAGTAAAACAGGGGCACCCAAATAATAAACGGACTAAGGGAAATTGAAGCTTTTGGCATAAAAATTGTAAAATTGTGTTATTTGAACAATATATTACATTTTGGCCGACTAGATATTGTTTGCAATTCAAAGATACACAAGTGTGACGAATTTGGACTCATTTGGACAAAGTTTGTAAGCATAGTGGGTATTTGGGAGGTGTATTGAGCAGAAAGCCCTGCATCTTCATATCTAGTAGCTCATGGACTAGGAAGTGGTTTTGAAGCTTTTGGCATAAAAACTTCATATCTCTATATTTCCTTTTCCATTATTATTTCTCTAGGTTGTAGGTAACATAACAGGGGGGGAAGGTTCCACCATGTTTTGAATTATTTTGAATTGAACCCTAAAACCCTAAAACCCTAAACCCTAGAGAAAATGATAAATGTGGCTTAAATGTGGCATACAAATTGTTCATACAAATTCAAATTGTTGAACACAAAGACATCCCCAATACAAATTGTTCATACAAATTCAAATTGTTCATACAAATTCAAATTGTTCAACACAAAGGCATTCCCAACACAAGGGGAACCCCAATACAAATTGTTCAACACAAAGGGATCCCCAATACAAAGGGAACCCCAATACAAATTGTTCATACAAATTCAAATTGTTCATAGAAATTCAAATTGTTCAACACAAAGGCATCCTCAATACAAAGGGAACCCCAATACAAATTTTTCAACACAAAGGGATCGCCAATACAAAGGGAACCCCAATACAAATTGTTCATACAAATTCAAATTAGTTGTTCGAGAATAAAATCTTTCTCTTGCTCCTGGTGTGACTCGCGGGGCCACCACCTTACTCCGGGTAACCCTACCAGGGATATTACCGGTGTCTACCTTCCTTTTGCCCTCTTTCTTGTTCTTCTTCTTCTGCAAAGCTTGTGCTTTTTCTTCTGCCATGTACTTTTCGAAGTTAGCATCTATCATGGCCTTACTACTTTCGAGGCATTCTCGACTATACTGTTCCCTCTCCTCTAGACTCATCGGTTGAAGCCATTCTACATCCATTTGTTCCCTCTGCTCTCGATCCATCGGTTCAAGCAGCTCTACATCCATCTGTTCCCTTCGCTCTCGATCCATCGGTTCAATCTCCTCATGTTCAATTGCTGCTTCAATCTCCTCTGCATTTGCTGCTTCAATCTCCTCATGTTGAACTGCTGCTTCAATCTCAAGTTGAATTGCTTGTTTCATTCTCCTCTGCATTTGCTGCTCCCGCCTGATCTTCCATTCCAAAAGCTGGGTCAACTGCATTTTAACAAAGCCTAGCAATGTGTCCAGGGATTCCACAACGTTTGCACTTACGTTTTCGAATCGGTGCACCACTCTCTGCACTAGCTCTGATCCTATTCTTCCTCGGCCTACCTGCCGGTCTAGTCAATACTGGAGAGTGCAGTTTGAAGCCTGGATCGACTTTCATCCATTGGTCTTTTCCCAACAAGGTAGGAACATTCATAGCATATTCAGCCCTAAATTTGGCAACAGAGAAATACTCTGACACATACTGATCAACTTCACCTTCTTCACCCCCTATAACACTCATGAAAAACAATGCGTGTATGCAGGGTATCCCACGGATCTGCCATCCCCTACAATGGCATGTCCTATCAACCAAACTCACTGGATACCTCCATTGTATGTTTTTACTGTCAGTGTAGGTTACCTCAGCCTCCATTCCTTTTCTGACGCATTGCATCCTCAATTGTTTTGCCCTGTCATGCAAAGACTTAATCAAAGATGGGAGCATGAGATGGCCAACATAATTTGTGGATGCAATTCTTTGACGCAGATCGATCTTTATCATGATCATCTGCCTAATCTTATCAAATATTTGCCACCAGCATAAGCCCTTTCAATGACTTGACCTTTGAATTGAAACTCTCCGCAAGGTTACTTGTTACATAGTCTACCTTGCAAATTTCATTGAATTGGCTTCTTGACCACACCCTACCATGATGTTCATCCAAGTACTCCTTCAACCCAGGTTTTTGTTTATACAACACATCCAAATGAAATAGATGCTTCCTAGAGCTGCATGTGTATAAAGCTGGCCATAGGTTGTCAGTAAAAACTTTACCCTTGAATTTCTTTGTAAAATTCTGTACCAAGTGTCGCATACATTCCCTATGCTCCACTCCAGGGAATACTGCTTCTACCGCGAGTCTCCAAACCTTTGCAAGCGTCCGTGTGGATAACAAGTCCTGGTGGATGACCTATAAGGTCGCGCAAATTCTGCGAAACCAAGTCCAACTTTCCTGTGACTCAACCTCCAAAACCCCATAAGCAACAGGGAACATCCAATTATGTCCATCAAGCTGCGATAGCAGACAACTAGCTGTCCTTTAAACCTGCCATGAAGAGCTGATGCATCCACGGCCAAATAAGGCACCGCAACCGTCCAAAAAGCCTTTCCAACAAGCTTTGAAATAAACAAAAGCCCTTCTAAAACATTCCTTGTGCATTACCTTCCCGCTTTTCAATTTGTAGGGAAGCCGTATGCTTGTCTATCGCTACAACACTTCCTGGACTAGCCATCTCCACTTCAGCTTTGAAAGTGTAAAGCAACTGAAAGCTTTCATTCCATGGACCATTGATCTTGTCAAGAGCCATTTCCTTTGCATAGAACATCCTCATGTAAGGTACTTTCATTTTATACTTCTCAACCACCTTTTTACGAGTCTTTGTTGGACCAAGTGAAGGATTTTCTCTCAGCCAATCTAGGATTATATCCGCCAACCACCTAGTCTTCGCTAGCTTTGTTTTCAGCTACGGCTCTCCACCTAGAGGTGGACACCTATGGATCTCCTTATTCTTCTTTATCCGAAACATAATGATAAGGGATGTCGGTAATAGATAACAAATTTTACACCGTGATCTAAATACACAAGCTGGTTGGCGTAGTACCCGAACCAAGCCGCTTCGCGCATTGTGGATGCATGCAGCCTAAACCTACACCTCAGGTATGGGCATTTAATTGTGAACCTACCTGGCTCACTTTTAATAACCTCATAATTATTCTTAGTGAGAATGTGATATGTAGTAATTGCATTACGGCAGTCCATCATCGTTTGAAACACGGTGCCTTCACGCAAGCTGGGGATCCTCCTTGTTCCACTCAATTGTTGGCAAGTCTTCACCTTCGTAATCGGCTAAAACGAGGCTGTCATCATTCTCATTCTTCTCTTCATCATCGGTGTCATCAAATGCGGCACCAAAAGCAATATCTTCCATGTATTGATCCTCCATTGCACGCTTCTTGCATCGATCTACCAATTCAGGAAACATCAACTCATCCTCATCATCTTGAGGAGACCGATCCTCAATGTCTGCATCGTCCTCCACATCGACCGTACGAACGATCTGGCTACCACTAGCACTGGGGACAGATGGTGCTGCTGTGGACCTACAAGGAGCGCCGCGGCGCACACTGTTAGAAGAGGCAACAACAGTAGAGAGACATGATGCCCGACCACCTGATGATGCCCCAGCACCAGAGAGAGATGATGCCCGGCCCCTGTCCACATGGATACGAATTTTCCCGAACCGGCAAGAAGCATTCAAAGCAAAAAGAATTCCCAGATCGTCATCGGAAACTAGTGGAACAAATCTTCCCTCCTTGTTGTGCAAATATTCGAAATGAACTGCGTCGTCAGAGCTCCAGCTCATGCCGAGCGCAGATGTTAGCTTTCAAATTCCTCAACGAGATGGTGGTTGCAACCACCGCAGGGAAGTAAAACCCATTCTTATTGCGTTTAGAATCACGTGTAAAGCTAGAATCCAGCCTAACCACCGGCCGAAAAGCCGGCGTCTGGATCAATCCTATTCGAAAAGCAACGCAGTTAGTTGAGCAACAACGATTGGCGCTCAAAAACTGCCTACTTGTTAATTCACATAGGCGGACGATGCTTACCCGGATGGAATCCATGCGTTAAATCCCTCCGATTCCCAATCTTCTCCGCGGGCCGACGCGAACAGTTGGCACATCGGATGGACATACAAACCCCGCGAAAGGGGTAGATCTAGATGGGGGGGAGGCGGAGCCCTCTCCGCCTCCCGGGGGTGGTGGTGGGGGCGGGGGCGGCTCGGCGGCGGACGACGCCATAAGGTAGGAGGGCAGGACGACGTGGCGGCGGAGGGGCGGTGTGTGAGCTCCTCCAGTCTCGGGCGGAGTGGAAAGCTTTGGGTGAGCTCCTCCGGTCAACGATCAACACAGTTCGAAAGAAACGGTCAATTCAACACCAATGCGGCTCCCTAGCCGTCACCGGTAACGGTGAAGGCCTCTGACCAGACGGCAACCCTCCCGTCTGAGCGTCTGCGACGGGTTTCAAACTAGAGGGAGGGGAAAACTGAGGAAAAACTAAGGGGCTGAGGAAAACTGAGTACAATTAACGAACCAGGGGCACGGAAATAGAAATCCCTATATAAATTGGTGTAAAACAAGCATGGAGCATAAAAAATTATAGATACGTTTGAGACGTATCACATAACTCCAAATTTAGTTAAGATATCTGATAAATAATTTAAAAGGTAGATTATTTCTATGAAATTCATACTTATGATTTGTTCATAAGAGAGGTATGTGGTTTGGTCACATATGAAAATATGTGACCTTAGTCATTGCGACATTTGACAAGGTTTGATATTTTGAAAATTCAAAGATACTGAAACCTTCATATGGAAATTTATTTCTCAAGTAAATTTGGAATCTTTTTAATTTCTCTAGGTTTCAGGTACACTTGAAAGTGTGCAAACATAAGTATGGACCGAATTGGATATATATCAATCCTATTGTCATAAGCTAAATGAATAAGCTTTCCTTGCCTTAGGTTTACTTCACCTGAAGTGTTGTCCTCCAGTGTAGTGTTGGGAAATATTCTAGAGATTGGATTATCACCTTAGGATTACTCATAGAATGGATAAACAAAAGTGTGAGGTATTATTCATCTCAACAAAATTCTTGAGTTTACGGTATTGTGTCTAACAAGATAGGTTTGCTTACAATTAGCTAGATGAGTATTCATTTGGTTGATCACAAGATAGATGTGGAGACATAGAGTCGCCTCATTATCTAAGTAACTATGGCACGATATAGATATATGCCCTAGTTCGGAATAGAGTATTTCATCAACTTAATTTCTCTCATCATTAAGTAATAATTATACTCATTGAGAAAGATTGAATAAAGGAGATGATTTTCTTAATGGCTTGATTAAGATTGTTGGATTAATGTTAAGATTCACCAATTAGGATTTCCTAGTCTTCAAGTACCTCTAATGCTAATTTTTAGACTTCTATGTTATGTTTCTTAGAGATTCTACCTTTCTAACTTTTATAGTTTGTTTATCATGATGATGGACATTTTCTTCTTGTTCTTGTTCTTATTGACGTGGGCACGACCCTTCGGGTGCCCATCATTGGCATACCTGGTGCGGCGTAACAGGAGGCCCACCTGATGACCTGCTAAGGACCAAGAAGCCCAAAATGATTTAGCAAGCGTTCAAGGCCCAATATCCTGGCGTGTGGAACAAGAACACGCCCAAGATAAGGAACCCTAGAGTTTATCTCTAACTTGTAACCGACTCGGAAACGATACATGAGACCTAGCCTCCTATATAAAGGCTAGGAGGGGTCATCGGGGAGAACGATCAATCTAGAAACTAGAACACCATAGCAATCACATCGACTTTATAATCATCATCATCAATCAAGAACATACAACCATGAAGTAGGGTTTTATCCTCCAGGGACCTGAACCTGGGTAAATCGTGTCTTCCCTTTGCTTCTCAGCCGACGAATTCGCCAGCGCGCCTTCTTCCTTGAAGTTCAAGTCCAGAAACCATGGGCATTACCATGGAGACCCTGCGTCAATTGGTGTCGTGTATGGGAAATTTGTGCGATGGAGTCACGGCTTCGGTCGCTCCAACCTCAACGGACTGCGGCTCGCCAGATTCCGGGGAGTAGATCTACTTCTGCTCCCTCGCGTTCATCCCGCACCCGCCGGCCTCGGCTTGGCCTCAAATCCTTCCATGAGGGAGTGATCTAGAGCTTGGAGATCAACGTTTCCACATCAACACGGTGGGCATCCTTCACCTCCCGGATCCGATCCATTCAACTCTGGTGGAGTTGACCTCGCCACCGACCGCCATGGCGCCCTCATTGCCATCTTTCGTCGAATCCTCCAGCGAGCCGGAATCTACTCCAACTTCAATCTACTGCGTCGACTGCGACACCTACCATGTGGCGGGTCCAAATGACCTCATCTGGGATCACACCGATGCCTTCACAAACAATGGGAGGTGCAGCATCAGCGCATACCCGACACGTTTCTAGTGTGCGGTCATTGACCCTGCGACAAAAATCGATGATGAAACCCCCGAAACGGCCGACCGGACCACCGTCACCATCCCTCCAGAAGCCTAGGGCAAGGCAAAGAAAGTCGTAAGATCCTTGAACAGGAGCATTCACACATGATAAAGCTGCAAGTAGAATTCGAAATGCGCAATCAATTAGCTGATGCATCAAGTGAACGACGAGCATAGTTGTCCTCGCTCAACTCCTCCACGTCAAAGCATAACACTTCGGGTAGGATGCCCAAACGACGCTCTTGGCTTCAACACCTGCCCAAGGGCGATAGGCTCGGGATGTAAAATATCCAAGACGCCACAAGGCTCCCTCATCGCGACTACCACATAGTTGTTATCCAACCAACCTCCACAAAAAGATCCCCGAGCGACCCTTCGATCAACCATCGCTGACCTAGGCCTGATAGGAGCGGCTCTCACACCAAATGGGAAGCCAAGCGCGGAGAAGGCGATGGTACCGCGACGATCAGATCACTCTCCTCCACGAGGCGACAACTAGCTACGCCTCCCGCGACCGCGAGGACAAGGATCACGCGACTACGACACCTACAATGACATCACGCAACGCAAGGTCGACAGATCTTCCGCAGAGCGCTCTAACCACGAGTCTCCCGACGTCGACTCCAACGTCGAGGCGTGTGGCACGAGCTGTTTTAGCTGCCCCGTCCATCGGACCCTGATGCTGAAAAGCTTCAAGCTGCCCGTGGACACCCCCAAGTACGACGGGCTCCAAGAGCCAACAACTTGGCTAGAGGACTACTACTTGACAGCGGTACGATGTCAAGGAGGCACAAAAAACCACCGCCATGCAAAAGTTACAGTTGTAGCTGATAGTTTCTACATGAGGTTGGCTCAAAAGATTGCCCGTGGAATAGATTAGCAGCTGGGATGACCTGGTCTATAGTTTCATCCGAAACTTCCAGGCTACCTAAAAACGATCCGCCTCCATCGATGAGCTACGAGCATGCATGTAGAGATCAAACCAGTCGATACACTCATAGATCCAACCATGGACCATCTTGAAGAACACCGTGAAATACATCTCAAAGGAGAGGGCAATCAACGCCTTCAACACGAGCCTCACGAGAGCTTAAGGAGGAGTTCTAATTCGACACGAACTTTTTCTTCATAGAATTTCTGAAAACTTGATCATGTCCCAAACTGGAACAAGAAGAGTTGCTGCTTTTGAGAGAGTTTTTAGATGTACTTTTGAGAGTTGGATTGGAGGTAAAACATGCGATGGAGTTGGGTTAAAACTTTTAGAAGCCGGACCGGATGGGCGGGCGGGCGGGTGGACCGAGCGAGCCGGCACCGGTCCGGTTTTAAAGCCCGCGATGATTAGCGTGAGTGGACCTCTCCTCCTCCTCCTCCTTGCCTCCTCTTCGCCTCGCGCTCGCGTACGCACCACCGTCAAACCCGACGGGGCCCGTCCTCGCCGACCGCCGCCGGCCTCCGCGTCTCCCCCAGCCGGAGCACGCACCTACGCCGCCCCTACCTCCTCCCCGCTCCGCGCTCCCCTCCTCCTCCTCGCCCCGCCGGCCGGAACATGGCGTCCACCGGAGGAGATCCGTCCGGATTCGTCGGTAAGCCCCGCCCTTGCTTCAGCAGCTCCAATTCGTCCCCTTGCTTCCCTCGCCGCCACCTACTGGGCCCGAATTTACGCTCCCGTCCGCCTGCTGCTTTCTCCTGCTCCAGACCTAGCCGTGGTAATTGCACATGCTGCAACCCTAAAACAGCAAGCGCGGTTTCCCCCCCCTAGAATTTCCACGTCTGGGCCTCGCACGTGCCGCTGCAAGAAAGGATTTTGTCCAGTAGCAGTTGTATTCTGCTGAATTGCTGCCTGCGCCGTGCTTTCTTTGTTAGGATAGCTGAATTAAGGCATATACGTGTTAGTCTCTGGGTATCGCTCGTGACAAGCAAACGAGAAGCAAGAGATTGTATGATGAAATTGGCCGGCAACAGCATGTACTGGTGCTAACAGGATACCTGTTGCCATGGGTCAATCGAGCTTTTGAAGCCTGACTGAAATTTGACTAAGTTTGCTTGATAAGTAGATTTTTTTTGCTCGATTCTTGAAGGAATTGATCTGTTCCTTGCGAAACCTGTGAATCGAAGAGACCTTTAGCATAGTCCTTGTGTAATTCCCTGGCTTATACGACACAGTAACAGTATGCGATACCTGTCTTTTTTAAAAGTTTCAGTACGTACCGTAGTAACACTTTCTGCAGTTCCCTTTGTCAGCTTACACCATCCTTTTCTTTTTGTAGATTGCGCAATTCCGCTGCAATCAGAAATTGTAGTTGATAATAACCCTTCGAAGAGTGTAAATACCAAAGAGCAGGTAATGTGCTGCACAGTTTTATTTTCTCCTGTCCTGTGCAAACATAGAATATTACTGACCGTTGATTTCTGTTGCATCAGATTAATTCTATTACAGCTGAGAAAACAAGTGCTACCACTGCGCGTGGCTCTACCTCCCTAAAGTCGCCAAAAGGTGCACAGGAGAAGGCTAGTTTTTTGGGAAAAGCTGGAGAACAGCCTTATGTCTACCAGCCCAATGTGTATGCACCACAGCCACAGGCAGTCTATTCTGGAGGTTAGTTTGCCATTGTTTTCTCTGGGTATTAATAATGCTGATGTATGCATTATTGCACATTGCACAGGGAGAATATATATCCACAACACTAATAGGTCAAGTTTGCATTCTTGCCCTATATATTTTTCTGTTTACTGTTTATATGATTGATTTTTGTTTCATTGGTCATCTTTGTTCATTAACAGTATTAAGTGATGTTGAAGTGCTATATCTTGGGCTTCTTACGAGGGCTGATTATACCTTATTTGGCATCTCCTTTTCGTGAAATTATGTTTTTGATTTGAATGTTCTTTTGTTCTTCTCTAGGATACATGAATCCTTCAGGGCAGTGGGAAGAGTATCCCTATTATGTGAGTATGGAAGGACTCCATTCTGCGTCGCCTGTAAGTAGCTGCCTATCAAACTTGTTTCACTTCCCTTAATCAAGTACTAAGCGTTTTCACTGATGCAGTTCTACGATGGTAACCAGTCAGTCATGCTATCTCCTGGGTATGCGAACAACCCCCAAATGATGTATGGAGCTTATTCTCCTGTTTCAAATGTTGGAGATGGCCAGTCCTACTCCCCAATGCACTTCCCCTTCTCAACTCCTTACTACCAGCCTCCGGCTTCTCCTAGTATGGGATACTCAAATTCCGGTACTGGAATGTCTCAAGGAGACCCTATGCTTCAGCAAGAATACTTCCTTCCTGATGGCCTTTTGTATTCACCAACAGCCGCGTACCACCAACCATTTGGGTCATACAACAGAGGTAACTTTTGTTCCTTTCAGTCTCCTGTATTATTCCAGGAAAAGATATGATGATTGCAAGTTATGTGTGTTGTCGTAGATTGGTCAGAGCCATGCCAAACTAATTATGGATTTCTTTCGCAGGAGCAACGCAACCGAGCAATGCTCCAGGACTCTATGGGCAAGGGAATGTACCACTGGCTTCTGGAATGGTATGTTGTCATGCAACTTGGACTATTTGCAAAGACTCCCTGGACACGTGCAGTTCAGTATAAATGGAGCAGTTACTTTTGGAACTCAAATTTGCTGTTTATTTGGTTTATTGTGCCCCTAAATGTTCAGTACTGACAAGGCATGTTATTGCAGCAGCATGGATCAATGTATGGTTCTGGATCCTACAAGCCACGCCAACAAACTGGTAAATATGGAGGCGCTACTCCAAATTGGAGTTCTGCTGGTCGCAGATATAATAATTTTGATTATAGCTCCAGTCAACAAAGGGTGCCATTTGGTATCCAGAATGGTTCTCTGGAGTTTCTGAATGAGCAAAACCGTGGCCCACGTGCTGCAAAACCAAAGAAACAAGACACGGAAAATTCTTCAGTGGAGGACAAAAGCGAGAAACCCACTCCATTGGTTGATAGTGAACTGTACAACCGTCCTGATTTTGTCACTGAGTACAAGGATGCGAAATTCTTTGTAATTAAATCATACACGGAGGACCATGTACATAGGAGCATTAAGTACAATGTTTGGGCCAGCACAGCTAGCGGGAATAGAAAGCTGGATTCAGCTTATCGTGCGGCCAAAGATAAAGAAGACCATTGCCCTATTTTCTTGTTTTTCTCGGTAAGGCTAATTTTCCTTTTATATTTCCTCCTGCCAGAAATAATTGACTTGGATTTGTTTAGATTCGCATGTATCTGCACACTAAAACGCGTCTAGATACATGTGAATGTAGACAAATCTGAGTTACTTATTTCCGGACGGAGGGGGTAGTTTATTTCCACATAAGAATGGGAAAAAAATGGTGCACTGGATCTACTGTAAGCATGTTTTCAATTTAGGATTTGTGTCGGTAGAGATGTGGAATTTCATCCATAACTTCTTTTATAGGTTAATGGGAGTGGTCAGTTCTGCGGTGTGGCTGAGATGATTGGACCTGTTGACTTTGACAGAAGTGTTGATTATTGGCAGCAAGACAAGTGGAGTGGCCAGTTTCCTGTGAAGTGGCACATTGTCAAGGATGTTCCGAACAATTTACTGCGGCACATCACTCTTGAGAACAATGATAACAAACCTGTAACAAACAGCAGAGACACCCAGGAGGTAAAAAATTATGAGCTTTATGGAGAACATTTTCAAAAAATAAAAGATGATATGCTAACCCAATGAACAACTTATGCAGGTGAAGCTGGAGTATGGTCTCCAGATGTTAACCATCTTCAAGAATCATGAGGCAGAGACAACCATCGTGGAGGACTTCGACTTCTATGAGCAACGCGAGAAAGCCTTGAAGGAAAATAGGCGTCAGCAGCAGCCGGGCAGCACAGAGCCCCTGAAGCCAACAGACGCTAAGGTCATGGGAGATTCTATTGCTCTTATCTCTGACAAATTTTCTCGGACCGTCCAGCTGAAGGAAACTGAGAAAAGTGACAACAAACTGAGAGCTGAGGGTGCCATCTCAGCGGGTGATGCACAGACAGCTACCGTCAAGGCTGAAGAAAGCAAGGCGAAGAAAAGCGTAAGCCCTGTGGAGGAAAGCAGTTGATTTATCCATCTCCGTGCAGTTTACTAGTTTGGAGCAGCAGTTGGTTGGAGTCAAATGTGGAGGTGAGGAGGGAAAAAGGGTGGTTGGTTGGAGTCAAAGTGGGCTGCTGCTTCAGTTGTACAACATCATAGGCTTTGTTTCACTACCATTTAGGTTATAGTTTCAATATCCAATAGTTTCAAAGTTCTTGTTCGGGGTTTCCTGCTTCTGTGTCTTTTATTTTCTTCCTTGTCTCCTTTCGTTTTGCTTGTGTCGTGTTGTCGTGAATGCTGTCCAGTTTTAGTGCCTTCTCATCTCCTCCTTTCGTTTTACTCGTGTCAGTGTCATGAATGATGTCCCGTTTTTAGTGGTACCTGCGTCTGTGTTGTGAATGCTGTTCACTTTTAGTGTCTCTGGCCATAAATGGCAGATTTATGCAGCAAAGAGCATTCCATACTCTGCAATTTGGTGATAGGTCCATCTCTCACTAGCTCAACTTATCTCATTCCTATGTACCTTCTGGGCTTGTTATTTCTTTTTTAAAGTGTGTTTTGGCTAGTCCAATTACGTCTAACTTTATTGTTTTAGCCATAAATTATCTCTTGTATTTTTGTTCTATTTTGATGTCATATTAGTATTACCTCTGTATTGAAATATAAGCCTTTTTAGAAAAGCTAAATGTAGTATAAAAGAAATATCTTTGTATGGCAGTCCATCTCTTTTTTCACTTAGCAAGTTAGCATGCACATCACACCGTACCAAGTGCAGAAAACAATAAACCTGAAAGAACTTTTTATAGACAGCCTCTATAAACTACTCCCTAGGAAGCATCAATTAAACTTACACATGTTCCAGCAGGACGATTAAAGGGAATAGCCGTGGTAGATACAATTAGGCTAGGGGTAGGGGAATGTCAACATTTTTCAAAGTTGATACAATTCTCTCTAAAGATAGCGACATCTCTCAAGTAAACCATATAACCCTCAGAATCTTGGATCGGCTACAGTTACATCAACCAGTCTAAGGAGGTTCACTGATGCCTAAACAATCAAACGCAATTAGCTCCTCTCTTTGATCCAGCAACAGGTACTAAAACATAATAAGCCAGCACTGAACAGCCCAAAATATAATTTATCTCTCTGTACCAGCCAGCCAATCCATTGTTAAGATAGCAAATGGACAAAACCAGGTTTTAAGAAAATGGGCAAAGTATAATATGCAAAAGAACACACACATATTGGCCAGAAAAGGCACCTTGCAAACCTGGAGCTGATTAAAATTGACTGTTAAAAGATGCGCTGAAAAGCCTGCTACATTTTTTTTTGCGGTAAAAAGCCTGCTAGATTTTGAACAAGAGCTACACATTGTCTCATGTAACACCCGCCCTGCCTTGTGAATACTAGTCTGGCAAATCTGAGACAGTCTGTCATAAAAGGAGAAGTTGCCATATTACAAGAAGACCCACCATATATCTAGTGCTCGATCAACAATGTAGTCATGTCCAAGTCCATATCATCCCCATACTGAGCTCCATTGATAGTTCCAGCATCATGGTGCTGCTCTTGTTGGCCAACCGAGGGTGACACCATATCATCCACCACAGATAAGATAAATTTCTTCCTGCAAGACGACTCCAGCACCTCCACCCCAGGCCGTTTTCTTGCAGCTGGAGAAGCGCCCATGTTGAGGTGGTTGGAGATGTTGCTATGGCGAAATATTAATCTGCAATTTTCTGGGCGGTAGTAAGCAACGTCTTGCAGAGTCATGTTGGCCGTATCGACAGCAATCACCCACCAGTTCCGTGCGCCAATATGGCGACTGATCATCAGATACATGGTGTTGTCCTCGTGCAAGCTCAAGGTGGGAAATTCGGTGTACATCCTCTCGATGTCCCGGGTGGTCAGCGGGAGCGGGGGAGGTCCTCCGCGGTTATCCGAGCACGACTCCCTGGGCAGGGGCAGCTGCTCGGGCAGGTCGCCGGAGAGCAGCTGGGAAGGAAGAAGGTCGCACTCCTGCCTCCAACCCTCGTGGTAATTAGCAGCACTCCTACTCCAGGTGACGGCCCGCCAACCATGAGTCTTCCCACGAGGGCACATCTCAACAAACCTGATGCGGCCGCCTTTGGTGTCGACGGCGATGTTGGAGACGCGCCATGCATCGTGGGGGTCGAGCCTGCTGTGATGGAGCGGCGTCGGCAAAGGCACATAGTGGAGATGAGGGCAATCGCCCTGAAGCACGTTGCAGAAGAGGATTCCCCGTGTATGGTCTACGAAGCCCATGGTGCCGTAGTCTCCGCCGACGGTGATCACCTCCGCCGTGATGTGGCGAAACTCTCCTGCCTGCCGCTGCTGCTGCTCGTCCAAAATTAGGACGGGCTTCTTAACAGTCCAAGCTCGCGTCTTGGAGCTGTAGACGTAGAGCTCGTACTGCAGCGGCCCCGACCCCGAGGCATTCAAGAATGCGGCGACATGGTAGTCGCGGGTGCCTCCGCCTCCGGGGAGGAGTCCGATCCGAGACCGTTCGACGATGCGGCGGCCGCTGGGCTGCGGGAGCATCGTGAGGGACGGCTCTCCGCCGGAGCCGCCATTGGCGTGGTAGACGTAGAAGGCGTAACGGTCGAGCCCGTAGCAGTTCGGCTTCGAAACGCTGGTGTAGAGGAGGGCGAGATTGCCCTCCGTGTGGACGATGGTAGGCTTCTCGGTGAAGATAGATCCGGTGCAGTAGGCGCAGAAGTAGGAGACCTGAGGAGGGTCGGCGACGACGAAGGTGATCTGGATTTTCGAGGCATTGTGTACGTCGTCGGTATCGCAGAAGGCGGTGGATGCGTTGGTCCGGCTGTCGATGATGGCAGTGATGCGGAGAAGGCAGCTCGCGGGACGATCTCGATCGGCACCGGCATCGGCATCGGCCGGGGGGTACCGCAGGCCACCAGGGCAGGTCTGATCAGAGCTGATGATCCCCATCGATCTCCGGGCCGGCCGGACGTACATCAAGATCGATGAATTGGATTTATGGATGGAGGTAGCTCTGCTTCTCCGCGACAGTCCGGGTCAGAGAGGTAGTCGGAATATGAATAGGGGATTTGTTACCGCTGCCAGATCCAGCTGAAGAAATTTGGTTCTCGTTGTACCGCAAGTGTATCTACACTTCTACAGGTCAATAGGTCGTCAGATCAGATACCATAAATGCATCAGGAATGAGCGTTGCCCTTCCAGTCCACAAAGCCAAGAGAAAATCATATCATGGCATAGTTGTTTGGATAGCAAATTTTAGATATACTGTAGTTTTCTTTTGAGCTTAGAGCAAGTACAATAGAGTCCAGTCAGCTGACTATAAGACATTAAATAATATATTTTAGATGAGTTGGAGGAGAGAGAAGAGAAGGAGGGGGTACTATGCAATAGCTCTGCGTGCTCTAGACCTTGAGAGTGAAAGTGGCATATATTAATAAAGCTACATTCTTATAGCCAACTATTGTACATGTTAGCTATATGATGACTACAAATGATATGACATCTTGTTATAGCCAACAGTTGGCTATACTATTGGAATTGCTCTTATGGCTTTCTTCAGGGCAAAAGCTTTTATAGCCGAACCGGTAACTACCGGACCTCCGTGAACCAATCGGGAGCTGCCACCTCCTCCGTTACTCACTAGGTATTTCCTTGTATTGGCTCCTTTTTCAGCTTTGATGCGTTTTGTGCTATACCTGGACCCACCACGTTTTGACCCAGTCAGTTTTTTCTTCACATCTCGGACCCACACACGTTGTTGATTCAGTTGCAATAATAATCGCCCTCCATTGCCTGTGATAAACGAGACAATCTCGCCACCCCTCACCCAGCAGTGAGTGCATCCGTCTCTAGTTTGCAATAATTCTTACAGTACAATCTTTCCGAATGAATTTCTGATAGTAAGTAAAGTCATGTTTTTGTTACTATAACTTTTAGATAGATTTAGATTGAAAATAAGTACATACATATTCCAATGAAATATCTTAGACACTTGCACATTGTTTCATTCAAATTTGACAAATCGCCAAAATAGTTTCAGCTCCATTCCAGAAAAAACCCTAAATGTTCATAATATTTTTTTAACATGTGCAGTTTTTCACATCATGATTTTAATTATTCCAGTACATAAGCGAGCTAATCCAACCAGATATAGAATATATATAGAAGAAGTTCAGTTTGTTTCCAGTACATATTTTGAAATCATGATTTTAATTTTTCTTTAAAAATATATATAGAAGATGTTCAGTTTGTTTTGTTCACACATATTCCAGTTATTTTTATTAAAAAATAGGTATAGTATGTTTCAGATTTTTCACAAAATATCTTCAATTATGGTTCACACATATTCCAGTAATTGTTTTATAAAAATAGGTTTAGTTTGTTTCAATTTTTTCACAAAATATCACAGAAGTATGGCACATGGCACATATTTTGCTGAATTTTGTGGCATACCTAGTAAATCTAAGCTTGTTTCAGGAATCAAATATATGCAAGCAACTCAAATAAAATGAAAAGATTTGGTCTAAGTATGGATTCGGTAACATTTTGCCATCACAGAAGTATGGCACATGTCACATATATTCACTGTCATCCTGGTATCTTAGAATGGACTTAATCACTCAGAATTCTCAGAATTTTCATACCACTGTCTTACAACTCTTAGCTTTAGATCACCCTCATGTTAACATACCAAATATCTTTACATTCCTCTGGTGTCTTTGGAAAATGAGAAATGAAAAAATGTTCAATAATTTGGATGGACAGCCTAGTCAAGTAATCATAAGAACACATGCTCTGCTTAATAGCTTACAAATCCATAATACTCCTACTATATCTAACAAAAATCATGAGACTCCTCCGGAGCTATTATACTCTGGCCCAAGAATCTTTGTTGATGCAGCTTGGAAGAAGCGACCAAATGGACAATCCAACAAAGCAGGAGTCGGAGTACACATCACCTGGAAGCAAGGACAACACATAACAGATGTTTTTATTTCAGCCAAGACAGCTCCAGTTACTTCCCCAATTCAGGCCGAGGGAGAAGGACTTCTCATTGCAGCAAACATTGCTTCCTCACTTCTTTTGCAGGACCCCTACTTCTTCACAGATAACCTGGGTTTAGTAAAAGCAGTGCAGACGCATGGAGGTGCTGATCCAAATGTCTTGTGGGAAATTAGAAGACAGATTGTGCAATTTCAAGAAACAATGCAGATGCTTCGACCAAGGATATTTCACATCAAAAGATCTCTGAATGTTCTCGCTCATAAGTGTGCACAACAGGCAAAAACTCTAGCTAGAGTCTCGCCTCTTTGCTCTTGCAACAATCCTACTCATACATCATCATCGTGTCCTATTTCTGTAGCAATCAACAGGTTACTACCAGCATGAACAATGTTTGTATCTGTACAATGTCTATGAGTAATGAAATTTAGGGTGCTTAGCACCCTACCCTTGTTCAAAACAAAACATATATTCACTGAATTTTGTGTCATGCCTACTAAATCTAATTAAGTATCAGAAATCCAACATTTCGATTATAGACACCACTGTTATATGTTTATCCAATAAAACGAACAAGATATGTTTCAAGAATGATTTTAGCTATCAAAGAACTAAACATATATTTCATTAATTTCTGAAATTTGGTTCATACCAAGTACCACGTCAAACAACATCAGGGAAAATAAAAAGGATAAGAGGGCCAAACGAAGAAGACGAGCAGATCCCGGTCGTGAGGGCTCGAGAAGCAGTCAAAAAAATTACACGCAAACTCTATGTTTCAGGTCGGCGACCTCGCCCGGATCCGCGCCACCGCCTCCGTCCTCTCCTCGTTCATCCACAGGCAAGTAGCCTACCTTACCGCTGTCTGCATGTCGTCTCGCCCGTCGCCAAGCAAGCTCGTTGTTCCTCCGCTGTAGCGCCGCAACTGCCTCCCGGCCGGAACGTCGGCGCCCTCACGCCGCCCAAACTCGACCACTCCGGCACCTCGTCAATGCTCCTTCTCCATCTCCGGCTGCTCGCACTGTAGCCGTCGTTCCAGACGGAGACCCGTAGCACAGCCGGAACGGCGGCGCTCCCTCGCCGCTGCAGCGAGGCAGGTTTTTGTGGATCGATATTTAGACGAAGAGATAAATGAAATGATGGATGGAGAGAGTCATGGGATGGCCACGATATTATAGTTGGCCTCGCAACGCAAGGTATTGTACAGGCATACGTGATACGGTCGGGCAAGCAACCAGCTATACCGAGAAGGAAATCCATATACCAGAAAAGGAAACCCGAATCACGAGGAGGCAACGAGCGGTTCCTGCGACACCGGTAGTTACCGGCTCCGTTAGAAAATCCTCGTTCCTTCCTTCAGTTGCTTTCCTCAAATAACTTTATGTATTTGCTTTTTGTGGACTTCTGTTAACTTATTTAAAAAAATCACAGTGAGCGTCCCATGGACGCTTACAACTAAAGGTAAACCTGTTGGATAATTAGGCACAATTTCCATGATTAATTCCAGAATATTAAGCATGACGACAGTAACTACTAACATGTGAAACTCGAACATACTAGATGCAGTGATCAACATGAACAGATAGCAGAGCAAACAGTACAACATCCATCGCTAAACAGATCGAGATATGTCGCACGTACCGATCTGGTGGAGGTGGCGGTGGAGGTGTAGCAGACGATGTCGCAGCAGTAACGTTGTTGATGACAACGTTGTTGACGACGGGGACGACGGGGACGACGGGTCGAAGTAGATGGCGTTGTAGACGACGGTAGGCAGCACCGCCCGACTTGGACGGAAGACGACCCGTGATGAAGAGCTTGAGCAGTCGCGCAGAGCGCTTCCCAAAAACCTAATTCGCCCTCTCCCGTACAGGATCGCAAGGACGAGCGGTTCCGGAGACCTGCTCTCCCGTTCGCCGATGCACGTCGGCGCGCGGGATGGAGTAGGCTATGGTGGCGGCGCAAGCAGAGAGAGGTGGAAACCCTAACTCGTGTATCAGATGATTTCTGCGGTAGCCGGGCAGGAGATTATATAGGCTCGGGAAACCCTAGGCAACGTGGGCCACGCCCACGTCGCACGAACGTTTCGAGTCGGTTACAGATAGCCCACGATCCGGGAGCGACCCGAACCGACTAACCGTGACGCGTCCGTCTAGGACTCGTTCGTTTTCTCCGAGCTGCAAAAGTAAGGAAAGTCTCGGCTCGAGGCTCAATCCACTCACCACGAGCGCGGCGCGTCGCGTCGTGACGTGACGTGTCGAGTCGAGTCGAGACGAGCGAGCGAGGAGGAGGAGCGCGCGCGTGTAGCACTCCTATTCTCACTCACTTACTAGTGGTGAAACAACCCACCTTATAAGGTGGTCTAACTTCCTCCCAACTTTCCATGTGGGACTAAACTTCCCACCTCTTGCCACTCCCTAGTGAGCTGCCACCAACTTGGGCTCAAACTCACAAGGCTGCCACTAAGTGGGCTTTGAGATTTATAGGGAAAATCTGAAATCTATTATGGGCCACCAAATGTGGGCCCAATATTTCAACAATCCCCCACCAGATCTCAAATACCCATTTAGAGATTTACCAATACTCACTGCTTGTTTATATACCAGTGTTTCAGCGGAGACTGTTAAGTTGAACTTCCGCTTAGAACCTTAAGCTACATCCATTCACACTTGAACAATGGACTAAGCCTTGAATTGCAAGTTTTGCGTGAACAGGGTTTCACTCAAAGTCATAACCAGTACATGGCTGCCAGTAGCCTACCCCGCGGGTGAAGCATATGCGTCATACTTCATGGTCTCTTCATGAGTTTACTAGAGATCACCCAAATCTCATAGACTGCGACGTTTAACAATCGGACTCATATATGTGTGTTATTTCAAGAATGCTCTGTAGGACAGCATCTTTGCTAAAATAGCCAACATAAACACATTAAGGCTTGTTGCCAACCTGCCTTACAGCAATTGAGAGTTGTGCATCTTCACATAGAGAGGGTTACATAATACTCTCCTCAATTAAACCACTAGTTTGTTCTTCCCGTGTCCTAATTCACGGGATCTCCGATCACAAAGGTTGGGTTACCACTATGGTATAACATCAACGGGTCTCAAACCCATCTCCCTCGATGCACTTTCTATCACATTACGTGATAGTCCCTTTGTAAAGGGATCTGCCAGGTTTTTGTCTCTTTGAATATATGTAACAGTTATTACTCCGGAGTTTCGCAATTTCCTGACAGACTCAAACGTCTCTTGACTTGTCTTGATGACTTCGCGTTATCCTTAGAATTGTTCACTTTGACAAGTACAGTTTGATTGTCACAATTCAAAAGGATTGCAGGGACAGTTTTTTCAACCACGAGCAAGTCCATCAAGAGCTCGCGCAACCATTCCGATTCAACGAGTGGTTGTGTCTAAAGCGATAAGTTCTGCTTCCATAGTTGACCTCGTCAATATGGTTTGCTTGCAAGATCTCCATGATACTTGCGCCACCTCCAAAGGTAAATACATACCCACTTGTGGCGTACGGATCAGCTACATCCGAGATCCAATTCGAATCACTATATCCTTCAAGCACAAACTGGGTGCCCTGAATAGTGAATGCCATAACTCATTGTACCACATAGGTAGCTCATGACCCTATCAAGTGCATGCCAATGATCGGTACCCGGGTTTGACATGAACCTACTCAACTTGCTAACAGCAAAAGAGATGTCCGGTCTAGTCGCGCTCGCTAAGTACATGAGTGAGCCAACAATCTGAGAGTATCTCAGTTGATCTACGGCAATCCTCCGGTTCTTGCGTAACGTCACACTGGGGATCATAAGGTGTTGGAGAAGACTTGCTATCAATATAGCCGAACCGGCTCAAGATCTTCTCAACATAATGAGATTGTGTTAGAGTAATCCCACTCTCGTTCTTAATAAGCTTGATGTTCGAATCACATCAGCTTCTCCCAGATCTTTCATATCAAAGCACTTTGACAAGAAAGACTTGACCTCGTGTATTACTTTCATGTTTGTACCAAATATCAGAATATCATCCACATACAAACATAGTATAACACCTTCGCCCCCACCATGGCGATAGTAAACGCACTTGTCAGCCTCATTGACAACAAAGCCTACGTAAGTCAAAGTTCGTCAAACTTCTCATGCCATTGCTTAGGTGCTTGTTTCAGGCCATATAAAGATTTCAGCAACTTGCACACCTTTCTTTCTTCACCTTTTACTACGAACCCATCAGGCTGATCCATATAGATTTCCTCTTCCAACTCTCCATTAAGAAAAGCTGTCTTTACGTCCATTTGATGAACGATAAGACCATAGGAGGCAGCCATGGACGGTAGTACTCGAATGGTGGTAAGTCTAGCGACAGGTGAATAGGTGTCGAAGTAATCTTCGCCTTCTCTCTGTGTGTAGCCTTTAGCTACAAGCCGCGCCTTGTACTTCTCAATAGTACCATCAGGTCTTAGCTTCTTCTTGAACACCCATTTGCAGCCCACAGGCTTGCATCCATGGGGTCGTTCTGATAGCTCCCAAGTTCCATTAGAAAGAATCGAGTCCATCTCGTTATGAACAGCTTCTTTCCAGTCATCTGCATCTGGGGATGCATATGCCTCTGCAATGGACGTGGGAGTATCATCCACAAGGTACACAATGAAATCATTACCAAAGGATTTTTCAATCCTTCGTCTCTTGCTCCGTTTAGGAGCTTCATTGTCATCCTTCTCAGTAACATTCTCATGTGATTGTTCAAAGTACTCATTAGATGTACTAGACTCAGGAATTATCTCAGTAGAAATTCTAGCAATGCTATGCATATCTTTCATAGGAAACATATTCTCAAAAAATGTTGCATCACGAGATTCCATAATAGTATCAACATGCATATCAGGTACTTCGGATTGAACTACTAAAAATCTATATCCTACACTCCGCGGAGCATAACCTAGAAAGATACAATCCACTGTCTTTGGTCCGAGTTTGCGCTTCTTAGTAATTGGAATATTGACTTTCGCCAAACATCCCCATGTGCGCAAATACGAAAGTGATGGTTTTCTCCCAGTCCACTCCTCGTAAGGGGTTTTATCTTTATTCTTGTTAGGAACTCTATTCAGGACATGACATGAAGTCAATAAAGCCTCCCCCCACCATGCCTTTGATAAACCAGCAGTGGCTAACATGGAATTCACCAAGTCAGTCAGCGTGCGGTTTTTCCTCTCGGCAACCCCGTTTGATTGGGGTGAATAGGGAGGCGTCCTCTCATGAATAATGCCATGTTCCTCACAGAATTCATCAAAGATTTTAGGAAAATATTCGCCACCACGATCCGACCTAAGACGCTTGATCTTTCTCTCTAGTTGATTTTCAACTTCGGCCTTATAAATTTTAAAGTAGTCTAAAGCTTCATCTTTAGTTCGCAACAAATACACATAGCAAAATCTAGTCGCATCATCAATCAATGTCATGAAATATCTCTTTCCACCTTTTGTCAACACACCATTCATCTCGCATAGATCGGAATGTATGAGTTCTAGAGGTGCCAAGTTTCTCTCCTCGGCCGCCTTGTGAGGCTTCCGAGGTTGCTTTGATTGCACACAACTATGACACTTAGAACCTTTGGCAATGGTGAAATTCGGAATTAAACTTAAAGCTGGATAGCCGAGACATTAAACCAAAATTAATGTGACATAAACGAGAATGCCAAACACTCGGTATCATCACTAACATTGCCACAAATATGGTTCACGGACTTATTACTGAAATCAGAAAGCGAAAAGCGGAACAAGCCTCCGCACTCATAGCCTTTACCAATAAATTGTCCAAACTTGGAAACAACTACTTTATTTGACTCTAAAACAACCTTAAACCCATCTCTGCATAGAAGGGAGCCGCTAACGAGATTCTTGTTCATAGTAGGGACATGCTGCACGTTCCTCAGCTGCACGATCTTCCCGAAGTGAACTTCGGATCTACCGTGCCAACACCACGAACGAAGCATGTGACCCATTCCCCATCAAGACGGAAGAATCCCGGGCGACCCGGTAAGAAGTGAACATGGATATGTCAGCACACACATGAACATTAGCACCTGTATCAATCCACCAACATGGAGATTGAAATACCGAAAGAACGAGTAAAGAGATTACCGTACCCATCAGCATTGCTAGCGGTCACCGTGTTGACTTGCCTCGCCTTTTTCTTGCGGTACTGCCCTCTCCGGGACAGTCCTTAGAAAAGTGGCCAGTCTCTCCACACGTAAAGCAGCTCGGATCTGCTTTGTTTATCATCTTCTTCTTCTTGAAGGTTGTAGTCTTCATAGGCTTATTGAAGGAGGGCTTGTTATTCCCTTTGTTCTTGCTCGTAGGGTTTCTTCCGCACCATGTTGGCGCTAGACTCGACCCTCTCCTTTCTCGGTATTATCCTTAGCCCGAGCTTTCTCCTCAACATCAAGAGATGCTATCAGATTTTCAACTGATATCTCCTCGTCTCTTGTGTTTGAGAGTTGTGGCAAAGTTCCTCCATGAAGGGGGCAACTTAGCGATGATGCATCCAGCCACAAACTTGTCAAGTAAGGCACACTTAAGGAGTTCAAGCTCTTTCGCAATGCACTGTATCTCATGAGCTTGTTCGACTACGTAACGGTTGTTAACCATCCCGATGTCATGGAAGCTCTCCATGATGTACAGTTCATCGCTCGCATCGGTTGCACCGAACTTAGCATTCGAGTGCATCCCGGAGCTCTTTACCATCCGTTATGTGCATGTACACATCACACGTGACGATCGGCAAGAATACTTAGAACGCATCCGACGAAGAGATTATTGTTTTCCTTGAACTTGTTCTTGATCTTGGTCAGATATAGTTCCTTCAGGTAAACCATCAGTAACTTCGAACACTTTCAGATGAGTAAGCCAGAGCATGGCCTTATACTGCCATCTCTTAAAGTGCACACCGGTAAACTTATCCGGCCTCAGTGCATCAGCAAAACCAGCCATTGTTAACTCAGGAAATTGCCTACAATTAGGTTTTTGGATTGTTGGATAATTAGGCACAATTTCCATGATTAATTCCAGAATATTAAGCATGACGACGGTAACTACTAACATGTGAAACTCGAACATACTAGATGCAGTGATCAACATGAACAAGTAGCAGAGCAAACAGTACAACATCCATCGCTAAACAGATCGAGATATGTCGCACGTACCGATCTGGTGGAGGTGGCGGTGGTGGTGTAGCAGACGATGTCGCAGCGAGTAACGTTGTTGATGACAACGTTGTTGACGACGGGACGACGGGTCGAAGTAGATGGCGTTGTAGACGACGGTAGGCAGCACCGCCCGACTTGGACGGAAGACGACCCGTGATGAAGAGCTTGAGCAGTCGCGCGAGCGCTTCCCAAAACCTAATTCGCCCTCTCCCGTACAGGATCGCAAGGACGAGCGGTTCCGGAGACCTGCTCTCCCGTTCGCCGATGCACGTCGGCGCGCGGGATGGAGTAGGCTATGGTGGCGGCGCAAGCAGAGAGAGGTGGAAACCCTAACTCGTGTATCAGATGATTTCTGCGGTAGCCGGGCAGGAGATTATATAGGCTCGGGAAACCCTAGGCAACGTGGGCCACGCCCACGTCGCACGAACGTTTCGAGTCGGTTACAGATAGCCCACGATCCGGGAGCGACCCGAACCGACTAACTGTGACGCGTCCGTCTAGGACTCTGTTCGTTTTCCTGAGCTGCAAAAAGTTCGTGTCGAGTCGAGACGAGCGAGCGAGGAGGAGGAGCGCGCGCGTGTAGCACTCCTATTCTCACTCACTTACTAGTGGTGAAACAACCCACCTTATAAGGTGGTCTAACTTCCTCCCAACTTTCCATGTGGGACTAAACTTCCCACCTCTTGCCACTCCCTAGTGAGCTGCCACCAACTTGGGCTCAAACTCACAAGGCTGCCACTAAGTGGGCTTTGAGATTTATAGGGAAAATCTGAAATCTATTATGGGCCACCAAATGTGGGCCCAATATTTCAACAAAACCTGCATCTGGAAGCGATGTTTCTACGATGTTAAGGATAAAGCTGTCTCTAACACTACGATGATAAGGCAAGGCAAACAAAAGTGTAAGCTCTGTGGAGGAGGAAAGTAGTTGATTTATCCATCTCCATGCAGTTTACTATTACCTCCATCCTAAAGTCTAAGACTTATACTCCCCCCCCCCCGTTTGTGAATATAAATCATATTGTTTTTCGAGAAAAAAATCTAGAATATAGGCTTTACTGCGACACATCACTTGTATATAATTTTTTTTAGGGATTTCATTATTTTTTTTATCTTATGTAAAGTTCTCTATTTTCATGTCAAATGTGTAAGGGTAATCCCGTCGAAACCTCATGTAATTTTCTCTCAATATGTGTTCTTTAATTTCCATGCCAAAAACTATATGGCTTATATTAAGAAACGAATGGAGTATTATTTTTAGAAAGTCAAACTATGTTAAGTTTGACTAAACTTTTACCAAAAAATATTGACATGCAAAATACAAAATTAATATTATTAAATACTCCCTCTGTTCCATTCTATAGTGCCTATTGTTTTTTGGCACGGAAATTAGCGTAAGAGTATTTTTTACACAAGACCCCCTGCTGAACGATTTGAGATCAACGTAAAATTTGGTAAATCCATATCTTTCTAACTTATCATAACAAATTTTGGGAGCTGAACGATTTGGGAGATGAACGGGGAGGGGTAATTGAAGAAAAGCTAAGCTACAACCTTATATTCTGAAACAAATGCCGAAAATCTATAGGCACTATATAAAGGAACGGAGGGAGTAAATAATAAAATATATTTTCGTATGATATCTACAAAATATCTTATTTGTTGAGAGATTATTCTAAAATTTTAGTCAAACTTTACTTGGTTTAATTTTTTTAAAAAGGCGTTGGAGGTAGTTGTTTGGAGTAGCACTTGGGATTACCCCTAAATCTCTTTTTGGGGCCACTCTCCTCTTCCCCGCGAATCTCTGTAGCACTGTCAAGACTCCCCTTTGATGGATCCTTGTACACTACCATCGTCTTGGTCCCATCAGGCGAATTTTTCAGGAGCGGCGTCTCCACCCTACTATACACTTGGTTCGTATTAGCAACTTCGCGTTTGACTTGATTATTCTACTTTAAAGGAGACATAGCCTCCGGTCCTACCTCAGCTGCATTAGTCGAATTCTTTGTCTCCGGTTTGCTAAAATTTGCTGGAACCTTGTTGTCCCTGTAGCAAGTGATTAAAATCACTTGTGTGCGTTGGGCATATTCCGGGAGTCTTTCAGAGAGGATCCTGATTTGATTTTGTATAGCTACAAATGGTGTTATATGTTAACACGCTTACAACCCTGGTTTTTATCCAATTATTTGCATCTCAGTTTTTTTTCATTGTTTAGTCTTTCAGTTTGCAAATCATTTATGTTATCATATCTTTCATTCTCTCTCAGTTATTCCCTAGTCTTGGGTCTTCTTTAGTTCTTGTCATTCTTCTGTTCCTCTTAATATCTCTCTTCTTCCTCGTCATTTCATTTTCAGTTCATTGTTTTCATTTTCTCTCTACCTCATTATTTAAGATTCTCGTTGTTCCACTTTACCTCATTTTCTGAACATTTAGTTCAGAGTTTCAGCATTTTATAACTCGGTGTTTTATTATATTGTTCTCTTGATTGCATCATTTTCTAATTTGTTTAGTTCTTTACATGCTGAGTTTTTTTTTGAGTACCCGCAGGAGATCTGCGCGTTTTATATTAAGCTTAAAGGAAGATAGTCGCCACCAAGGTTCAGAATACAATGGACCATCGTCATGCGAAAGCACAACAGATGGACCTTGGAGAGAAGAAGCCTAACTATCTCTCAGCTTCCCACGCCTACATTGCATCCATTAGTTCCATTCATCAACGATAGCGTCGATAACTCTAAAGGCAGAGGTACATCGATCGTTGAAAACGCGCTCGTTCCGCTCAATCCAGATCGAATGAAGGGTGAGTATGATGAGCGAGTTGGCTTCCTTCCTCCGCGCCGCTAGCAAGGAGCTGACAGTGGCGGGCCACCATTCCTCAAGCTCAGCATCCGGAAGTTGGAGTAGCGAATGCACTCTCTGAATGACTCCAGCCCACACATGCACCGCGAACGGGCAGGAGAGGGACAGATGGTTCAGCGTCTCGTCCGCCGCAGAGCAAAGCCGACAGATGTTATATTTGCTGAGTTTTATTTTCTTGGCATTGATTGTTCTTTCTTCTGTCTCAGTTATATTTGCTTAGCTTGTTTCTCTGAGTCATATCATTCTCAGTTTTTTAGAATTGCATTAGCTGTCTCTAGCAACTCACTATACCAGTGCATTCAATTTATCTTTTCCCCTTTGTGCTCAGTCATCGGCACTAGTTTCTTATAATTTTTGTCAGTTCCTTGCTTATCATTTTCTCAGTATTCAGGTCCCAAGAAGTCTTTTCCTTTAGTCTATAGTGGAATGTAGATTTTCAAGTATCTATTCATTCATTTCTTTTTCGAGTCCTTGTTTTTCTTCAGTTGTTGTTGATCTTCAGTCCATCTTAGTAATTTTTATTTTATTTCGTTCAATCATTTATATGCGTCTCATTTATATTATTCCCGCTTTCTCAGTTTAGCAAATATTTGCTCAGTCTTTTTTTTTATTTTCTTAGCATGTCTTCTTTCAGTTTTACCTTTAGCTTTAAGTAATATTCAGTTCTTAGTATTTTATTTTTTTGTCTCTCAGTTTCTTAACCTTTTTATTTTCGTTTTTCATTTCCTGCTCATTGCATTTATAAGATCTGGTCATATTTTCTGCAATTAAATTTGACACGCTAAACTTATAAGACTACCCACAATGAGAGTATCATAAGTAGTATCATGCATTCCATGCATGCAAAATACTGATGTGGCAGTGCGATTAAGGATGATAGAGGGGGTACTAGTATCATAGGTAGATATTGTATCATAGCACATACTACTAGAAAAATTAATGTCAAGTAAATCTTGTACATACTCCATATATTTGCATTGAGATTGTACAAACAACTAATATATGAAAACTATGATACTAGTATGATACCATGCATTGTGAAGATAGTAACATGTAGTAGTATCATATGCATGATACTTCTATATGATACTATGCATTATGACTAGTCTAAGAGCTAGTCATATTTTGTGTCTTATCTGTCTGCGCGCATTTCCAGTCTTCACTTGCATTTCTGCCTTGTTATGTGCATGCAGATTTTGTTTCTCTTCAGTTCTCACTATCTCTTTCTTAGATTTCTAGGACACAATCTCGAAAAGTTGCGACGAAGTACAAATTCCTCTCGGATTATGGGTGAGCTAGCACTTTGCGCCCATTGCAGGAGCAATAAATTTTACTCCATGAATTGGCGTGGTTGCATCTAAGAGCAACTCCAATAGTATAGCCGGTTGTTGGCTATAAGCAAGATGCCATGTCATCTATAGTCAACATGTAGCCAACAAGTACAATAGTTGGCTATAAGAATGTACTACTTTTTTAATGGATGGTCCACCTTTCATTCACACACCTTGCCTAGGAGCACGTGCTAGAGCTAGCTCTTGCATAAGAGTAACTCCAATAGTATAGCCGGTTGTTGGCTATAAGCGGATGTCATATCATCTAAAGTCAACATGTAGCCAACAAGTAGAATGAGTAGTTGGCTATAAGAATGTACTATTTTTTCAATGGATGACCCACCTTTTATTCACACATCTTGCCTAGAAGCACGTGCTAGAGCTAGCTCTTGCATAAAAGTCCATTTACATTGTCTCTCCTTTTCTCTCTCTCCTCCAACTAGACATAAATATATTATTTTATTTCTTATAGCCAGCTGACTAGATCTTATTGTACTTGCTCTAAGAGCCACTCACATTCTCTCTCCTCTTCTCTCTCATCCAACTAGACACAAATATAATATTTTAATCTTTGTAGCCAGCTGACTAGACCTTATTGTACTTGCTCTAAGTCATAGCTGTTGTTGGTTCAGTCTTAATTGCAGTACATGTAGTAGTGGCTGTAATTATTTTCCTACCTTCGGTTGCTCTAGGATTTTCGCTCATGTCATCTTGTCTCTGGTCGCAAGATGCTAGTGTTGCAGTACAGTAATTATTTTCAGTTTTATTTCAAGCTCAGTGCATCTATAAGAGCTGGTCACATTTTGTGCATTTTAAATTTGCATTAAATTTTCTACAGGATTTTTTCGCTGCCGTCTTCATGCCAGGAGCTTCTCACAAGGCACCTGCACTAAAATTTCCTTACTTCATTTTCTTGAGTTTTAAGTGCCACTTAAGTGACTGTTCTGATGATTCTATTGTTGTAATTTTTTAGCTCTGAGTTTGTATTTCCATGAATTCAGTTTACTTTCTCTTTTCTTAGTACTATCTAATATCATTAGTATTTTTTTAGCATTTCTTCTTATAGTTTCAGTTTCTTCACCTTAATTTAAAAATTGTCCTACGTACATCCAGTGGTGGGTTTTTGTAAGGTGTTAAATGTCTCAAGACTGTGATCATGATTTGTTATCTTCTTTTGTGTTATTTTTCTCAGTTTTTAGCATCCCTCTCTTTTTTCTGGTGAAAGCTTCATTTTCTTGCAATAATAAATGATCAATAGAGACACACCAATATGTCAGGGAATAATAACCGATCAGTCCTGTCGTCACTGAAAAATCAAGAGTACAAATCATCTTTGTCAAGGACGTAGCAGCCGGGATAAAAACTGCGAGGATAATTCTCCTCGCGGCCAGCAACCATGAGAAAACATCCAAAATCGATCTAGCAAAGCAAGATCTGAACTCCCATACCTAGATAATTAGAAAAAAAATCAGTTTTATTAATATTTCAACACCACCATATTGGGAAGGACATCTCTTTGTTGAACGTAAGGCCAAAGATCACTTATTGCAGACGATGCCATCTCCATTAAAAAAAACCAACAAAAAATGGCACCAAAACTCTAACGTAAACTAATAAAAACACTACTTTTATTAAAAACTCTACTCATAGATCAGGTTCCCCACTCCTCTCTGCAACCGATCTATGAAGAAGGCTGAAGTAGAGGCGACGCCTGTTTTTCTTTCGACCGGACGTCTCGTACATTTTTTTTTAAAACAGACGAATTGTTGTATAGTCACTCCCTATTAATATGCTTTTGGCTCGCTCGATCTTACATATCGACTTTATATCGTTTGGTCATAGTATAGACTTTTTTTTTTGATAAAGGGCGCTTTATTACTCAAAGTATCAAGTATTACACCCAGCCTCTGCATAGCTAAGATGCACACAACCGTTTATGAATCCAGTATCCAAACAAAAAGAGTACAAAAAGGATAAAAGGAAAAAAGTCAACAAGTTGATAGCTCCGTTGGCTTCTATCCTATGGTTACGCAGCCAGCCATGTCGGGTAATAAAGTCCTTGGCCGTATTCTCCAACCGTGTAGATACCTCCATAAATAGGTTTAGGTCCTCGAAACGTTGAAGCGGTGACCATGAACATAGCATAGTTGTACACTTGCAAATAACCTGCATAATAGAATTTTTTGTCATTAAAACCTTATCGTTTCCACACCGCCAAAGTGACCGTACAATTGCAATCGCTCCCACTGAGATAATCGCTTTATACCTTGAATCCACCCATTTAACCAATTAGATATTATAGACTTACATACTTAAAAAATCGGATATTATATAATATTCTCGGATCGTCCGCTGGGGCCGCCGTCCCTCGATGAAAAGGTTAAGTTGCCCCCCTGGCAACTTTCATGTTCCCTTGTTTCTGGATTTCCATCTACCATTGGAGGCTATATATCGTGCGGCCCAGGCTAAAAAGTTATCATTCCAATAGCATTATGCATGACTTTTGATGAGACCCAGACCAGGAGCAACCGCCGCGAACTTGCTGGGGAAAGTAGGTCAGCCAAATGACCTTTCGGAACTCGAAGGGGCAAATTAATAGCTAGGTCCAATCACCGTCTTCTCTCTGACTCAGCTTTGGTTTGATGACGTAGATGGGATCTACCGCGACAACATGTATCATGAATCTCAGTATGAATATACCACTTGTCCAACGGGATTCCATATGGAATCGAATCACCTATATATACTACGCGCTTAGCTGCTCCGGAACCAGCCACACTCGGAAACTTAGCTACCACACTCGGAAAGATAATGGCTATTCTGGTGGCCTTCCTCAGGGATTTTCTCCTGGCCCTGGCACAGCAGTACTACCAAGGCGGCGGCGACGACGACGACGGTCACAACATGGAGCTGCGCCTCCGCTCGTACGCCGCCGCTTACATGCTCCTCGCCGCCTCCTTCCTCCTTCGCGCCACGCTCCCAAGCGGCGCTGCCGACGCCATGACGGGGTTCTTGCTCTGGGTCGCCGGAGTGGCCCTCCTGACCCTGTCCTTCGTGCACCGGCGCTTCCCGGCGGCGACCGTGCCTGCGGTTCGCGCCGCGCAGGCGGCGCTCGAGCCACTCTTCCATCTTCTTAACTAATTAAGCGGCGTATGTGCTGCGTGCGTGCATATGTGCATAGTAGCTTTGCCTCCGCATGCATGCAAGCCATGCATGTGTGGGACTGGGCACCTTTAATTTCCTTTTCCTCGCTTTGTGTTTGGGTTTGCTTTGTCGATCGTCTTCGCCTATGCTTAAGCTATGCTGTATAGTAGTATAAGAGCGTCTTATATACTTTCCCTTCATGCATACGCACACATGTGTGACAATAGATTGATCTTCTCGGTGTTTTCTTTCTAGAATACATTGATCTTCTCGGCGTCGATAGTGATTTCAAACGTTTATCACGGTAAATCTTGAGATTTCCATGTACCTGAGTAGCAGCCCCGTCTCCAGGATTTGGAGGCCCCGGTGCGACTTACAAAATGGGGCTAATATTTTTTTATTCAAACTCAATAACTAGTAAAATAAAATCATATGTTCACTTAACTATGTTCAGTATGTACTATTCCGTACAATGATCAAGTATATATCAAGCTTTCATTCTAAGAATGAAATATAGCACTAAAGTAATAGACTACCGAAAAGTATCATTCGTCTCATATTTCTTGAAATAAAATGTTCAATCATATCTTTATATTAATCTCATGATTTTTTTTTTGTTTAAAAAAACAAAATAAGGGGGCATCATGAGTTCATGACTAGTTGTTGACAACATAGTATTAGCACACACTAATGTGTGTGGCTGCTATACAAATTAATCATGGGTTTATCAATTGAAACAACAACAAGTTTCATGAAATTTAGATTTGTTCAACAGTAATTGAATCTGTCCTAGTCCTTACAGGAAATTCAGGCCATGGTAGATTGGTACAAAGGAAACTACTAACGGAAAGACCAAGTGATGAAGTGAAACGGCAAATTGCATACAGATTCCGGTACAGTACACTGATAGTCTAATACCTGATCGCTGATAGGATTGAGGAACTGAGAATCATGCTGGACAGTAGACAGGGAATGCCGGGCCGCCGGCAAGGAGCCACTAGAAGGAACGATCGGATCAGCAGGAGGTGGGCACACGCGGCCACGCGGACGACCACGCCGGCGCGACGCGGAATAGGAGCTCTGCAAACCTCGTCGAAACGCTCTGTATCTCGATCGCGACCGGGAAGACGAACTGATCGGTTCTGACAGGAATTCTTTGGGCAAAGGAAGGATCAATCGTGCTTTGCCGGGTCTGGGCTGCAGAAAATATGTATTGGGCTGAAGAAAATCGGGGGCCCCTAGAATTTGGGGGCCTGGATCGATCGATCTCTTCGATCGTGGCCATCGACGGGGCTGCTGAGTAGATGCTACTTCCTCCGTTTTATAATTCTTATCATGGTTTAATTTGCATTTTACAACAAAAACTCGTGTGTATTTATAAGGGTGAGTGTATGTACGTATTTATGAGTATTTGTGCGTTTCGCAAAAAAAAAAAAAACGATTACCCACTCAACCGTGAGAAGTCTCTTAACTTCCATTATACATTCGGGTCCTTATGTAGGTTGGTATTGGTCGTTTCCTTCAAAAGAAAAATAGGTTGTTATTGGTCTCCACGGGACATCTTGGAATATATGTCTAAGCCTCTTTGCTATCGCACGAGTTAGAGCATCTCCACTAAGCCCCTTCATACACTGTTTGCTAAAAACGTTTGCAGATGCGGCTCCTAAATTGTCTCCCAAAACGTTCATTCGGCCCACACGTTTAAACAAATATATTCCCATCTATGAACGAACTCATATAAATAAAATAAAAAACATAATTTACACAATAAAGCAAGCTCATAAATAAGCTCATAAATAGTTTACGAAGGTTTGATTCAAAAACTAGGCATCTCCTTAAAACATCCACAAATGATCCACTAGATCTTGCAGTTGGTGATGAGTAGATATATCTCAGCTTTCCTTGACGCATGCGAGGAATGCAGCTAATGCAGGCGGCACCTGACCACCAACTTTCACAAGAGGACCCTGCCGGTGCCATGGTTCGGGGTCAAGTATTGGATGCTCCTGTTCACTCTCAATGATCATGTTGTGCAAGATCACGCATACAATCATCACATCCGTCATCTAATCTTTCGACCAGGTAAGAGTTAGGAACCAGGCAATAGCAAATCAAGCATGGAGCACATCAAATGCCCGCTCGACATGCTTCCTGCAAGCCTCTTGACACTGAGCAAACCAAGTTCTTTTTCCCAGAGTAGGGTCTGAGACTGTCTTCACAAATGTTGCACATCTTAGATAGATCCCATCTGCTAGGTAGTATCCCTTGGTGTATTCATGACCAATGATCACAAAGTTCACCGGAGGAGAATAACCTTCAATAAGATTGGAAAACACAATGGAGGACGGCAACATATTGATGTCATTGTGAGATCCAACCATACTAAAAAATGCATGCCAAATCGAGAGATCCTGGTCTGCCGCTGCTTCAGGAATCACACTGCAATCTCCTTTGTGACCTTTGCGCATTCATTTCCAAGCAAATGGATAGTTCTTCCCGTGAAAATGCATGCAACCGATGCTTCTGAGCATTCTAGGAAATCATCTTACTGCACTTTATGTCATGATCCAGGCAATGTCTTCTGTAGTGGGTGATCGCAAGTATAGTTCTCCAAACACTGCCACCATTGCCCTGCAGAATTGATAGATGCAAACATATGAAGTGGACTTGGAAATACTCATGTAGCCGTCTTGTGTATCAACAGAAGCTCCACAGGCAAACATCCTCAAAGCAACATTGCACTTCTGGATCGATGAAAAAAATGGTGCCAACACAATCTTGTTTGCAAATAAAGTAGTTGTTGTACTCCCTGACGGCCAACACAATCTTCATAAACAGCTTCTAGTTCATCCTAAGACTGAGCCAAAATGTCACCTCGTCGTGCATAGGATCATCAGCGAAGTAGTTGTCATACAACATGCAATACCCATCAATCCTCTCCCTCGGCATATTCCTGTGCCACCCCGACCGCGATCCTCCATGTTGCGGCTTTGAATCCAGGGTATACATGGCAAGGACAGCCGCAAGGATCTCCATATGCTCGCCATCGTTGGCGACAACGGTAGCAGCAGTGGCCTGTTCCTCTAGCAGAGCGGCGTCCATCTCATTGTCGTCGGAATACATCTTAGGCAATTTGGCAAATACACCACCGATAGGCTGGCCGGGAGCGGACCCCGAACTGTCAGTGGACGAGTCCGACGGCACATCTATGGCAGGTGAGCAATGAGGTGGGTGCCGGGTGGTTTTGCTCGGCGGCCCTGCCTTTTCCTTCGGTGGGAAACGATGAAGGCAATGAGGGGTTGTGTCGGCGGCGGTCTGGCGGGGGTGAAATGGGGGTTGTTTCCCTCTCTCACTAACAGTGCTGGACCACGGCACTTCAATCTTCTGTCGGCACCCGTGCTCGTGCCCCCCCCTCCCCCCGCGCGGGTTGGGTGAGGCCTACGAGTGCCGGATGGCAAAACTAAGTTTGCTAGCTGAAAACTAACTTTGGGGAGGTCGACTAGCCCAGTTTTTAGTCTGCCCCAAAGCCGTTAGGGGGGGGGGGGGAGTGGAGATGCTCTTAGGGCCACTGATGCCAGCAATTCTCTATGAAGAAACTAGTTGGGACTCCAAGTGCAGAGTGTTGTACTAAGCGTCTTTTCCCCGTAAGGGTGACTCGAGGGTTTATATCAAACTCTCATGGAATTGGCGAAGAACTTCTCTCCTTTTCCTTTTCAAACAACCTAGAAAACAAAATATGATGTATTGTGTCCCCAACTCCACTGTGTCGTTGTCAAGCACAAGTTTTTGTGTAAGTAAACTAAAATAAACTTGTAAATAAATAAAAGTAAAAACAATCTATGACTAGGAAATAAAGTAAAAAACCAATATAGTAAAGGTGTTTTTGGGTTTTTGGTTGGATTTGCTAATAGTAAAGTATTTTTGTGTTTTCGAATTTAATAAGTACAAAAAAATTAAAGGATGATAAAAGAAATGTAGAGGTGTTTCTTATGATAAAAAGCAGACCAGGGTTTTTGGTTTCACTTGTCTACTCTCTCATAAAGGTGCAATGGACATATAACAACTCACAAGCAATATAACATTAATGGAACTTCTATATGTGTAATAAGCATTTGTATGGCATCGTCATAACATGGAGATGATGCAACACATCTCTCTCATGCTTCTCCAGAAAGGGAAAACTCCATACAATTCGGAAGTAAGAATAAACAGAGTATAGCCATAAGCACTATGACTTGATTTTTGAATATCAAATAGGCTACCTTGAACAAACAAGATCACCCAGATTGTCACTAGATTAAACTATAGCACATGCATTCACTTAATCCCTGGTGTGGTAACAAAATAAAGGTAAAAAACCATAGTAGATCATGAATTTTGTGTCACTATTCGATCACCACTGCCATGTTACTCCATCTAATACACATGTTTTCCCACACATATTCTCTCATACAAGTTGGATTAATGCAAGTACTAAGAAAGGGGTACATAATATGCATCTACGCATACATCTAACCCATAAGAGAATTCCAATCTCAAACATCAACTCATAGAATAGAGATCTACCACAAGGGAATTACATAGATGATCATAATCATGTTGGGTAGCTCATATGGTACTAAAAATTGATAGAACAAGAGATAGATCTATCTAAGCCACCGAAAAATTTAGAGAATTCTTTTTGGTGAACAGTGTTTTGTAGAAAACTTCATCTACATATATTGCATAAACTTCTAGGCATCCAAAATGGGTAAAACTTGGTACTTCATTAAAACTTTAGAAAGTAATCTAAAACAAGACTTTATTACTATAAGGTAAAAATGATAACTAAATACCAGGGTCCCATGGTGTGATCATACCAATCAAAATAATAATACAATTGAAACATGGTAGAAAGCAACAAAAAGTATAAAAATAATAACAATGAAATTTAACTTTCTTCCTATGCATGGGCATTTTGTAGACATGCATATTACTAGTAGATGAATGCAACTTATAATTATTAGTAACATAAATAGGGCACTTAACACTTCCTCTTTCATAATACTTGTAATCACTAGAAGCAAATTTAACAATATAACCATTGGAAGCATGAAACTTAGAAAATTTAGGCACACAAAGAGTATCACTAAATTTATTATGGAATTCAGTAGCATGCTTTACTCTCTCAAAATAATTACTATGATTAGTATCAGGTCTAATATCATGGCTGCAACAAAGATTTGGAACTAAAGATAATTGCAAACCACACAAATATTTCTCAACATAAGCAAATTTCTCCCCTATGGTGTAACCGGGAGAATTAAAAAACAAAGTAGTACTCTTATGAGTAAGAATATTATCACAAAAAGCTAGCATATCATTTTTATCCTTGCATAATTAAATTAGTAACAATTTCTAAACATGGAGGATTATCAAGAAAATTAGGACCATCATCTAAATCATTTTCATATGGCATATCTAAGCAGCACTCCTCACTACTAATAGTTTCATATGGCATATCTATATTTATAGTAGGCTTCCAAGGGTTTGGTATTACCTTTAGATATGAAATTCCATGTTTCGCCGTAGTTTAGCATGTGTATTTTAAAGACTACACTAATTTTATGGATTTTTGTGTGTGTGTGTGTATAAAGTAAAAAAAAGTAAAAACAGTACTGAAAGTAAAAGCAAGGGGGAAGGAAAATTAGAGGCAAATCAAAATAAAGACAAAAAGACTAAAAACATGACAAAAGTAAATTGCTTTGTAAATCTAAAAGAAAAGAAAAGCTCACATGATTGCAGCCTCCCCAAGCTTAGGTGTCTACACCAGGTTGATGAAGATGGTGCCATAAAATGTTCTAGTAGTTGCTGTGGAGTTTGTTGTGCTCCCAAGTTGGTGATGAAGCAGTTGTGATGTAGTTCTTGCAACTCCCCGGCAATGGCGCAAGAAAATATTCGTGATGGCAACAATTCTGTGTGCACCAAATCGTTGGGACACCAAGAGCAGAGTGTCCTAGAAAGCGTCTTTTCCCCACAAGGGTGACTCGAGGGTTTAAATCGAACTCCACCACAAGGGATAGATGACCATAATCATGTTGGGCAGCTCGTATGAAACTAAAACATTGATAAAACAAGAGAGAGAGAGAGAGAGAGAGAGAGAGAGAGAGAGAGAGAGAGAGAGAGAGAGAGAGAGAGTATCAAGCTACTTCCACAAACCCATAGTCCAGGGTTGGACTACTCCCTCTTCATCTTGGTGGTTTTTATGTACATCTTTGAGAGGCTTGAGATCCCACCGGCGGCGGATCCAGCAGAGGTTCCCCCCTCCAATCTTCGCTGGTTCTGACTCTATTTTGGTGCTTCTGTGTTACGCTCTGCCTCCTTTCTGAGATGCGTCGTGGGACCTTTATATAGGAGTTGTTTTGGTCAAGACCATCAGTTACAGCTTTGGATGGACGGTTGTGGACACTCAAGGAAAGAAAGAGGGGTGGTGGCGTGGCCAGGGGTGGTGAGATTCCAAGACTCCGGAATGTTCGTATTTGTGAAATAGTAGTCCTAGAAAAATCCCAGGTCCATATTACTCCGTATAGGTCCCTGAAAGTAAAAAAATACACAAGCGGGATTTCCTGTTCTACAAAGTTATAACAAAATAAGGGAGATCATTGGGAAATCCCAAAACAATATAAAACATGGATATAGCATTAAAAGTTCATGTATGTGATGCATGTAAAATGCATACGTGAACTTTGCATTGTATTACTTATATTTCAATCATATTTGCATCATATAAGAGTTATATCATTGTTTTATATTGATTTTAGGAATATTTCACAATTTCCCTATTTTTCTGGAATTAACCATGCACTGTCAGAAAACCACCTTTTCTATATTTTGATGTTTTAGGGACTCAAACGACGTCCAAATCACCTGAGATTTTATGAGGATTAGTTTTTGGAGGGAAGAAGGAGTACGAGCCAAGGAAGCACAAAAAAGGAAGTCCGAGGACCAAAAGGGGTAGGCCCACGCGGCTAGATTCCTTGGCCGCGTGGGGTGCCCCATCATGGCCCTCGAGCCTCCGATGTCGTACGTTTTCATCTTCGTGCCTCCTTCGATCTTGACCTAAAAACGTCTATAAAAATACTCCCCCGATGCATTTCAGAAGGGAGCGCCACAAAAACACAGAAAAACAAAAACAGAGACCTGGAGCTGCATATTGGAGGGGGAAAACCCGGCGGGGCGCTGCCAGCATGGTCTCCACCTCCTCCAATGACTCCACCATCGTCACCATGATGAAGAGGGAGTAGTCCATCCCTGGACTATGGGTTTGTGGAAGTAACTTATGTATCTCTCCTCTCTTTGAGCTTCACTAATTAGCACCGTATGAGCTGCTGAACAGGATTACGACCATCTATGTAATACCTTTGTGGTGGATCTTTTTTTGAGTTAATATATGTTTGAGATTGCAATAGTTTTGTTTCAGTTATGAAAGTAGATGCATATTATATACCCCGTTCTTTTACTTGTTCTGGTCAAACTTGTGTATGAGGGCGTGTGACGGGAACGTATGCATTAGATGGAGTAACGGGGGGTGGCTAGTGCGGTGAAAGTGATAGAAATTCCGCGATCCACTTGGGTGTTTACCTTACTTTGTTACCTTACTAGGGATAAAGAGAATACCATGCTACCAGGGATATGGGGTGGCCTTGCCACTTCTCCATGTCTAGATCTAGCATGTTCTTATTTTAACTTCATGTCACAGAACTTAATGCTATACTCTAATTTATCTTCATTACTAGGGTGTTATGATTTGGTTCGCATCTTGGTGGAGTATAAGAGAGATTAATACACAAAAGACCTCTATGTTAGGACGTGATACCCATATAACTAGTAACTTGTCATGAAACCTTTATGTTGCAATCATATATGTCAATTCTAGTGTTCCATTGTCTACCACTTTATAAAAGAGAGAGTGCATTTGTCAAACTATGAACCCCAGTCCATTTTTAATCATGAGAAACACCTTTCCAACACTTTATACACACTTTTTTATTTCCAGCCATTTAAAAATCCGAAAATACAAAAACACTTTTATTTCTTGCATTTACAATATAAAACCCAAAAATATCATCCATTATTGTTTGCACCATCCTTGCATATTTATTTACCATCATTTTCATATCAAGTTGTTTCTGAAGCTGTGCAAGTAGAGAGATCTATCCCACTAGTTCCACACACTACACTGTTTTCTAGCACCGTTGCATTACCACCCATATCATTGTATATTATTTCTTGTTTGCATTTATTATATTTTCACATCTTCGCTCACACCTTGTGCTTGACAACCACTTGATGAGGTTGAGGGCACAAAACATTTTGCTTTATTTTGCAGGTCTCATAAGAGAAGGATAAGAAGATAAACCCTTAACACACAGTTCCCTGAGAGTTCGATATTACCCCCGAGTCACCCTCGTGCGGAAAACACGTCTTCCACATCTACAAACTCTGCACTTGGATCTCAACCTAAGCGTATACACTCTACGCCCATCAAGACTGTTTTCTGGCGCCGTTGTTGGGGAGCTAGTTGAAGGTTATCTCTCAAGATAGTCAACTTCATCACCAACTTGTGTAAACACCTAAGCTTGGGGAGGTTGCACCGACGTGAGCATCATTTTATCCATCTTTACCTTCAAAGAATTTTATTTGTTTTGTTATTGTCTTGCATATTTCGGTTTGTTATTTTATTTCAGTTTTGCATTTTGTGTCATGATCTAACTTGTTCCACTAAAAAAGACTATAAACACTCTCACTATCAATGTAAACATAATAGTGATCCTATAATTGTCTGTTATCGTGAAAATAAATTTTCATGCCCTGATATAGAACAAGTTGAGAAATATATTGCTTATGTTGCAACCCATGAGATAAATTTTCTTATCGATACTTATTTTGAAACTCGTCATGAAGCTCGTGTGACGAAAGGACACATTTCTACCATTCTCCAACTTTGCAAAGAATTTAATGATAATGTTTATGTTAAAGAAATAATTATTGCTGCCATGGAAGTGTTAATATTTTGCAGGATATGGATGATGAAAGCATATGCTTGGAAGAGGAAGTATGTGAAGCGGAGATTGAAATGGATATGGTCCAATGATAAGGCAAAGGTGGCCGATCTTTCGATGAGACGTGGATAATTCGATTTGTTGGTGGAGTTCGTGCTTGACGATTCGACTACACGTGCAAAGCTCGTGCGCCAATGCAATCGCTAGGACAATCTCTGGGAGTTACTGATCTGGCGGATGCACGATCAGTAAGGATGACAATTTTACCCACGGGTACGGGTACCCGCGGGTACCGTATCCGCATGGGTAGGGTATGGGTACACTTTCACGCCCATGGGTAGTACCCATACCCTACCTGTTAAGTCATGGGTAGGGCACATGTATAGCTTTGTACCCGCGGGTATACCCATACCCTGCCCATTTATTGTTAATTTCTTACGTGACACATCTACTTTTGTTTACTTATGATTTACTATATGAGAATGATATTTTCATATTTTTTAATTGTTACGTACTAAACAACTTGTTATCGAGTTGAGATAATTCATTTTTTAATCGAATTTGTTATTGATAAATATAAAATTGCGAATGACTTGTGTACAATTTAACCTACCCACCGGGTACCCAATGGGTACGGGTACCAGCCGGGTATGGGTATGGGTAAACTTTTATACCCATGGGCACTGGTATGGGTAGAAATTTGTACCCATCGACTATATGGGTATGCGTATGGTATTGCTCTACCCTGCCCATACCCTGCCCATTGCCATCATTGACGATCAGCCTAACCAGCGAGGGTCTTAATTCCTACCTGAAATCGAGAACAAATAAGAACTAATATTGCAATCAAAATATTGCGGATGAAAGATGAAAGCTTTATTGAAAAAGGTGTGATTCCGAATAGTGGTCTTGTTCTGGGCGTTGGCCTCAAAAGAAGTACATGAGAGTTGCAGCGATGGCTAACTTTTAATCTAATCAAAATCCGAGTCTAAACGTGACGGCTATGGAGGTATTTAAAGGAGGAAAAGGTGGGGTTTCGGCCAGCCATACGTATGGTGGCCGAACCAAACCCTACAAGGCCTTTCCCCCTTATACGGACTCTAAAAAGTGACTATCTTAATTCCTGCGAAAATGACATGAGCCTGGCTCAAAACTAAAGGTGACGCAGCACCATATTATGCTATGGACGAAATTATGAAGTGGAGAACTCTATATTTCGTCCATGTCTTCATCTCTTCTTATGGTGGCTTCAAAGTTCTAAAATCTCCACTTGTGGCGTCCACTTCAATCCTCAAATGCTTGCTGCCATCTCCTCCATGTGTGATCATGCTCCAATGCTTGTACTCCTCATCCATGCTAGGTCCATCATTTCTAAGAGTAACAAACATATCTGATTTAGGCATCATCATATTCTCATGTATGTGAGGAATAGTTCCAAGAAACGAAAGTACCTGATAGTTAAGTTGCTTGGCACGAGCTCGTGTGATTGGTCCTTGTATTTGTGTGGCTGTAGGTACAACGGTTGTATCAATAGATGGGATATCCTCATCATGCGCCCCTTCTTGAATTGAAGTCGTCCTCGACGAAAGCTCTTCTTCTTCACCAAAGTAAGGCTTCAAATCTGCAATATTAAACGTAGGACTAACCAGACCCAGTTCTGCGGGAAGCTCAAGTTTATATGCATTATCATTTATTTTCTCTAACACCTTAAAAGGACCAGCAGCGCGTGGCATTAGTTTAGACTTGCGCAATTCAGGAAAACGATCTTTGCGCAAATGCAACCAAACAAGATCACCAACATCAAACACAACATGCTTTTTTCCTCTATCCCCAACAATTTTATACTTAGCATTCATGCGTTTTATGTTGTCTTTAGTAGTCTCATGCAATTGTAATATCAATTCAGCACATTGTGTAGCATCCAAATTATTTTGCACCGAACATGGTAAAGGTAAAAAAATCAGTAGGTGCACGTGGTACAAAACCATACACAATCTTAAAAGGGCACATTTTAGTGGTAGAATGCAGCGAACGATTGTAAGCAAATTCAACATGAGGTAAACATTCTTCCCACAATTTTAAGTTCTTCTTCAAAACAGCCTGCATCATAGTAGACAATGTTCTATTTACTATTTCAGTTTGTCCATCAGTTTGGGGATGGCATGTAGTACTAAACAACAATTTAGTCCCCAACTTAGTCCATAAACATCTCCAAAAGTGGCTAAGAAACTTAGTGTCACGATCAGAAACAATAGTATTTGGCACACCATGTAAACGAACAATTTTGCGAAAGAACAAATTAGCAACATGTGTAGCATCATCAGTCTTGTGACATGGAATAAAGTGTGCCATCTTAGAAAACCGATCCACGACAACAAATATACTATCTCTCCCCTTCTGTGTACGAGGCAAGCCCAAAACGAAATCCATAGAAATATCCTCCCAAGGTACACTAGGAACATGAAGAGGCATATATAAACCATGTGGATTAAGTCGAGACTTAGCTTTTTGACATGTAGTGCAGCGTGCCACAAATCTCTCAACATCTCGACGCATACGTGGCCAAAATAAGTGTGCAGCAAGTACATCCTCCGTTTTCTTCACACCAAAGTGTCCCAACAATCCTCCTCCATGCACCTCCTGCAACAACAAAAGATGAACAAAACTATCTGGGATGCATAACTTGTTAGCACGGAACACAAATCCATCATTGAGGACGAATTTGTTCCATGTTCTACCATCTTTAGAATGCAGCAACACATCTTTCAAATCAGCATCATGCAAGTATTGTTCTTTCATAGTTTCCAATCCAAAAATCTTGAAGTCAAGTTGAGATAGCATAGTATAACGGCTCGACAAAGCATCAGCAATAACATTATCTTTACCCTTTTTGTGTTTGATAATATAAGGAAAAGACTCAATAAATTCAACCCACTTTGCATGGCGACGATTCAACTTAGCTTGACTACGAATATGATTCAAAGATTCATGATCAGAATGTATAACAAATTCTTTAGGCCATAATTAATGTTGCCAAGTTTCTAATGTCCGAACCAGCGCATATAATTCTTTATCATAAGTAGAATAGTTCAGACCAGGCCCACTAATTTCTCACTAAAATATGCAACAGGTTTGCCCTCTTGTAATAACAACCTCCCAAACCAATTGCACTAGTATCACATTCAAGCTCAAAAATCTTATTGAAATCAGGAAGTTGGAGTAATGGAGCATGTGTTAACTTATCTTTCAGTATCATAAAGGCTTCTTGTTATGCATCACCCCCACACAAAGGGCACATCCTTCTTTGTAAGCTCATTCAGCGGCGCAGTAATGGATCCAAAATCTTTCAAAAAGCGCCTATAGAAGCCAGCAAGATCAAGAAAACTCCTCACTTGTGTGACCGTATTTTGCTGCGTCCAACTCTCGATTGCCTCAAACTTGCATGTGTCAACTTCAATACCCTGCGCAGTAACAACATAGCCAAAAAACGCAACTCAATTGGTGCAAAAGGTGCACTTCTCAAGATTACCATACAAACGTGCATCACGTAAAGCATTGAAAACATCACGTAAATGATCCAAATGATCCTCCAAAGATTTGCTATAAATCAGAATATCATCAAAATATACCACCACAAAACGTCCAATAAAAGCACGTAAAACTTCGTTCATCAGTCTCATGAAAGTACTAGGTGCATTAGTTAAACCAAAAGGTATTACTAACCACTCATATAAACCGAACTTAGTTTTAAATGTTGTTTTCCATTCATCTCCTAATTGCATACGAATCTGGTGGTAACCACTACGCAAATCAACTTTAGAGAACATAATAGAACCACTCAATTCATCAAGCATATCATCTAAACGAGGTATAGGATGACGATATCGAATGGTAATATTATTAATAGCTCTACAATCAGTACACATGCGTGAATAACCATCTTTCTTAGGTACCAAGATAATAGGAACAACACATGGGCTAAGAGACTCACGAATGTAACCTTTATCTTGGAGAACCTGAATTTGTCGTTGAATCTCTTTGGTCTCTTCAGGATTGGTATGATATGGCGCATGGTTGGGCAGCGAAGCTCCTGGAATCAAGTCAATTTGGTGTTCTATCCCACGAATAGGTGGTAATCCAGGTGGAACATCTTGTGGGAACACATCAATGAATTCCTGCAAAAGGTTAGCAACCGCAGGTGGCAAAGAAGGAGGCATATCCTCAAATGAAAATAGAACCTCTTTGCAAATAATACATAGCATTGAGTAGTGTTCACATCAAGTTCCGCAATATCAGATTTGCTAGCAAGCAAACAAGGATTTTTCAAATGAATTTCAGTAGCATGGTTTGAATCAGATTTAGTATTAGTCTTATGTGGCACAAAATCTGCAGCAACAATCTAATTTTCACTCTTATTTTTCTCCTCATTTTTTACTCTACTAGCTCTAGCAAGATCACCTTTTAATATTTGTTCAGGAGTCATAGGTTTGAGACCAATTTTCTTGCCATCATGCATAAGAACATACTGATTAGTTTTACCATTATGAACAGATTCTCTATCAAATTGCCAAGGTCTACCAAGTAACAAAGAACAAGCTTGCATAGGTACAACATCACAATCCACAAAATCAGAATATGTACCAATAGTAAAATGCACACGTGTAGTTTTTGTTACCTTGAGCTTCCGAGAGCTCTCAAACCTTTGAATGTAATATGGATGTGTGCGCTGTCTCGTAGGAAGAGAAAGCTTCTCCACCATGTCAACGCTGGCCAGATTATTACAGCTCCCTCCATCAATGATGATCCGTATAGCTCGCTGTTTTACAATGCCTCTTGTTTGAAACAGATTGTGGCGTTGATCATGCTCAGATTTACTCAATTGCACGCTCAACACACGTTGTGCAACTAAGCTCCTGTACTGATCAGAAGTGTCAACTTCCATTACCTCCATCTCTCTCTCAGAATCAGAATTGGTGCCATCACGTGCAGCAATAAGGGTCAATGTATCTTCATCAAAGTCACTTGCAAAATCATATTCTCCATCTTCACGCACCAACATCACACGTTTGGTTCTGGATTTTCTTTCTATGTGACCAAATCCCAAACATTTGCGGCATTGAATGTCGCACGTCTTCCCCGTGGAGGCCATGGAAGATTTAACTCCGAGGAGGACCAGCAGATGGTGGTGGATTAGCAGCAAGTGGTGCTCGTGATGCAGGCGCGGTGTACTTGGAGGTAGTAGGTGTCGGTGCAGCTCCACGAGATGGTGGCGCTGATTGTCGCGGAGACCATGACGATGTACGACCTGCAGCAATATTATCTCTTCTCCATGGTGGTTGACGATCCTGCACTTCACGTTCAGCTTTGTAAGCAAGATGAAACAAGCGAGTAATAGTGTTGTACTCCTTATAATCTAAAATATGTTGAATCTCTTTATTCAAACCATCAAAGAAACGTGCAAGCATAGCCTCATTATCCTCTACAATACCACAACGAATCATGCCAGTTTGCAATTCTTGATAATAGTCTTCTACATAATGTTTTCCTTGTTCTAAGCGAGATAATTTTTTCAGCAAATCCCGTTGATAATATGGAGGAACAAAACGAGTACACATAGCAAGTTTTAAACCAACCCAAGTAGTAGGAATATTAGCATGATGTACTCTACAATGCTCAGAACCACCAAATAGATGTAAAATATGTGAACTCACAAGTAGCAGCACTAACACGCAAATGACCAGGATAGCGTAAACATGCAAAGCGTTGCTATACTTCCAATTCCCAAGTAAGGTATGCATCAGGACTATATCTACCCTCAAATGGCAGAATATTCAGTTTCAGTTTAGCAACATGATCATCATCACGTACCGGGGTGGAGGTGGGTGAGCGTTGTGGTTCAGTTGTCGTGGACGACCAGGTGCAAGTTGTTCGACCTCCTCGCCGTCCAGTACGTTCTGATCTACCCGCTCGTCCTCGTCCCCTTCATACTCTTCGTATCCTTCATCAAAAGGCGCATCAGGTGCGGCTGCTGCCGCAGGAGCGGTACCCGCAAGCACCTCCGCACGAGGAACGCGGCGTGCGCGTCGTTGATACGTCTCCAACGTATCGATAATTTCTTATGTTTCATGCCACATTATTGATGATATCTACATGTTTTATACACATTATATGTCGTATTTATGCATTTTCCGGCACTAACCTATTAACGAGATGTCGAAGAGCCAGTTGCTGTTTTCTGCTGTTTTTGGTTTCAGAAATCCTACAAAGGAAATATTTTCGGAATTGGACGAAATCAACGCCCAGGGTCCTATTTTTGCACGAAGCTTCCAGAAGACCGAGTGTGAGGCCCCGGACTAGCTGTCCGAAACACCCGTTATGCATACACATTCACGATCCCATGATCAGTGTGTCGTGAAAGCATAACCAAACTGGTATCAAATACATCATCCATTACATTACCGAATAAAAAGATTACAACAGGTCACATGACCAATACTTACATAAGAGCCGCAGTGGCAGGAGATCAACAATCACACAGCGGAAATACTTCAGATGAAAGCGTTCGCATGGCCCAAGTCATGCCATAACCCTACAGGCAACTGACTGGGAAGACGTTCCTAGCTCGCATAGACGTCGTCGACTCCTTCTTCATCTGTCGGATTCCACCAAGTCTGGCCAAGTAAATAGCCAGGACAACAATGCCAATGAGTACGTTTGAATGTACTCGCAAACCACCTTAGAGAGAAGTAAAGGATATGCAATTTGGCAGTAGCAAGGAACAGGCACTAAACTAAGGCGACAAGAAGCGAGAGGTGGTTCCTCTCGAGAGCATGAAATATCTGTATCTTTGTTGAAAACTTTTTGTAAACCATTTTATTTGCAGACTAATAGGTAAGGGTGACCCAACTTAATTTCAGCCATCTCATATGGCCATTTTCTTTCCAACTTTCCACCGTACCTCCCAGGTACATTTTTCACCAGTCCCACTGGCACCACTTTCCCAAAACAATATTTGAGAAAAACACTTTTGTAAACCAAAACTCTTTAGTGCTAAGCAGCAGCCTTTCCAACCGTCCATAACCGCGGACACGGCTATTCGAATAGTTTTCACTCTGCAGAGGTTGTACACTTTCCCCACAAGATCCGATAAATCCGCCGGGATCATCCCTGGTTCACCAAGCGTCAAAACGCGAGGTTCGGATAACCGATCGCAGTTTTTCGCTTGCTCGCCATAGCCTAAGACATGCCGCCTAGAGTTGTACCTCCCAACACCAGAGTCCGAGGGTCGTTTACCCAGGAGTAGCAAATTCCCCGACCAGCTCGACCCTCCGGAATGCCGCGACCAACTGCGGGGCATTATTCAATGGGAGCTCATAGGTTGTACCCCTGCCATCGATACGCAATGGAAAGGCGTCCCCAGTTCGTCGGGAAGGCCACGGTCGATAGGTGCCCATGCTCGGACTACCCCTTACATTTGCAGGACCCAAACTATGGCGAGACAAACTACTACGCTACGCCCCGTGCCCACTTTGGGGTAATGTGGTTGCACTGTTTTTCAGTCCGGGTGAGTACTTAGGCGCTAAAGTTTTCGAAAACATTTTCTTTTCTCCACTTGCCTCCAGCAAATCTCCTTTTCATAAACATTTTTCATTAGATAGACTCACACTTGGGCAGGGCTACCCCATTCCAAGGTTTTCGAAAAACTTCTTTTCAGGAAAACATTTTCGTAACCATTTTTCCAGGGCTCCCAACCTATAGTCCAATTCTTCTTCGAAAAATGGCGACAACGATGACAAGGTGATAAGCACCATATCACTAATAGAGATGTGTTTAGTAGGTACCAACGAGGGCTGCACCCTAAGGGTGGATTAATAAATCTCCGGGTGGCACTAACCACCGACAAAATAAATATAGAAGACATGCACTTCTTGTAAAACTTGTAATAATGCAAGAACAAGATATATAGGATCAGAGATGCATCAAGAGGTGGCTTGCCTTTGTTGGCTATTTGTCCCTGGACTTCATCTTCACGAATCATCTGCTCTTCCTTCCTCTTCGAAATCCTCACCAAGATCCTCTCCTTTTTCCGGTAGTGTTCGCATTCTAACGTCGCAAAATAAAAGCAAACAATCAACACATAGCCATAGCATCAAACCACACAGCAACGCACAACAACCAACCACTAAATCAGAGACACTACACATATCAAATAATAGCACTTATGGCAAGATGGTCATCTTACTTATAAAGGGGCTGATTTTACCGCTACTCGAAAATTCCTTAACATAACAACTATTAGCTAAAAAGGCTCTAGCTCACACCAAGATATAATCTGACCAACTATTGGATGGTAATGAACCTTGGAAACCACCAGAAAGGGTCTGGTGCCAAAGTTCATTACAAAACATTTTAAACAAAACAACCCAATTTTCCTAGTGGTAAAAATAAGCACTAGCATCAATTTAATAAGCCACTCCAAAAGAATGCACACAAAATTTTGTTAAAATCGAAGAGTGTAAAGCTTGATTTTATAAAGCTACAGAAATTGGATTCACTAAATTTGGGTTTATAAGATAATAGTTATGAGTTTTATAAAACCAGAAATGACTTAGGAACCAAATAAATGGCCTAAATCCTTCTATGGCTCACAAAAATACATGCAACACCTCTACTGGAAGCTATTAACATTTAGAACACACATGTACTGGAATTAAACACAAATAAGTTTTTAACTATTTTTAAACCATTTAACAATGCAGAAACTAGAGAAATCCACTTTGAAGGCTCACAGCTATCAAAGCATATAAAACCAGAAACAACCATGCCACTGGGTAGGTACGTCAAAATGTGACCCACCAAAATTGGTTTGGCATTTTTATGAGCTATAAAATAATTATCACAATTTTTAAACTAAAAAGGCACACTGTTTTGGTTATTAAATTCCCAGAAATTAAATAAGGAACACAAAATATTTCCTTTGGCACACTAGTAGCCTAAGGTGATACCTAGCACTGGGATTTGGGTTTGTTTCAAAACCAGCTTTGTTTTTCAAAATAAAAATCACACAAGGACCTACTGGCCAGATCTGAATCTATTAACCATGCAAAATCCAGGAAACTCCTGCATGTGAGACACCTGAAAAAATAAAGGTACTGACTTCTAATGCACAACAAAATTGGTTTCACACAAAAATAGTTCACCAAGTTCACACAATAATTAAAATACTCTAACAGCAACATTTCAGTAGAGCAATTACCAGCACAAAAGTAAAATATAAAAACACATGCATGCAATACTGGGTTGTTAGGAATTTGTTTAGGGGTATTTAGAAATTTGAATCACTCAATTTGAAGCTAATATGAATTTTTAAACGATTAAAACCTAAGCTGCCTCTCACAGGGTAACATTTGCTGAGAGAGAAAAGGAAAAAGAGGACTAAGCCGAAACCCTGGCTCGGGCCAAATCCGGCCCAGCTCTCTACGTGCGCACGGGCGACGGTTTGCAGGCGTGCAGCCCATCATGGCTTGGGCGGGCCCGCCGCCACGCCAGCATGCACAGCCAGGCTGCATGCACGCGTGGATTCCCGATCCGTCGGTTGTCGGCCGATCTTTTTGGCGACGAGGACGAAACAACGGTGCGGCCAGGTTCCAGCGACGGAGGCGGACGGGTTGAGGCGGAGCTCACCGAGGGGGAGGCCGAGGGCGGCGGTGGCGACGGCGGGTCGCAGCAGCAGGTCGCCGCGGAGCAGCCGGCCGAGTCCCGCGTCCATGCATGCTCCCAGGCGAGTGCAAGGACGCCCGGCGCCGGCAATCTCTCGGATGAACGTCGATAGCAGTGCCATCTGCGGCGTTTCCTGGACGCAGAAAAGAGGCAGGTCAAGGCGGGAGCAACCATAGAGAAGGGAGGGACCAGAAAAGGGAGGTTGGGGTCGGCGTCAATGACGAGGACGAGCTTCGCATAGGCACGAGCGGGGCTCCGACTACGACGAGTCGATGACGATGCTGCGTCGAAGACGGAACGGCTCGGCCGTCAATGGCATGGGCTCGACGGGGGATGGCCTGGCGGGTTTTTGTGGCATGGGTTGGCGTCTCCCTTGGCGCCGGCGCGCCTACGGGTTGGCAACTCGGACGCGGGCGAGTGCGACGTCGGGACAGAAACAGCAGTACCGCGAAGCGAAGCCGTCGGGGACGACGTCCTCACAAAAATCTGGCAAACGAGAAGAGCGGAGTTATGCAGGTTAGAGAGAGATCAGCATCAACGAACGGAGAGAAAGGGGGTTGAGGAAGACGGCATCCACGGCCACGGCGTGCACGTCGACATGCATGACGGTCGAGCGCTGGCTCGGTCTTCTTCTCCGTCGGGGAAACAAATACGAGCGGGGTCCTCCTTGTTGTTGTTCTGGGAGGTGAGGGAACTGAGAGGAGAGGGAGTGAGGCCTGGGAACGGTGGAGAAAGGCTCAAGTTCGGTTTAAAAAGGATGAGGACATGGTGCACCGCGACGGGGCGTGCACCGCGCCCATGGCGAGGGTGGCGACGTCCACGGCCATCCATTGGTCGAAAAGGGCGGTAGCTCTGGACAGAGGGAAGGTGCCAAGGATGGAGGTGTGCCAGGAGAGGCAGGGCGGTGGACTCGGTTGTCTCCTTGCTCGGGAAGGGACAGCCTAGTGCGTGCACGCCAGGTGTTCGACGCACGTCGGTGTCCCAGAGCGAGGTCAAAAACGGCCAGCAGGAAAAGGACAATGGCTAGGTAGTGACTAGGTTCGATTAGGGTCGAAGATGAGACAGGAGAGAGGCCGGACGAGTAAAGAATCGGAGGGAGGGGTGGTGGTGGCCGTGGCCTTCCACTGAACAACGAGGGAGGTGCCCTCCTCCGCTTCTCTCTCTTCTGGAACGATGGGGAGGCGTGAGAGGGAAGCCAGGGCTCTGCCTCCAGCCCTAGGACCAAGAAAACAAGGTCGAGATGAGCCAGAGATTGATGAATCGATCGAATGGTCGATCTGGATAAAAAACTGACGAACACAACTTGTCCATTTTCCATAAGTCAAACCTGGAAGAATTTGGAGAAAGGTTCAACATCAAAGTTGAAGATGGGCTATCCAGCTACACAAGGAATTTCTCATAAGATTTTATGGATCAAGGATCATGGAGATAATCAATGCCAAAGTCAGGGGAAAATACTGGACAGAAGATTCTCCAGAATGCCTAAGTTAAAAATCTGGCGAACATCATTTGGTGATTTTCTACCGAGCAATCCAGGAAGATTTTGGGAAAAAGTTCAACACGGAAGTTTAAGAGAAAACACTCAGCTTTAAGAGGATTTTTCCTGATAATTTAATAGAGCAAGGATCACGGAAATATGCTGCAGCCAAAATGGACAAAAATACCAGTCTGTAGGTCCTTTTTCTGAATAATACAACACCTTCAGATTTTCAACGTTGATTCAGCAAAGATTGTACACACGCCCTTAGGTTTTAAGAGGAGATGGAGGAGGTCTAGGGTTAGGGTTCTAGAAGTGCATAAGCACAAGGTCACACGTCCAATACGGACTAAATTTAAATTCAACTAGAATTGAATTTAAAAGGGCTTGACTAATCAACACAAATATGTACTCAAATGGAAGAATTAAAATGGAGAAAACATAGTTTTTAAACCAAGAGAAGATTGTGATTTTTGATTTGAGCAAAGGTAATTCTCACTCACCTTAAGTGATTTATTGAATCCCTCAAATAAAAATCACAAAGAATATTAAGTAATACTAGTAGAGTCATCAATATAGAAATGTTTGTATTGGATTACTAAATCCCACATTGTCCACTTGAGGTTTTCATAAATAGGGTTTTGCAAATGTGGTTGTGTTGGAGAAAAGTGAAGAAGCTTGCAAAAGTTTAAGTTAAGATAGAGAAGTAAAAAATGAAAAGTGATGCTTTGCAAAACAAATTTGATTATCAAGTCAATTGCTAATGATGCAAAACAACACAATATACCTAAGTCACACAAAAAGCACTAATGTGCCTAAAGCAAGAATTTAGTAACCCTTACCTATCAAGCTAGCACCTCTAAGAAGGTGCATACACCCAAGCAATCCATTTAGTGCACACTGATGAAAGTCATGACAATTAATCAATGATGTGCAAGCAACACAAAAAGTAACCAACTTACTAGCTTAAGACAATAGCATACACACAAGCCATACACAAGCAATTAACCATGAAATCGACAAACTAAAGATTGAGGAAAGGTATGTGATAGGGAATGATTGGCAAACACCATATTGATATCAAGGCATCAAGATAAAAGGTATACACACCAAGATGATCTTAGAGCAGGAGGAGGTGAAGAATGCAGGGGTGATATATGTGATGGATTATTGGGGTGCATAGCACCAAAGTTTTCTAGAGACTTTTAGATGGTTGGTTCAATTACTACATGATTACTATGCAGTACAATCACTCAAGCCACTCAAATCAGACAAACAATTTAGTCAATATCATGACACACAAGTAACACAAAAAGTTTTTGTTCCCCCTGATTTTTGCACTCAACACACTTAACAAGGTTGCAAAAGTTGGGGTGTTACAGACCTTCCACCCTTAAAATAATCTCGTCCCGAGATTACTAAGTGTAGGACTGTAAAAAGTTGTATAGGTTGACTTAAGTTAGACTCCATCTTCCGGTAGATGTGGCGTTATCGAAAGATCACAGCTTCAGTTTCTGAGAGACACGGTAGATTTCCTCTCTGGGAAAGCTTCATGAAGAGGTTGACTTCTCTATGCCGGTGTTAGATCTGTAGCTTCCTAACAATGTTCGAGGGGTCCATGACTCTTGGAGGGTTAGAGCAACCAAACGGTTCTCTTAGATAGGTCGAAAGTTTTTGAGTTAGCTTTAAAATTTTAGTGGAAGATGAAGTCTTCCACCCTTAAGATTGTTCAATGAGAGTTCAAGAAAAGTCAGAGCTTCTGCCCTGGGGTCCTGTCGGGCGCTTTTGAAGAAGTCGTCGATCTCCCGTCTTGAGTTGAAGAATCTTCAGGGGCGAAGTGCAGTCCTCAGCTTCAAGAGGCACGCACGGTGTTTACTGTTCCGTAAGGTGCCCGTTCAGTTAGTTAGTCAGCGGAACTCCTGGTGCGTCTTCACATAAAACAACATCAGAAGTTGTCGAAAACAGTCTTCAGCTTTAGGGTTGGTGCTTATTAAGGTACACCAAATCTTGAGTCTTGAATTGTCTTCAAAGGCTTCACTTGATGAGGACCAGATGGACCTTGCAAAGTAACTTGGCTTCGGTGCTACATCTCACTTAGCTTTTTAGAAGGTGAGTCAGGCTAAGGTTTTAAGAAGGTAACCTCAAGGTTAGCGCGATTATGCTCTATGGTTAGACAAAATTTGTATGACTTCGCCTTCTCGTGGAGTTGCAGTCGATCTTGAAGGCACTGGCTTCTACTTCCTTGGCGTCGCAGGTTGTCTTGGTTTGAAATGGAGCACTGAAGTTGGGGATTCCATGAGAACAGGGTTAGATCTATTTATTACCCAAGTTAGAGTTTTCCAGTAACTTTGTAAATTAACGTTTAGAATTTCTACCAGAATTTTTTGACCGGATGCGAGGAAAACACCTTAGGGGGTTTCCTAGACAGGGTTACCACAATTTTTTTTTCAACCAAAGGCCAAAACAAACATACACACAACAAGCAATCCCCAGACACTGAAACAACAATCTTAGAAAACAACAAACAATCAAGAGAACTACACGAGGTAGTTTAAGTACCCAGGGGTACCTAATACGCGGGGGTAGCTCAATCGAAGCAATTGAGTTTGTCCTATCCATCCTATAGGCTTGGGTTGGTCGGAGATGTAGACGTCTTCATTTTGCTGATATTTTGTCTTCAACATTTATTCTTGCAGCAGTTGGTGGTGAAGTAGACCTGATGTTGAGTCATCGATACTGAGTTAGAGGCGCAACTGCGTAGAACTTCTGGTCTCAACTCGGAGGGGAAATTGCTAAAGAGCTCCATGGATGACAGCTTCTTGTGACGGGCCTAAAAATTACTAGTCAAGAACTGAGGACTTGATCCTGGACGACTGCAAAAGTGCAAGTCCAAGGAGGAACAAGGTCAACTCCTTGACAGACTTTGGTGACAACCAAAGACATGCTCTTATTATCCATATACGCGTACTGCTAAGTCGGCATCCGATCTTCAGTAGCTGCAGTCGGAGATACTTGAGACTTCCTGAAGGGTTGATCCATCTTCGACTTCGAGTTTCCGGGTCTGAGTTGGGGACATCGTCCAATAATATGTTGGTGTGGAAGAGGATAAGATAGTAGAATTAAAAGCTTTCAAAAACTTTGGAAATCGGGGAGCGAGGTAAGAATTTGAAGTTTTGAAGGGATAAGAAAATTAGAAGCTATGCTTCCGTCTACTAAATAAAATACCTTGTTTTGTAAATAAGTTTTCGCAAAGTACTAGTTTCCTAACTAACGTCCATGCTAACTAGGGTCTCCTACAGTCAGGATGGCTCGATAC
>NC_061508.1:219574845-219602706 GCF_022539505.1 Lolium rigidum | reverse complement strand
ATATAAAGTGTGAACAAAACATGTTGGTATTGTCATAAAACAAGCATGGAACATCAGAAATTATAGATACGTTGGAGACGTATCACACCCCTGCTATGCTATGCTATCGTTTGTCTACTTTGCATTGTTGTGCCCGTTTTTGAAATTCTGTTTTATTTACAATCCCTCCCCTTTTAAGTGGCTGCCCATCTACTTGTTCCCCATTAAAAATCTGAATCCACCCTTCTACAAGATGGTTGAAACCCGTCGAGGAAACCCCAGCGGGTCAGACCAAGACCCCCCTCCACCTCCACCTCCTGAACCAACCATGGCTCAACTTCTGCGCATTATGTTGGAAGACCGAGAGGCAGCCCGTGCGGAGCGCCAAGCTAACCTTGCTACCCTTCAGCACCTCGCTCAGCTTGCTACCGGAAACGCCAACAACAATAATGGCGGGGATGGTAATGGAGACCCCCGCTCTAAGCTGAAGGATTTCCAAAGCACCAACCCTCCTGTCTTCTCCAAGTGCACTGAACCCCTCGACGCCGATGATTGGCTCCGCACCATTGAGAACAACCTGGAGGTTGTCGGAGTCGGCGACAATGAGAAGGTTTTGTTCGCCACTCATTATCTTTCTGGACCTGCCCGCGCTTGCTGGGAAAATGTCAAGGCTATTCAAGCTGAAGGACACGTCATCGGCTGGGAAGAATTCAAGACCAAGTTCCATAAGACCCACATCCCTTCAGGACTGATCAAGCTCATGAAGGATAAGTTCATGAATTTGAAGCAGGGAAGCATGTCTGTGGTGCACTACATGGACAAATTCACCACTCTGTCCACGTATGCTCCAGAAGATACCGACACCGAAGAGAAGAAGAAGGATCGCTTCTTGAATGGTCTGCATGATGAGATGCAGAGTTTCTTGGTGGCCGTTCCATACCCTGACCTTGAGTCGCTTGTTGATGCCTCTATCATGGTTGAGAGCAAGCGCAAGAATGCGTTTGAGAACCGCAAGCGCAAAGCAATGATGCAGCAAGGCAGCTCCAGCACTCAGCGACCCCGCAGCTTTCCTCCACCAAAGCCGGCGCCCCAGCAGCAGAGGGCACCACCCCCTGCACCTCGTCCCAATAACCCCAACCGCAACTACAACCCTCAGCGTTCTGGAGGAAGCAACTACAACCCCAATTTCAACCGCCGTAACAACACCGTCCGCCCCGCCACCAATGGATGCTATACCTGCGGTCAGCCGGGTCATTTCTCCAAGGAGTGCCCCAACCGAGTTACTTCTGGACAGCGCCCCAATGCGCCCAAGCCTAATCAGGGACAAGCCCGTACCGCTACTGGAAGGAACCTGAATCAGAAGAAGCCAGCTGGACCAGCTAGGGGACACCTCAACCACGTTAATGCTGAACAAGCTCAGGAAGCTCCGGATATTTTTCTGGGTACGTTCCCTGTCAACTCGGCACTCTCGATCGTTTTGTTTGATTCCGGTGCATCGCATTCTTTCGTTACCAAGACCTTTGTGAGGAAAGGAGGTTTAACCCCCACCCCCTTGAAGCGACTTATGCTCGTACAAATCCCTGGATCCACTAGCAGAACCCAGAGTTCCTGCAAAGAGGTTCCCATAGATATTCAGGGGAAGCGTTTCCACGCCAATTTAATAGTGTTGGGTGAGCAAGGTCTGGAAGTTATTTTGGGTATGGATTGGATGGTTAAGTATAAGGGTCATATAGATCGTGCTCGCCGAGCCATAACCATGACTGCTGAGGATGGTGAAGTAGTTGAGCACGTGGCGACCATGTCATCATCAAAGGCCTTATGCAAGAAGAGTGTTGCTAATCCAGCCCTGCATGAAGTACCTATAGCTTGTGAGTACCCTGAGGTTTTTCCCGATGTGCTACCCGGTATGCCCCCTGATCGGGATATCGAGTTTATCATCGAGTTAGTTCCCGGAACTGCCCCCATCGCTCAGCGACCATACCGGATGAACCCACAGGAATTAGTTGAGTTGAAGAAGCAGTTAGACGACATGTTGAGGAAAGGATTGATTCGCCCGAGCGCATCACCCTGGGGATCTCCCGTTATCTTTGTAGATAAGCGGGACGGTACTATCCGCCTGTGTGTGGATTACCGGAAGTTGAATGACGTCACCATCAAGAATAAATACCCTCTCCCGAAGATTGAAGACTTATTCGATCAGATGAATGGTGCCCGCATATTCTCCAAGATTGATCTCCGAACTGGTTATCATCAACTCAAGGTTCGCGAGTCAGACATTCCCAAGACTGCCTTCACCACACGGTATGGACTTTTTGAGTATACCGTGATGTCTTTCGGACTGACCAATGCCCCTGCCTATTTCATGAACCTCATGAACAAGGTGTTCATGAAGTACCTCGACAAGTTCGTTGTGGTTTTCATCGACGATATTCTGATCTACTCCAAGAGTGAAGAAGAGCATGTCGAACATCCGCGGATTGTTTTGGGAACACTCGGAGACCATAAGCTTTACGCCAAGTTTAGTAAATGTGAATTTTGGTCGAAGGAGGTAGGATTTCTAGGTCATGTCATATCTGCCGGAGGAGTGTCCGTCGACCCGTCCAAAATTCAGTCCATCATGGAGAAGAAAGCCCCTACTAATCGGGATCGAAGTCCGCGCCTTTTTAGGATTGGCGGGTTATTATCGCAAGTTTGTTGAGGGATTCTCCAGCATCGCGAGACCCTTAACACAGCTATTAAAGAAGGATAAGAAGTTTGAATGGACCGATAAATGTGAGGCCAATTTTCAAGAACTCAAGAAAAGATTAGTCACAGCCCCCGTCTTGACCATGCCCGATATTACCAAGGATTTTGATGTGTACTGCGATGCATCAAAGCTTGGTTTGGGAAGTGTGCTGATGCAGGAAGGAAAGGTGATAGCCTATTTGTCAAGACAACTTCGACCACACGAGATGAATTACCCCACGCATGACTTAGAGCTTGCTGTGGTAGTTCATGCCCTGAAGACCTGGCGTCATTATCTAGTCGGAAATCGCTGCGAGATCTACACTGATCACAAGAGCCTGAAGTACATCTTCACTCAGCGGGAACTGAATATGAGGCAGAGTAGATGGATGGAGCTTATCAAGGACTACGATCTCGGTATTCACTACCATCCCGGTAAAGCCAATGTCGTGGCTGATGCCCTTAGTCGAGAGCCCTGTTCCTTGAACGCCCTGATAAAAATTGCTCCACCCAAGCTGTATGAAGAACTTGAGGAGTTCGGCCTCGAGCTCGTTAGCCATGGTTTTCTGGCAAATCTTGAATTGAAGCCTACCTTATTCGACCAAATCAAGGAAGCTCAAGTGGGTCATGAGAGTATTGAAGGGATCAAGCGTAGGATGAATAGGGAAGTTCCTGGTTTTGAAATTGACGCCAAAGGAGTTTTGTGGTACAAGGGACGCCTGTGTGTACCTAATGTTGAAGACCTGAAGTAACTCATCATGAAGGAAGCCCACGACACCCCATACTCAATCGACCCCGGAGGAACCAAGATGTATCAAGACCTGAAGAAACAATTCTGGTGGCACGGTATGAAGCGCGAGATCGCCTTTTTCATCGCTCTTTGCGACGTGTGCCAGAAAGTGAAGGCTGAACATCAGCGACCAGCTGGACTGCTCCAACCCCTCCAAGTTCCTGAGTGGAAATGGGAAGAAGTTGGAATGGACTTCATTACAGGACTGCCTAAGTCTCAACGTGGCCATGACTCCATCTGGGTTATTATCGATCGACTCACCAAGGTTGCACACTTCATCCCTGTCAAAGTGACGTACCCTGGAACCAAGTTAGCCGATTTGTACATGACCCGTATTGTGAGTCTCCATGGAGTCCCTAAGAGGATAGTGTCAGATCGAGGTACCCAATTCACCTCGAAATTCTGGAAGAGCCTGCATGAAGCCCTCGGAACCAAGCTAGCCTTTAGCACTGCCTACCACCCACAGACCGGAGGCCAGACAGAAAGAGTAAATCAGATTCTTGAAGATATGCTTCGTGCTTGTGTCCTCACCTATGGAGCAAAGTGGGAAGATTGTCTCCCCTTCGCGGAATTCTCTTACAACAATAGCTACCAAGCTAGTACCGAGATGGCCCCCTTTGAAGCCCTTTATGGTCGCCGTTGCCGAACCCCTCTCAACTGGTCCGAGACTGGAGATAGTCAAGTTTTTGGACCTGATCATATTCGCGAAGCTGAAGAACAAGTTCAACTAATCCGTGATCGCCTCAAAGCCTCTCAATCCCGCCAGAAGAGTTATGCTGATTCCAAGCGTCGCCAACTGACCTTTAATGTTGGAGATCATGCCTATCTTCGCGTCACTCCACTCAAGGGAATGCAGAGATTCCACGTCAAAGGGAAGCTAGCCCCTAGATATATTGGGCCTTTCAAGGTTCTTGCTAGGCGAGGTGAAGTATCCTATCAGCTGGAACTGCCGGCTGAATTAGCAGATTTCCAAGATGTGTTCCATATCTCCCTTCTTCAGCGATGCCTTCAAGTGCCTAACAAGCCCGAGACATTCCAGAACATTGATTATCGCACCCTCGACCTCAACACCGACCTAACCTATCGAGAAGTACCCCTTCGGATTCTGGAAGAAGCTGTCCGTCTCACCCGAAGGAGGAAGATTAAATTCTGTAAGGTTCAGTGGACAAACCACTCCGAGGAGGAAGCCACTTGGGAAAGAGAAGATCAGCTCCGGAAGGATTTCCCCGCACTCTTCAGTTCTTAGCCACCGAATCTCGAGGACGAGATTCATTTTAAGGGGGGAAGGTTTGTAACAACCCAACTTTTTGCGCATTGGTTTAATCTCTGAAATGCAAAATTTTGGGCCAACAAAAACTTTTTCTATTTTTTCAAAAAGTTCATGCATATAGTTCATCATGCTCTTGCATTATAGAAAATTGTGTGTTGTCTACTTGTGAATGTTTGATTTGTGTGTGGATTATTAAAAACTAACTACTCTTTTTAAATTTTGTGAATCTCCTTCCTTTTAGTTGAGCAATTAAGATATTCCCCTAAGCCCTTGAGCATGTGATCATGCTCACATGTGATCCTTTTTGATCATGTCTCTCTCAAATTTCCCTCCACCATACTCTCTTCCTCCTTCCTAAATTTTCAAATCTGAAACCTTCCTAGGAAAAAGGACACTTAATTCATCACATTAGGTACCTAGAGTTGACTTGGATCATTTCTATGTGATCACTTCAATTTTTTTCGAAATTGGGATTAAATGAGAAGGGTCATGCCGGCTATGATCCTTCCCTCTCCCTTGATCATTCTTTTCACACCTTCTCCACATCCACACTCTTGTGCATGTGATCATGCTCCCATATGATCTTCCAAGATCAAGATTTTCTCAACAATCCCTCTCACATATCTATGTCTCTGATACGTCTCCGACGTATCGATAATTTCTTATGTTCCATGCTACATTATTGATGATATCTACATGTTTTATGCACACTTTATGTCATATTCGTGCATTTTCTGGAACTAACCTATTAACAAGATGCCGAAGAGCCGATTGTCTGTTTTCTGTTATTTTTGGTTTCAGAAATCCTAGTAACGAAATATTCTCGGAATTGGACGAAATCAACGCCCAGGGTCCTATTTTGCCACGAAGCTTCTAGAAGACCGAAGGAGAGTCGAAGTGGGGCCACGAGGTGGCCAAACACCAGGGCGGCGCGGCCCGGGCCCCGGCCGCGCCGGCCTCGTCGTCCGGGCCCCTCGTGCCGCCTCGATTACCCGCCCTTCCGCCTACAAATAGCCTCCGTCGCGAAACCCCCGGTCACGAGAGCCACGATACGGAAAACCTTGCCGAGACGCCGCCGCCGCCAATCCCATCTCGGGGGATTCTGGAGATCTCCTCCGGCACCCGCCGAGAGGGGATTCATCTCCCGGAGGACTCTTCACCGCCATGGTCGCCTCCGGAGTGATGAGTGAGTAGTTCACCCTGGACTATGGGTCCATAGCAGTAGCTAGATGGTTGTCTTCTCCTTATGTGCTTCATTGTTGGATCTTGTGAGCTGCCTAACATGATCAAGATCATCTATCTGTAATGCTATATGTTGTGTTTGTCGGGATAGAATGGATAGAGAATACTATGTTATGTTAATTATCAAGTTATTACCTATGTGTTGTTTATGATCTTGCATGCTCTCCGTTATTAGTAGAGGCTCTGGCCAAGTTTTTGCTCTTAACTCCAAGAGGGAGTATTTATGCTCGATAGTGGGTTCATGCCTCCATTAAACTGCGGACAGGTGACGAAAAGTTCTAAGGTTGTGGATGTGCTTGTTGCCACTAGGGATAAAACATTGATGCTATGTCTAAGGATGTAGTTATTGATTACATTACGCACCATACTTAATGCAATTGTCTGTTGTTTTGCAACTTAATACTGGAAGGGGTTCGGATGATAACCTGAAGGTGGACTTTTTAGGCATAGATGCATGCCTGGATAGCGGTCTATGTACTTTGTCGTAATGCCCAATTAAATCTCACTATATTTATCATATCATGTATGTGCATTGTTATGCCCTCTCTATTTGTCAATTCCCCGACTGTAATTTGTTCACCCAACATGCTTTTATCTTATGGGAGAGACACCTCTAGTGAACTGTGGACCCCGGTCCATTCTTTTATACTGAAATACAAATCTGCTGCAATACTTGTTCTTTCATCGTTCTCCGCAAACAATCATCTTCCACACAATACGGTTAATCCTTTGTTACAGACAAGCCGGTGAGATTGACAACCTCACTTTGTTTCGTTGGGGCAAAGTACTTTGGTTGTGTTGTGCGGGTTCCACGTTGGCGCCGGAATCTCCGGTGTTGCGCCGCACTACATCCCGCCGCCATCAACCTTCAACGTGCTTCTTGACTCCTCTACGGTTCGATTAAACCTTGGTTTCTTACTGAGGGAAACTTGCCGCTGTGCGCATCACACCTTCCTCTTGGGGTTCCCAACGGACGTGTCAACTACACACATCAAGCAAATTTCTGGCGCCGTTGCCGGGGAGATCAAGACACGCTGCAAGGGGAGTCTCCACTTCTCAATCTCTTTACTTTGTTTTTGTCTTGCTTTATTTTATTTACTTACTTGTTTGCTGCACTTATATCAAAACACAAAAAAATTGGTTGCTAGCTTTACTTTATTTACTGTCTTGCACTCTATATCAAAAACACAAAAAAAAATTAGTTACTTGCATTTACTTTATCTAGTTTGCTTTATTTACTATTGCTAAAATGAGTAATCCTGAAGTTGAAGTTCGTTCGTTTAAGCAACAAGGGGGAGAATGTTTAAAAGATGCTTGGTATAGAATTAGTGATGCTCATAGTAGGTGCACTAAGAAACACTCCACCACTATCCTACTCAGGAATTTTTATGTTGGTATCTCTAGCTGGAATAGATATGTTCTTGATTGTCTCGCGGGAGGTAACTTCCTAGGCGCTCCCGCTTTAGAAGCTAGTTGCATTATTGAGAGTTTATTTGGAACACCACCTGTTAATAAAACTAAAATTGAAACCTCTCTTGAGGATGTTATGAAAAGATTGGAAACCATAGAGAAAAATTTTCCGAGTGTTGAAACTAAATTGGAGATGTTACTTGATAAAACTGATGAACTTGATAAATCCTTAGGAGGAATTGATGAAAGAATTAGTGTCCTAGGAACTTGTGTTATCCATGATGATCAAATCAATAGGATTGGTGAACCTGAAAAAACTATGGGAACCTTGGGTTCAACCTTTTCATCTATAAAGTTTAGAGAAAAAGCTTATGTGGGTAAGGAGCAAAAGTTTATGTATGTCTCTAAAGTGCCTAAACCAAAGAAATATTATTATAGGACTAAAATTGACAAAGCCCTTAGTACCAATACAGATGGGGAAGCTTATGATATCAATGCCTCATCTCTTGATAATACTTGATATACACTTTCTGCGCCTAGCTGAAAGGCGTTAAAAAAAAGCGCTTGTGGGAGACAACCCATGTTTTTACTACAGTATTTTTGTTTTGAATTTGAGTCTTGGAAGTTGTTTACTACTGTAGCAACCTATCCTTATCTTAGTTTTATGTTTTGTTGTGCCAAGTAAAGTCTTTGATAGTAAGGTTCATACTAGATTTGGATTACTGCGCAGAAACAGATTTCTTTGCTGTCACGAATCTGGGCCTAATTCTCTGTAGGTAACTCAGAAAATTATGCCAATTTATGTGAGTTATCCTCAGATATGTACGCAACTTTCATTCAATTTGGGCATTTTCATTTGAGCAAGTCTGGTGCCTCAATAAAATCCATCTTTACGGACTGTTCTGTTTTGACAGATTCTGCCTTTTATTTCACATTGCCTCTTTTGCTATGTTGGATGAATTTCTTTGATCCATTAATGTCCAGTTGCTTTATGCAATGTCCAGAAGTGTTAAGAATGATTGTGTCACCTCCGAACATGTTAATTTTTATTGTCCACTAACCCTCTAATGAGTTGTTTCGAGTTTGGTGTGGAGGAAGTTTTCAAGGATCAAGAGAGGAGTATGATGCAATATGATCAAGGAGAGTGAAAGCTCTAAGCTTGGGGATGCCCCAGTGGTTCACCCCTGCATATTTTAAGAAGACTCAAGCGTCTAAGCTTGGGGATGCCCAAGGCATCCCCTTCTTCATCGACAACATTATCAGGTTCCTCCCCTGAAACTATATTTTTATTCCGTCACATCTTATGTACTTTGCTTGGAGCGTCGGTTTGTTTTTATTTTTGTTTTTGTTTGAATAAAATGGATCCTAGCATTCACTGTATGGGAGAGAGACACGCTCCGTTGTTGCATATGGACAAATATGTCCTTAGGCTTTACTCATAGTATTCATGGCGAAGGTTGAATCTTCTTCGTTAAATTGTTATATGGTTGGAATCGGGAAATGCTACATGTGGTAATTGATAAAATGTCTTGAATAATTTGATACTTGGCAATTGTTGTGCTCATGTTTAAGCTCTTGCATCATATACTTTGCACCCATTAATGAAGAAATACATAGAGAGCTTGCTAATTTGGTTTGCATATTTGGCCTCTCTAAAGTCTAGATAATTTCTAGTATTGAGTTTTGAACAACAAGGAAGACGGTGTAGAGTCTTATAATGTTTATAATATGTCTTTTATGTGAGTTTTGCTGCACCGTTCATCCTTGTGTTTGTTTCAAATAAACCTTGCTAGCCTAAACCTTGTATCGAGAGGGATTACTTCTCATGCATCCAAAATCCTTGAGCCAACCACTATGCCATTTGTGTCCACCATACCTACCTACTACATGGTATTTCTCCGCCATTCCAAAGTAAATTGCTTGAGTGCTACCTTTAAAATTCCATCATTCGCCTTTACAATATATAGCTCATGGGACAAAATAGCTTAAAAACTATTGTGGTATTGAATATGTACTTATGCACTTTATCTCTTATTAAGTTGCTCGTTGTGCGATAACCATGTTTCTGGGGACGCCATCAACTACTCTTTGTTGAATATCATGTGAGTTGCTATGCATGTCCGTCTTGTCTGAAGCAAGAGAGATCTACCACCTTAATGGTTGGAGCATGCATATTGTTAGAGAAGAACATTGGGCCGCTAACTAAAGCCATGATTCATGGTGGAAGTTTCAGTTTTGGACATATATCCTCAATCTCATATGAGAATAATAATTGTTGCCACATGCTTATGCATTAAAGAGGAGTCCATTATCTGTTGTCCATGTTGTCCCGGTATGGATGTCTAAGTTGAGAATAATCAAAAGCGAGAAATCCAAAATGCGAGCTTTCTCCTTAGACCTTTGTACAGGCGGCATGGAGGTACCCCATTGTGACACTTGGTTAAAACATGTGTATTGTGATGATCCAGTAGTCCAAGCTAATTAGGACAAGGTGCGGGCACTATTAGTATACTATGCATGAGGCTTGCAACTTGTAAGATATAATTTACATAACTCATATGCTTTATTACTACCGTTGACAAAATTGTTTCATGTTTTCAAAATAAAAGCTCTAGCACAAATATAGCAATCGATGCTTTCCTCTTTGAAGGACCATTCTTTTTACTTTTATGTTGAGTCAGTTCACCTATTTCTCTCCACCTCAAGAAGCAAACACTTGTGTGAACTGTGCATTGATTCCTACATACTTGCATATTGCATTTGTTATATTACTCTATGTTGACAATTATCCATGAGATATACATGTTATAAGTTGAAAGCAACCGCTGAAACTTAATCTTCCTTTGTGTTGCTTCAATACCTTTACTTTGATTTATTGCTTTATGAGTTAACTCTTATGCAAGACTTATTGATGCTTGTCTTGAAGTACTATTCATGAAAAGTCTTTGCTTTATGATTCACTTGTTTACTCATGTCATTACCATTGTTTTGATCGCTGCATTCATTACATATGTTTACAAATAGTATGATCAAGGTTATGATGGCATGTCACTCCAGAAATTATCTTTGTTATCGTTTTACCTGCTCGGGACGAGCAGAACTAAGCTTGGGGATGCTGATACGTCTCCGACGTATCGATAATTTCTTATGTTCCATGCTACATTATTGATGATATCTACATGTTTTATGCACACTTTATGTCATATTCGTGCATTTTACTGGAACTAACCTATTAACAAGATGCCGAAGAGCCGATTCTTTGTTTTACTGCTGTTTTTGGTTTCAGAAATCCTAGTAACGAAATATTCTCGGGATTGGACGAAATCAACGCCCAGGGTCCTATTTTGCCACGAAGCTTCGGGAAGACCGAAGGGGAGTCGAAGTGGGGCCACGAGGTGGCCGGACACCGAGGCGGCGCGGCCCGGGCCACGGCGCGCCGGCCGTCGTCTGGGCCCCTCGTGCCGCCTCTTACCTGCCCTTCCGCCTACAAATAGCCTCCGTCGCGAAACCCCCGGTACCGAGAGCCACGATACGGAAAACCTTGCGAGACGCCGCCGCCGCCAATCCCATCTCGGGGGATTACGGAGATCTCCTCCGGCACCCTGCCGGAGAGGGGATTCATCTCCCGGAGGACTCTTCACCGCCATGGTCGCCTCCGGAGTGATGAGTGAGTAGTTCACCCCTGGACTATGGGTCCATAGCAGTAGCTAGATGGTTGTCTTCTCTTTATGTGCTTCATTGTTGGATCTTGTGAGCTGCCTAACATGATCAAGATCATCTATCTGTAATGTTATATGTTGTGTTTGTCGGGATCCGATGGATAGAGAATACTATGTTATGTTAATTATCAAGTTATTACCTATGTGTTGTTTATGATCTTGCATGCTCTCCGTTATTAGTAGAGGCTGCGGCCAAGTTTTTGCTCTTAACTCCAAGAGGGAGTATTTATGCTCGATAGTGGGTTCATGCCTCCATTAAATGCGGGACGAGTGACGAAAGTTCTAAGGTTGTGGATGTGCTTGTTGCTACTAGGGATAAAACATTGATGCTATGTCTAAGGATGTAGTTATTGATTACATTACGCACCATACTTAATGCAATTGTCTGTTGTTTTGCAACTTAATACTGGAAGGGTTCGGATGATAACCTGAAGGTGGACTTTTTAGGCATAGATGCATGTTGGATAGCGGTCTATGTACTTTGTCGTAATGCCCAATTAAATCTCACTATATTTATCATATCATGTATGTGCATTGTTATGCCCTCTTTATTTGTCAATTCCCCGACTGTAATTTGTTCACCCAACATGCTTTTATCTTATGGGAGAGACACCTCTAGTGAACTGTGGACCCCGGTCCATTCTTTTATCTTCGAAATACAAATCTGCTGCAATACTTGTTCTTTACTTGTTCTCTGCAAACAATCATCTTCCACACAATACGGTTAATCCTTTGTTACGGCAAGCCGGTGAGATTGACAACCTCCTTTGTTTCGTTGGGGCAAAGTACTTTGGTTGTGTTGTGCGGGTTCCACGTTGGCGCCGGAATCTACTGGTGTTGCGCCGCACTACATCCCGCCGCCATCAACCTTCAACGTGCTTCTTGACTCCCTCTTGGTTCGATTAAACCTTGGTTTCTTACTGAGAGAAACTTGCCGCTGTGCGCATCACACCTTCCTCTTGGGGTTCCCAACGGACGTGTCAACTACACGCATCAAGCAAATTTTTCTTTTTCTCCCTTTTATCTAGCCAGTAATTACCTGCTCAGGTTTTAAATCTTTAAAAATCCATAAATTGACCAAATGAGATAATTCAAGTTCCTGGATGCTCCTTACTATTTTCTCTACCATTAGGAGTTGCATGCACATGGTTTGGTTTGACAGAAGTATTCAAGCAAATTAAACCCTAAAAAGTTACAGATTAGGCATTTTAATTCGTGTGATGTTTGTGCTGGCCCTTTTTGAGTGAGGTCAATTTGGTAGTGATGTGCATGTTAATACCTATCTTGTGGCACTGGTCCCACTTGCAAAAGCTTCCTAGTTTTTGCTTGCTAAATAAATTAAAAACTGACCAGAGAGCTCTTCTCTGATTTTTAATTCAAAATCTATACATGCTCTTGAATCTAATCCAAAGGCTACCAGTAGGTATACTGATAGGGTATTTCTGTACCAAAGGATTTAATTTTTAGGGTTATATATTAGGCCTGGTGGATTTATATCTGAAACAAGACACCTTATTAGTATTTTATTTTTGTAAATTCTTTTACAAATCAGAAAAATACAAATCCAGTGGGGTTAGTTCACATTTGTTCTTAGCTATCCAGGGGTATGCTTTGTTTTGGTTGGAGATGCTCTGGTTAGTGCTGTTCTTAGTTTTGGAATGCTCTGGTCTCTGTCTTGATTGAATTGTTTAGGTCAGTAGAAATTTTATTTTCATATGATTCTTGTGCAGGTGTGTTAAGCATGTCATTAGCTTTCTGTAGATATGCCGCATGCATTTTTGTGACTTCCAGAAAGATTTAGGTCATTTAAATGGTGCATAAGTCAATTCTGGAATTGCAAAAATCATATCTTTTGTTTTAAAAATCATAAATGGGTGAAACCACTTTCAGTAGCTTGCATTTGTCAACCTCTACATACTGTGATTTTATCAAATTTGTGTGTGCATTATTCTGGAGATGGTTTGTTGATTGGTATGGCGTGTTTCTTTTATTTTTGCGACGATAGATTCGAACGCCGCCGGAGACGAAGGAGGAGGTGACTTCGGGGGATTTGAAGAGGACGACCAGGGACACTTTGCTGAGCAAGGCAAGCCACCTCTTTATGCATCTCTGATCCTATATATCTTATTCTTGCATTATTATAGGTTTTATAAAAATGCATGTCTTCTATTTATTTGCCGGTGGTTAGTGCCACCCGGAGTTTTACTAATCCACCCTTAGGGTGCAGCCTTCGTTGTTACCTACTTACCACACCTCTAATAATGATATGGTGCATATCACCTTGTCATCCTTGTCGCCTCTTTACCAAGAGCAATTGGACTATAGGTTGGGAGCCCTGGAAGAATATTGTAAAAAATGTTTTCAAGCAAAAGGTTTTTACGGAAAACCTTGGAATGGGGTAGCCCAGCCCAAGTGTGGTTTTGATTAAATGTTTTTGAACAGAAAAGGCTTGTTTGGAGCAAGAGAAGGGAATAAAAATTGTTTTCGAAAACCTTTTGTTGACTGAGTACATCACCGGACCTAGCCAGTACAACCACATTACCCTTTAGTGGGACGGGGCGTAGCGTAGTAGTTTGCCTTGCCTTAGTTTGAGTCCTGCAAGTGTAGTGGCAGTCCGACCATGGACGCTTCGACCGGGGTTCTTCCCATGAGAAGGGACGCAACCCATTTGCCTTTTCAGGTACGCGGGGTACAACTTATGAGCTCCCATTGAAAGATGCCTAACTTGTTGAGTGGCATTCCGGAGGGTCGGGTGTCGGGGACTTTGCAACTCCTGGGTAAACGGCATCCCGGACTCTGGTGTTGGGAGGTTCAACTCATTCGGCATGTCTTAGGCTAAGGCGAGCAGGCGAAAAACTACGATCGGGCACTTTTCGTGGCATATGTTGTTATGCAGGGATGATGCCCACACGATGAGTATTCAGATCTTGTGGGGAAAGTGTACAACCTCTGTAGAGTGTAAAATCTATTCGAATAGCCGTGTCCGCGGCAATGGACGTGGGAAAGGAAGTGCTGAGTATCAAAATAAGTTTTGGTCTTATAAAAGTGTTGTTCTCAAATATTGTTTTGGGAAAGTGACGCCAGTGGGACTGGTGGAAAGGTACCTGCGAGGTACGGTGGAAAGTTGGAAAGAGGAGGGTCATATGAGATGGCCGGAAAAGAAATTGGGTCACCCTTACCTATTAGTCCGCAAACCAAAGTGGTTTACAAAAAGGTTTTCAACAAAGTTGTAGAGATGTCATAAATCTCGAGAGGAACCACCTCTCGCTCCTTGTCGCCCTAGTTTAGTGCCTGTTCCTTGCTACTGCCATATTGCATATCCTTTATTTCTCTCTAAGGTGGTTTGCGAGTACATTCAAAAGTACTCACTGGCATTGTTGTCTTGGTTATCTACTTGACCAGACTTTGAAGAAGAGTACTTCGACGAAGAGGAGTACAACGCCGAAGACGCGAACTAGGACGCTCTCCCGAGTCAGCCGCACTGTAGGGTAAAGGCCTGACTTGGGTTCCACCGCTTTTGGAGTCAAGTTGTTTCCGCTTGCTGTTTGGTGAACTACGGCCTTGATGGCCTATGATGTAAGACTTCGTATTACTTAAATTCGGTACTGTAATGGATGATGTAATCTGGTATCAGTTCGGTTATGTATTCACGATGGAATGATCTTGGGATCGTGAAATTGTATGCATAACAGGAGTTCTGGACTGGTAAGTCCGGGGCACCACAATGTTCAATGATAATTCACAAAGTGTGACATAGAAGAAAGTAATATGGACCAAATGAATGCATAATGAAAAGTAAAATACATCCTATAATGGTCATAGAGTATTCTTATAGAAATCTGAATATAAAAGGTGGACACTTTGGAAAGATAGATAAATAAGTAGAGGTAAAACATGAATAAGTTTCATCTAGCTTCCAAATGCTTCAACTTAAGTTAATGTTTGCAATGTGGTATTCATTGGTGTGGAGCTCTCATTACCCCTATCATAGCAGCTTGAATGGTTAAGTTGAAAGTGAAAGCAAATATGAGTAATGTGCTTGACGAAAAGTACAGGTTGAATGCCTCATGCCCCGTGAAAACAAATACCTCTCCAACTGGCTGCTCAATTCGGGCCACAAAGCAAGTTCAAGTTAAAGTCATTGCAAGTAATAATAGCGTCATCAAGAGCGTCAACTGGGGTACCTCTTGTCCCATGACATGGAACAAGCCCATGTCAAAATGACAAGACAAACAAACACAATGAGCAATCTCAACACTCTTTTTATTTACCAAGGGTATAGCTTTTTATTGTAAAGTGCATCACTGAGGGTCCACTATTGCGTGTAAGTAAATTTCCACCAAGCATCTCGCATGGCTTGGGTTAGCCACCCAGGCGTCTCTCTAGCCATTTATACTCACTCCTCAAACTTACCAAGTTTCCACAATTATTCCACTCAATGTTAGGCATCCATAGACAAAAGTACATGATATCAACTAAATATAATTAAGAGCAATGTTGAAAGCTTGCCATGTGACATCACATATGAGCTAACTCCCAACCAACATTCTTGTCAGGCACACAACTTCATAATCTTAATCACAATGGTTCAAGTTTATTAAGTGCACATAAAAGTAAAGTGTGCATCAAGTTCGTGAGAGCTTTTTAACCAACTATTCCAATAAAAAGCAATGACATAAGCATTTTAATTTGGAAGCATAGATAATAATATATAACATGATAAACATACTTGGAATAGCATAAAGCTAATAGGTAGATATGGTGGACTCATTGAAAAAATTTTGGTTGAAGGTGTTGGAAAACAAGTTTTTACTTGTTGGAATTTTTAGGCTAGCAAGAGGGAGAAAGTTGATCGTCTAAATGCATGCATAAGTGTCCATAGAACTAATAAATCCATGTTAAACAAAGTAAAGTAACATTCAACATCAAAACATGAATAAGAAATAGCTCTTGATAAAACACTTGCAAATTGATATTCATTAAAAAGCACATGAATCATGCAACTATATGTATCTTTTTGAATCAACTCAAACATCCTCTTCCCAATCTTTTTTATAACATTCAACTTAATTCAAACCAAACTTCTAGTAGCTCTCCAATAAAATAAATGAAAAGTGGTGGTCCAAAAAAATTAAAAATAAAACCGAAATAAAAAGAACAAAAAGACGCTCCAAGTTTATGCGATAAAGTGCATTGATTGGAAAACAAAAGTTAGATGTGTGCAAACCGAGAGTGTGTTGGTCCAGTGGGGTTGTCTTCACATCCCCAATCTTATGGTCTTCACCATCCTTGGATATCTCTTGGTGCATTGCATATCCTAATTCCTGTGAAAAAACTTCAAAACACCGTTTCTCCCAAAAAAAATATGTGGGGTGACATTAGTAGGCACAAAACAATTGAATTGCTTGAACCATGTCCACAAAGTGTATAATGTTGTATTCATTTTCATAAACTCAATTGGAAAAAAGATTCAATTTAAAATTTCAAAGAATGTATAAAACAAAATGGGACAAAATCTATCCAGAAAAACAGCAGCAGCAAAAAAAATTTATTTTACCCCACTTATATATGTCCTAAAATTATGAAAAAATTCACGCATACAGAGGATAAAAACTTGCAACTACAGTTCCAATTTCAGCTCATTCAGAGTTATAGTTCCAATTTCAGCTCATTCGGAGTTATAGAATAGGAACTAAAAATCATACCGTGCACAGATTCGTGCTAGAATAAAATCTCCGAATGCAAATAGCAACTTTTTCAAACCAAAACGGATAAAACTTGGTAATTTATTAAAAATTCCAGAACTAAAACTTAAAACTAAGTCTCTTGTTACAGCAAGAGGACACAAAGGAAATCAAAAATAGAAACAACTGGTTTGCCTCCCGTAAAGCGCTTTCTTTATAGCCATGTAGCTAGGCTTACTTACTTGATATTTATGATGGACGAAGCTCATGTGGGAGCTTGAACTTTGGTTTGTCCCTCTTCCTTGGGAAGTGTTCCATGCACAATACCAGGATCCCATGGTACTGTCAAGCCAATCAAAATAATAGAGAAGTTGAAACCTGGTAGAGAGAAAAACAAAACACAAAAGTAATAACAACGAAATCTAACTTTCTTTCTATGAATTGGAATTTTGTATATAAGTGAATAGCAATAAATAGGAATTTTCCAATACATATTATCATTATGTACTTGCAACATATAATTAATAGTAACATAAAGAGGGTTCTCAACACCTCCTCTTTCATAATAGTTGCAAGTACTAGGAGTATATTCAACCATATAACCAAAAGAGTCTTCCAACTTAGGTAATTTAGGCACATAATGAGGATCATTAATTTTATTATGGAATTCATTAGCATGCTTCCCTCTTTCAAAATATTTATTAAGATCAATATCAAGTTTATATCATGGCTGCAACAAATATTTGGAACTAGAGATAATTGCAAACCACCTAAGTATTTCTCAACATAAGCAAATTTCACCTCTAAGGTGTAATTAGGAGAATTCAAGAACAAGGTAGGACTCTCATAAGTAAGAGTACCATTACAAACATTAATTATATCATTTTTATCCTCACATAAAGTAGTAACAACTTCTAAACATGGAGGATTATCAATAAGCATAGGACCATCATCTAAAGCATTATCATATAGCATATGTAAGCAACACTCCTCATTATCATCAATAAGTTCACTAGTAGCATTAAAAAGTAAAGTAGCATTATTAGTTTTATCATAATACCATGAATTATCATATAGGACCATAGAATATTCAGTTTCACACTCATTATAACATGGGTTCTCATAAATAATAATAAAAAAATTGAGTTTGAGTGCTACTATCATATGTTGATGGTGAAGTTGGGAGATCCAACTCTTCCCCAAGCTTAGGTTGGATGATGAGGACATCCCATCTATTGATACAACCGCTGTACCTACAGCCACACAAATACAAGGACCAATCACTCGAGCTCGTGCCAAACAACTTAACTATCAGGTACTTTCGTTTCTTGGAACTATTCCTCACATACATGAGAATATGATGCTGCCTAAATCAGATATGTTTGTTACTCTTAGGAATGATGGACCTAGCATGGATGAGGAGGACAAGCATTGGAGCATGCATGATCACACATGGAGGAGATGGCGGCAAGCATTTGAAGATTGAAGAGGACGCCGCAAGTGGAGATTTTAGAACTTTGAAGCCACCATAAGAAGAGATGAAGACATGGATGAAATATAGAGTTCTTCACTTCATAATTTCGTCCATAGCATAATATAGTGTTGTGTCATCTTTAGTTTTGGGCCAGGCCCATGTCATTTTCGCTGGAATTAAGACAGCCACTTTTTAGAGTCTGTATTAAAGGGGAAAGGCCTTCTAGGGTTTGGTCCGACCACCATACGTATGGCTGGTCGAAACCCCACCTTTTCCTCCTTTAAATACCCCCATAGCCGTCACGTTTAGACTCGTATTTTGATTAGATTAAAAGTTAGCCATCACTGCAACTCTCGTGTACTTCTTTTGAGGCCAACGCCCAGAACAAGACCGACTATTCGGAATCCCACATTTTTCAATAAAGCTTTCATCTTTCATCCGTAATATTCTGATTGAAATATTAGTTCTTACTTGTTCTCGATTTCAGGTAGGAATTAAGACCCTCGCTGGTCAGGCTGATCGTGCATCCGCAAGATCAGTAACTCCCGGAGATTGTCCTAGCGATTGCATTGGCGCACGAGCTTTGCACGTGTAGTCGGATCGTCAAGCACAAACTCCACCAACAAATCGAATTATCCATGTCTCATCGAAAGATCGGGCACCTTTGCCTTATCAAGTGGTATCAGATTTCAGGTTGCTCGGTGAGAATTTACAGTTTTCCTAGTGTAAATTGCATCTGTCATCATACCCATAAACCACGAAAAAGCCAAAAAAATTAAGTTAGGGTTTAGATCATATCGTCCCATAAACCCCTTCCATGCCTTGCATTGTCTTTTCTGTTTTGCATAGTTGAATTTGTATCTGCATCTTCGTGTCGAGTTGCTGGTCTTAGCGTCTAGTTCCTTTAGAGTTTTGAGTTCTGGTCATATTAGTCACGCCGCCGCCGCCCGCTCGCACCATACACAGATCACCACCATATACACCCACCATATACTTCCGCCATCACCACATACACCCGCCATATACATCCGCCACCGCCATATACAACTACCATATACCCTGTTTCCTACCGCGACACGGGTTCGTGCTGTTTCTCTGCCACGACAGAGTCCGTCTAGACTAAGGTTTTCCTGTTTTCCTGAATCGATGTTGCCTTCTAATTTCATCCGTGTTGTAGAAAAATATCCGTGAGATAAGTCTCGGCTGCCGGTCAGGAGTTGTGAAGGAGAGCAAAAAAAACGTCCAAATTGGGCAGTTTTGGACAGCAAACTTTGACCGAGGATAACTTTTGCATACGAACTCAACCACTTTGTGGTTGTACGCCTTTCCGAACTCTCAGAATTGCGAAAAAACGTCGGGAAGGTTGAGATTTTTGACCTTTAAGTTTACTACCCGGAAATTCCTGTTGTTCTTCACTTATATCTTACTTTTGAGCTATTCCTTTGTGCTTGCTGGAGCCAACCGCCACCATATATCACTCCATTGCTGCTCGTTTCTTGTGTGTCGCGTCGTGACTTCGTTGGTGAACTAGGCTCGCGTCTCTAGTACGGTCTAGCCTAGGACCAGCACAATACCGTTGTTGAGCATACTTTCAATATTGCATTGCTGTTTTGGCAATTGTTGTTTGCTACCATAGTAGACTTCCTACAACTCTACATATTGTCTCCATGTGCTCTGTATCGACACATGGTAATCGCTTTGGCAATCTTTCGAGACGCTGATCCTTGTTGGTTGCCATATCACCTTCCTCCTGTTTGGTAAGAAATTGTAAGAGCTTTGTATTTTGCTTGAAGAATTGCGCATGAGCCACCATATTCCGTAGTTTGTAGGCATATACATTTGTGCTTTTTGAGTACTAACCATGTCAGGACCTACAACGGCCGTTATTGATCCAGCCAAGATGATGAGTGAGGAGTTGCATGCTCACTTCACCCACCTTTTGGGCGAGCATGTACGCGATGTCGATGCGCGCATTGGTGACGTGGACGCCAAACTCACCGACGCGTTGGACAAGCTGGATGGCCTCAAGGTAGCTTTCAACTCCAAGCTTGACGCCAAGTTCCAGGAGATCTTGACTCGGTTACCGCAGCCTCGCGACAACGTGCGACGACTGATACGCGTACAACACGCGTCCGTTGGGAACCCCAAGAGGAAGGTGTGATGCGTATGGCGGCAAGTTTTTCCTCAGAAAGAAACCAAGTTTTATCGAACCAGAAGGAGCCAAGAAGCACGTTGAAGGTTGATGGCGGCGAGATGTAGTGCGGCGCAACACTAGGGATTCCGGCGCCAACGTGGAACCTGCACAACACAACCAAAGTACTTTGCCCCAACGAAACAGTGAGGTTGTCAATCTCACCGGCTTGCTGTAACAAAGGATTAGATGTATAGTGTGGATGATGATTGTTTGCAAAGAACAGTAAAACAAGTATTGCAGTAGAGGTGTCTCTCCCATAAGATAAATAGCATGTTGGGTGAACAAATTACAGTCGGGCAATTGACAAATAGAGAGGGCATGACCATGCACATACATGATATGATGAGTATTGTGAGATTTAATTGGGCATTACGACAAAGTACATAGACCGCTATCCAGCATGCATCTATGCCTAAAAAGTCCACCTTCGAGGTTATCATCCGAACCCCTTCCGGTATTAAGTTGCAAACAACAGACAATTGCATTAAGTATGGTGCGTAATGTAATCAATAACTACATCCTCGGACATAGCATCAATGTTTTATCCCTAGTGGCAATAGCACATCCACAACCTTAGAACTTTTCGTCACTTGTCCCAGATTTAATGGAGGCATGAACCCACTATCGAGCATAAATACTCCCTCTTGGAGTTAAGAGCAAAAACTTGGCCGAGCCTCTACTAATAACGGAGAGCATGAAAGATCATAAACAACACATAGGTAATAGATTGATAATCAACATAACATAGTATTCTCTATCCATCGGATCCCGACAAACACAACATATAGAATTACGAGATAGATGATCTTGATCATGTTAGGCAGCTCACAAGATCCGAGCAATGAAGCACATGAGGAGAAGACAACCATCTAGCTACTGCTATGGACCCATAGTCCAGGGGTGAACTACTCACTCATCACTCCGGAGCGACCATGGCGGTGAAGAGTCCTCTAGGAGATGATTCCCCTCTCCGGCAGGGTGCCGGAGGCGATCTCCAGAATCCCCCGAGATGGGATTGGCGGCGGCGGCGTCTCAGTAAGGTTTTCCGTATCGTGGCTCTCGGTACTGGGGGTTTCACGACGAAGGCTTTAAGTAGGCGGAAGGGCAACGCGGGGGGCCACACGAGGGCCCCACACGCCAGGGCCGTGCCGCCCTGTTGTGGCGGCGCCTCGTGGCCCCACTTCCTTTCCCCCTCGGTCTTCTGGAAGCTTCGTGCAAAAATAGGACCCTGGGCGTTGATTTTGTCCAATTCCGAGAATATTTCCTTTGTAGGATTTCTGAAACCAAAAACAGCGAGAAAACGGCAAGCTGGCTCTTCGGCATCTCGTTAATAGGTTAGTGCGGAAAATGCATAAATACGACATATAATGTGTATAAAACATGTAGATATCATCAATAATGTGGCATGGAACATAAGAAATTATCGATACGTCGGAGATGTATCAGCATCCCCAAGCTTAGTTCTGCTCGTCCCGAGCAGGTAAACGATAAAAAAGATAATTTCTGGAGTGACATGCCATCATAACCTTGATCATACTATTGTAAGCATATGTAATGAATGCAGCGATCAAAACAATGGTAATGACATGAGTAAACAACTGAATCATAAAGCAAAGAATTTTCATGAATAGTATTCAAGACAAGCATCAATAAGTCTTGCATAAGAGTTAACTCATAAAGCAATAAATTAAAGTAAAGGTATTGAAGCAACACAAAGGAAGATTAAGTTTCAGCGGTTGCTTTCAACTTGTAACATGTATATCTCATGGATATTGTCAATGTAAAGTAATATAACAAGTGCAACATGCAAGTATGTAGGAATCAATGCACAGTTCACACAAGTGTTTGCTTCTTGAGGTGGAGAGAGATAGGTGAACTGACTCAACATAAAAGTAAAAGAAAGGTCCTTCAAAGAGGAAAGCATCGATTGCTATATTTGTGCTAGAGCTTTGGTTTTAAAAACAAGAAACAATTTTGTCAACGGTAGTAATAAAGCATATGTATCATGTAAATTATATCTTACAAGTTGCAAGCCTCATGCATAGTGTACTAATAGTGCCCGCACCTTGTCCTAATTAGCTCGGATTACCGGGATCATCGCAATACACATGTTTTAACCAAGTGTCACAAGGGGTACCTCCATGCCGCCTGTACAAAGGTCTAAGGAGAAAGCTCGCATTTTGGATTTCTCGCTTTTGATTATTCTCAACTTAGACATCCATACCGGGACAACATAGACAACGAGATAATGGACTCCTCTTTAATGCATAAGCATGTAGCAACAATTAATGTTCTCATATGAGATTGAGGATATATGTCCAAAACTGAAACTTCCACCATGATTCATGGCTTTAGTTAGCAGCCCAATGTTCTTATCTAACAATATGCATGCTCTAACCATTAAAGTGGTAAATCTCCCTTACTTCAGACAAGACGGACATGCATAGCAACTCACATGATATTCAACAAAGAGTAGTTGATGGCGTCCCCAGGAACATGGTTATCGCACAACAAGCAACTTAATAAGAGATAAAGTGCATAAGTACATATTCAATACCACAATAGTTTTTAAGCTATTTGTCCCATGAGCTATATATTGCAAAGGTAAAGAATGGAAATTTTAAAGGTAGCACTCAAGCAATTTACTTTGGAATGGCGGAGAAATACCATGTAGTAGGTAGGTATGGTGGACACAAATGGCATAGTGGTTGGCTCAAGGATTTTGGATGCATGAGAAGTATTCCCTCTCGATACAAGGTTTAGGCTAGCAAGGTTATTTGAAACAAACACAAGGATGAACTGGTGCAGCAAAACTCACATAAAAGACATATTGTAAACATTATAAGACTCTACACCGTCTTCCTTGTTGTTCAAAACTCAATACTAGCAATTATCTAGACTTTAGAGAGACCAAATATGCAAACCCAATTTAGCAAGCTCTATGTATTTATTCATTAATGGGTGCAAAGTATATGATGCAAGAGCTTAAACATGAGCACACCAGTTGCCAAGTATCAAATTATTCAAGACATTTTAGAATTACTACATGTAGCATTTCCCGATTCCAACCATATAACAATTTAACGAAGAAGATTCAACCTTCGCCATGAATACTATGAGTAAAGCCTAAGGACATATTTGTCCATATGCAACAGCGGAGCCTCTCTCCCACACAATGAATGCTAGGATCCATTTTATTCAAACAAAACAAAAACAAAAACAAACCGACGCTCCAAGCAAAGTACATAAGATGTGATGGAATAAAAATATAGTTTCAGGGGAGGAACCTGATAATGTTGTCGATGAAGAAGGGGATTCCTTGGGCATCCCCAAGCTTAGACGCTTGAGTCTTCTTAAAATATGCAGGGGTGAACCACCGGGCATCCCCAAGCTTAGAACTTTCACTCTCCTTGATCATATTGTATCATCCTCCTCTCTTGATCCTTGAAAACTTCCTCCACACAAAACTCGAAACAACTCATTAGAGGGTTAGTGCACAATAAAAATTAACATGTTCAGAGGTGACATAATCATTCTTAACACTTCTGGACATTGCATAAAGCTACTGGATATTAATGGAACAAATAAATTCATCCACCATAGCAAAAGAGGCAATGCGAAATAAAAGGCAGAATCTGTCAAAACAGAACAGTCCGTAAAGATGGATTTTATTGAGGCACCAGACTTGCTCAAATGAAAATGCCCAAATTGAATGAAAGTTGCATACATATCTGAGGATCACGCACATAAATTGGCATATTTTTCTGAGCTACCTACAGAGAGGCAGGTCCAGATTCGTGACAGCAAAGAAATCTGTTACTGCGCAATAATCCAAATCTAGTATGAACCTTACTATCAAAGACTTTACTTGGCAAAACAAAGCACAAAACTAAGATAAGGAGAGGTTGCTACAGTATTAAACAACTTCCAAGACTCAAATATAATATAAAAATACTGTAGTAAAAACATGGGTTGTCTCCCATAAGCGCTTTTCTTTAACGCCTTTCAGCTAGGCGCAGAAAGTGTATATCAAGTGTTATCAAGAGACGAAGTATCAACATCATAACTTGTTCTAATAATAGAATCAAAAGGTAACTTCATTTTATTTCTAGGGAAGTGTTCCATACCTTTCTTGAGAGGAAATTGATATTTAATATTACATTCCTTCATATCAATGATAGCTCCAACAGTTCGAAGAAAAGGTCTTCCCAATATAATGGGACAAGATGCATTGCATTCAATATCCAAGACAACAAAATCAACGGGGACAAGGTTATTGTTAACGGTAATGCAAACATTATCAACTCTCCCCAAAGGTTTCTTTGTAGCATTATCAACAAGATTAACATCCAAATAACAATTCTTCAATGGTGGCAAGTCAAGCATATTATAGATTTTCTTGGGCATAACGGAAATACTTGCACCAAGATCACATAAAGCATTACAATCAAAGTCATTTACCTTCATCTTAATGATGGGCTCCCAACCATCCTCTAGCTTTCTAGGAATAGAAGCTTCACGTTCTAGTTTCTCTTCTCTAGCTTTTATGAGAGCATTTGTAATATGTTTTGTGAAAGCCAAGTTTATAGCACTAGCATTGGGACTCTTAGCAAGTTTTTGTAAGAACTTTATAACTTCAGAGATGTGGCAATCATCAAAATCCAAACCATTACAATCTAAAGCAATGGGATCATCATCCCCAATGTTGGAAAAAATTTCAGCAGTTTTATCAGTTTCAGCAGTTTCAGGCAATTGTGCAGGCTTTGCATTAGAAGTGGAAAGATTGCCAACACCAATTATTTTACCATTGATAGTAGGAGGTGCAGCAACATGTGGAGCATTAACATTACTAGTGGTGGTAATAGTCCAAACTTTAGCGACATTGTTCTCTTTAGCTAGTTTTTCATTTTATTCTCTTTCCCACCTAGCATGCAATTCGGCCATCAATCTTATATTCTCATTAATTATAACTTGGATGGCATTTGCTGTAGTAACAATTTATTTTCAATATCCTTATTAGGCATAACTTTCGATTTCAAAAGATCAACATCAGAGGCAAGACTATCAACCTTAGAAGCGAGAATATCAATTTTATTGAGCTTTTCCTCAACATATTTGTTAAAAGCAGTTTGTGTACTAATAAATTCTTTAAGCATAGCTCCAAGTCCAGAGGGTGTGTTCCTATTATTGTTGTAAGAATTCCCATATGAATTACCATAACCGTTACCATTATTATAAGGATATGGCCTATAGTTATTACTAGAATTGTTCCGATAAGCATTGTTGTTGAAATTATTATTTTTAATGAAGTTTACATCAACATGTTCTTCTTGAGCAACCAATGAAGCTAACGGAACATTATTAGGATCAACATTAGTCCTATCATTCACAAGCATAGACATAATAGCATCAATCTTATCACTCAAGGAAGAGGTTTCTTCGATAGAATTTACCTTCTTACCTTGTGGAGCTCTTTCCGTGTGCCATTCAGAGTAATTAATCATCATGTTATCAAGGAGCTTTGTTGCTTCACCAAGAGTGATGGACATAAAGGTACCTCCAGCAGCTGAATCCAATAGGTTCCGCGAAGAAAAGTTCAGTCCTGCATAAAAGGTTTGGATGATCATCCAAGTAGTCAGTCCATGGGTTGGGCAATTTTTAACCAAAGATTTCATTCTTTCCCAAGCTTGAGAAACATGTTCATTATCTAATTGTTTAAAATTCATTATGCTACTTCTCAAAGATATGATTTTAGCAGGGGATAATATCTACCAATAAAAGCATCCTTGCATTTAGTCCATGAATCAATACTATTCTTAGGCAAAGATAGCAACCAATCTTTAGCTCTTCCTCTTAATGAGAAAGGAAACAATTTTAATTTTATAATGTCACCATCTACATCTTTATACTTTTGCATTTCACACAATTCAACAAAATTATTGAGATGGGCAGCGGCATCATCGAGAACTAACACCGGAAAATTTCTCTCGCATAACAAGATTCGATAGAAGCGAGGTTTAATTTCAAAGAATTCTGCTTGTAGTAGCAGGTGGAGCAATAGGTGTGCATAAGAAATCATTATTATTTGTGGTTGTGAAGTCACACAACTTAGTATTTTCAGGAGTGACCATTTTAGCAGTAGTAAATAAAGCAAACTAGATAAAATAAATGCAAGTAACTACTTTTTTTGTGTTTTTGATATAGAGTGCAAGACAGTAAATAAAGTAAAACTAGCAACTATTTTTTTTGTGTTTTGATATAATGCAGCAAACAAAGTAGTAAATAAAATAAAGCAAGACAAAAACAAAGTAAAGAGATTGGATTGTGGAGACTCCCCTTGCAGCGTGTCTTGATCTCCCCGGCAGCGGCGCCAGAAAATATGCTTGATACGCGTACAGCACGCGTCCGTTGGGAACCCCAAGAGGAAGGTGTGATGCGTACGGCGGCAAGTTTTCCCTCAGAAAGAAACCAAGGTTTGTCGAACCAGGAGGAGCCAAGAAGCACGTTGAAGGTTGATGGCGGCGAGATGTAGTGCGGCGCAACACCAGGATTCGGCGCCAACGTGGAACCTGCACAACACAACCAAAGTACTTTGCCCCAACGAAACAGTGAGGTTGTCAATCTCACCGGCTTACTGTAACAAAGGATTAGATGTATAGTGTGGATGATGATTGTTTGTAGAGAACAGTAAAACAAGTATTGCAGTAGATTGTATTTCAGATGTAAAGAATGGACCAGGGTCCACAGTTCACTAGAGGTGTCTCTCCCATAAGATAAATAGCATGTTGGGTAAACAAATTACAGTCGGGCAATTGACAAATAGAGAGGGCATGACCATGCACATACATGATATGATGAGTATTGTGAGATTTAATTGGGCATTACGACAAAGTGCATAGACCGCTATCCAGCATGCATCTATGCCTAAAAGTCCACCTTCGAGGTTATCATCCGAACCCCTTCCGGTATTAAGTTGCAAACAACAGACAATTGCATTAAGTATGGTGCGTAATGTAATCAATAACTACATCCTCGGACATAGCATCAATGTTTTATCCCTAGTGGCAACAGCACATCCACAACCTTAGAACTTTACATCCGCTGTCCCAGATTTAATGGAGGCATGAACCCACTATCGAGCATAAATACTCCCTCTTGGAGTTAAGAGTAAAAACTTGGCCGAGCCTCTACTAATAACGGAGAGCATGCAAGATCATAAACAACACATAGGTAATAACTTGATAATTAACATAACATAGTATTCTCTATCCATCGGATCCCGACAAACACAACATATAGCATTACGGATAGATGATCTTGATCATGTTAGGCAGCTCACAAGATCCGACAATGAAGCACATGAGGAGAAGACAAC
>NC_061508.1:219342983-219574745 GCF_022539505.1 Lolium rigidum | reverse complement strand
AAACCATAATAACAAGGATCACCAATTCTAACGAGATAGCATAGGAACACTAGCTTTCCTAGACTTATTAGGATGCGAAACAATATTAGAGGCATCTTCACGTGAAAATAATATGACCATCCTCCACATTTTCAGTCACAAGATCTTTAATAATTGCAACAGCAGGTTCAACTTTTATTTGTTCTTCAGGTTCTATAGGTTTCTTTTCACTTTTATGAACCGCACTATTTATAATAGAGTACTCCTTCATTTTAGCAGGGAAAGGAGTTTTTTCAATATAAGATTCAGGAATAACATGATCAACAGTTTCAACTACAACACATTTATTTATAGATGAATCAATTTTATCTTTATACGGTTCATGATACTTATCAAAGTTCTTCTTAGGCAATTCATAATGAGAAGCAAAAGCCTTATAAAGATTTGCAGCAACTTGAGAATCAAGACCATAAGTAGCACTCATATTACGAAATTTATCAGTATCCATAAAAGCTTCAATGCATTTATAATCATAATTTATACTCGATTCTCTATCCTTGTCGTTCTCCCATCCTTCGGTATTTTCTTGGATCCGATTAAGAAGGTCCCTTTTAAACTCTTCCTTGTTGCGTGTAAATGATCCGAACAAGAAGTATCCAGCAAGGTCTTGTCTTGAAAAGAAAGTCTTGCATAGAAATTATCAATAATAATATTACCGGAAGCTCATGAATGGGGCATTTGAGCATTAAAGACTTCAATCTCCCCACGCTTGGGCAATACTTTCTCCTTCATGAGGCCAAAAATTATATATGCGATTCCGATCTTTGTGAATCTCACTTGGAGGATAGAACTTAGAATAAAACCGGGGCACAATATCATTCCATTCAAGAGAATCCCCATTATCCAAGTAATTTATACCAATGCGCCGCTTTACCGGACAGCGATACGGAGAATAGTTTCTTCCTCACTTCATCCATAGCAATACCTGCACACTTGAATAAACCGCATAATTCATGTAAGAACAAGTAAATGATCTCCGGGGTGGACAGCTTCCATCCCCCGTATAACGGTTACCCACTACACGTTCAATAATTTTCATAGGTATTTTGTATGGTATTTCTTCCTTACTCGGCGCCTCATCCACTACCTTTGCGAGTAGTAGTAGATTTCCCAAATAAACACTCAAGAGAAGATCTCTCCATAATGAATTATAGCAGACAGGCAGAAATAAAATCAGCACAAACAGTAGAAATTTCCCTTACTAATTCCACTTACCAATAGCGCTTCACTCCCCGGCAACGGCGCCGTGAAAATAGTCTTGATGACCCACAAGTATAGGGGGTGTATCGCAAGTATCTTCGAAAAGTAAGAATGTCGATCCCAACGAGGAGCAGAAGGTGTTGACAAGCAGTTTCGATGAAGGATTCACTGTAAATGCTCACAGACAAGTATTCAGGGGGTTTTGATGTAACAGATGAATAAAGTACGAGTAAATAAAGTGCAAGAGTAATAATTGTAGCGAGTGGCCCAATCCTTTTTAGCACAAAGGACAAGCCGGTTTGTTTACCTATAATGACCAAACGTTCTCGAGGACACACGTGATTTTAGTCTAGTGCTTTCGCTACATACGGCTAATTAATCTTCATTGTTTTGATAAGTGTTGTGTGGGTGAACCTATGCTAATGTACCGCCCTTCCTAGGACTAATACATACTTGTGATTATACCCCTTGCAAGCATCCGCAACTACAAGAAAGTAATTAAGATAAATCTAACCACAGCCTTAAACTCCGAGATCCTGCTATCCCTCCCGCATCGATATACCAATGGGGGCTCGGGTTTCGTCACTCCGGCAACCCCGCAATTGGCAAACGAGTACAAGATGCATTCCCCTAGGCCCATAAAGGTGAAGTGTCGTGTAGTCGACGTTCACACGACACCACTAGAATAATAACACCACAACTTAAATATCATAACATTGAATATTACTCACCCATACTTCACTACTAACATTTAGACTTCACCCATGTCCTCATGAACTAAACGAACTACTCACGAGACATCATATGGAACATGATCAGAGGTGATATGATAATGAATAACAATCTGAACATAAACCTTGGTTCAACGGTTTCACTCAATAGCATCAATAACAAGTAGAAATCAACACCGGGAGAGTTTCCCCTATCAAACAATCAAGATCAAACCCAAATTGTTACAGCGGTGACGGTGTGCAGCGGTGGAGACGGCGGTGATGATGATGAAGATGATGGTGATGGTGATGGAGATGATGTCCAGCTCGATGACGGTGACGATGGCGTCGATTTCCCCCTCCGGGAGGGAATTTCCCCGGCGGATTCCTGCCCGCCGGAGAGCTCTTTTCTCTCTGGTGTTCTCCGCCCCGCAGAGGCGGCTGTGGCTCTGTTCGACGTACCTCTTTGGCTTAGGTTTTTGGGACGGAGGCATACGCGAAGAAAAGGAGGCGAGAGGGGCTGTGGGCCCCCCTCCTCACAGGGCGGCGCGGCCAGGCCTTGGGCCGCGCCGGCCTATGGGGTGGGCCCACCTTGGGTCCCCTCTTCTCCCCCTTCTGGCTCCCTTCGTCATCTGGAAAAATAGGAATTTTCGTATAATTTCCTTCAACTGTTGATCTTCCGAAATATTGCATTCTGACGGTTCTTTTTCCAGCAGAATCCTGGCTCCGGTGCGCGATCCCCAAATAATCATGAAACATGCAAAATAGATGAAATAACATAAGTATCATCTACAAATATGAAATATATCAATGAATAACAGCAAATTATGATATAAAATAGTGATGCAAATTGGACGTATCAGTATGGAAAGAGTTTGTGTCAAATACGTCACCAACTTTCGGAGTCCCGAGACTGCACGAACCTCCGCAGTAATTCTACTCTTCCGGATGCATCCGTTATCCGTTCAGGACGAATAAGATGTCCAAATTGTTCGGCTTGAAATTCTCGTAAACTTTGTAGTTGACGACTTTTCCATTGGACGTCGTTTTGATGGAATTTCGAAGCGATCTTTGAAAAGTGTTCAACAGGGACAGATTCCGGGAAATTCCAGATTTCACCATAATGAGCTATTTCCTTCCATATTTGCCTATTTCCTTCACAACAAAGTTGAAACCAAGAACTTGTGCACTTTTGCAACTATTAATAGGTTAGTCCCTTAAAACATATAGTAATTGGTGTAAAACAAGCATGGAACATCAAAAATTATAGATACGTTTGCGACGTATCAACATCCCCAAGCTTAACTCCTGCTCGTCCTCGAGTAGGTAAGTGGTAAAAAGAATAATTTTTGAGGTGACATGCACCTTCAAAGTTCAAAGGATGACTAGATCAAATAATTTAAGAACAATTAATAACACATTCATGATTCAATGAATAATAATTTTGGGACCATGCACATAGAACTAAGAATGACAACTATGCTCTCATAAGACGGTGCATATAACTTAGAAGATGAAGACTCAACATAAAAGTAAAAGAATGGCCCTTCGCAGAGGGAATCAGAGATTAAACATGTGCTAGAGCTTTTTATTTTGAAAACATAGAGATATAAAATTTTAAGAGAGGCAATTGTGTCAACGGTAGCAATAAGTAATATATGTTATGTATAAAACTTCCTATAAGTTGCAAGCCTCATGCATCGAATACTAATAGTGCCCGCACCTTGTCCTAATTAGCTTGGATTTTCATGGATTATCATCGCATTACATATGTTTCAACCAAGTTTCACAAAGGGGTACCTTCATGCCACCTGTACAAAGGTCTAAGGAGAAAGTTCGCATTGGATTTCTCGCTTTTGATTATTCTCAACTTAGACATCCATACCGGGACAACATGGACAACAGACAAATGGACTCCTCTTTAAGCTTAAAGCTTTTGGCAACATAAATTTCTCATAAGAGATTTTTGAGGTTTTAATGTCCATGCTGAAACTTCCACCATGTAAACATGGCTTTGGTTAGCGGCCCAATGTTCTTATCTAACAATATGCATACTCTAACCTTTTATCATGGTTATCTCCTTTACTTCAGAAAAGACGGACATGCATAGTAACTCACATGATATTGATCAAAAATATGATGATGGTGTCCCCATGTCAGCATGGTTGCCACACAACAAGCAGCTTATAAGAACTAAGATACATAAGTGACATATTCCTCACCACAATATTTTTTTAGGCTACTTTCCCATGAGCTATGTATTGCAAAAACAAGGAATTATTTTGAAGGTTTTAAAGGTAGCACATGTAAATTTACTTGGAGTGGCGGTGAAATACCACATATAGGTAGGTATAGTGGAGACTTTTGGCATATTTTGGTTTTTGGTGGTTGGATGCACGAGTAGAGATCATACTCAGTACAGAATGAAGGCTAGCAAAAAGAAAGATAACGACCAACTAAGAGAGCAATAATGGTCATAATCATGCATAGCGACAAAACTTATTAATTAAAGCATATGGTGATATTAAAAGTCTAAACTAAATGATCAATTCAACCCAATTGAAACATCAGAGGAGATCTTCCATTTGCATCACTATTAATATGAAACCTTTTTACTCGTATCCAACACCAATCAACTTATTTGAAACAACTCTCGTTTATAATATTCATTAAAGATCAGAGAGCTAATCATATATAACTGAAGCATACTAACAAGCTCTGAACAAAATAGGAGTGAAAAACCAGAGCTAAACGCAGTACTAGCAAAAATAAAACGCTCGTTGAACAATAAGAGTGAAAACTAGAGCGTTCATACAATTAAAACGGAGCGTGTCTCTCTCCCAAACAAACATGGTATGATGGTGCCCACTTTATTGAAAATAAAATACACAACGGAAAATAAAGACGCTCCAAGAATAACACATAGTATATGAAGCAATAAAAATATAGTGAACAGAAACAGGACCTGATATTTTTATTGATGAAGAAGGGGATGCCTTGGGCATCCCCAAGTTTTGACGCTTGTACTTCTTGAATATATCTTGGGGTGACATGGGCATCCCCAAGCTTGAACTTTTGTCCATTCTTCATCTCATCTCATCATTCTTCTTTCCTACACTTGAAAACTTCTTTCATACAAAACTCATCACAAATGTCATTAGCAGCGTTAGTGCAATGATAATATTAATCAAATCTACAAAGTTCAGTACGACATATGAAAAGCATTTTAATAAGCATTAGCTACTGTAGCACAACTTCAATAAGGTTCTTTGATCAAGAGAACTCAAAAAGGTGGGCAAAAAGATGCAAATGCAAAACAGTGCAAGAATCTGGCAAAACAGAACAATTCGTAAAAATTGATTTCTGAAAAATAGTTACGCTGCTTAACTCGAAAAACTCTGAACTTTCTGAAATACCTGGGGAAGATGCTCGTAGATTGGCAGCTCAAACTTACTTTCTGGTGATTTTTTGGCGATTTTTCTCGTGACGAACCAGAAACAGTAAACAAGATTGCAAATCTCCCAAATACCACTTTCTTATTATTAGAGGAAATTCTTGGCACAAAAACAAAACAAACATGATAAGGAGAGGTCATTACAGTAGTAATGACTTCCAAGACTCAACAAAGCAGTAAATAACAGAAATATAAACATATTGGGTTGTCTCCCATAAAGCTCTTTCTTTATAGCCATTTAAGATGGACATGATTATTTGATGGAGCTCTCAAACCCCTTTTTTTGTTGTTGTTGTTTTCCAATTATAAGTGAAACTGACAAAGAAACAAGAACCAAATAAAGAACCTAATAAAACTAAATAGGATAAAACCAAAGAAAATAAAAGAACCTGTATACAATGCTTACATGTGGATGGGTAATATTGAGTTTGAAGGAGACAACCTCATGTTGGTTGATGAATAGGGGGATGCCTTGGGCATCCCCAAGCTTAGATATTTGCATCTTCTTGAATATTCTCTTGGGATCCATCTACACATCTCCAAGCTTGAGCTCTTGCATCCTCTTGTTCATCTCATATCACCATATTGATTGGAACTTAAAAACTGCATCCACATATAGCTTCACAAAACTCATTAGTAGGTTAGTACTCATTAAATAAAATCCACAAGTGTTCAAGTATCCCTAATTTCTATAAAATCTATCAAATATTTAGCCACTGTAATACTGAGGTTTTTTATTATTTCAATCGTACGTCGAAACCGAAGGAAACTTTTGAATCCTAAGTACAATATTTAAACAAAGAGAATAGAAATCTGTCAAAACTGAACACTCTGTAAAGATGCCACTCAATGAGATAGTTACGTAGCTCAAATCGAAAAACTCATGATTAATGAAAGACAGATCATAACCTCAGGTCTATGCACAAAAAAATTCAGATCAAAATGTCATACTGAGATTTTTCACGGATTTTTGCAGCACAACACAGGAAATCTGTCTCAACAGAATCAGTCTGTAAAGATTGAATTATTAGATCTGTCTGCGTACCTCAAATCAGAAAAGTCAGAACTAACAGAAGTTAGATAGCAAGCACTACTATGCACTCAAGAAATTTCAGATCAAGATCATGTTCTAGTGATTTTTAAAATTTTCTACAGTGGAGCACAGGAAATCTGTTTTCTAGGCAGCATAGTGACAAACTTGCATAACAAACTTGGGGTTATCTATACATTCTATTTATAGCGGGATATGTACACTATATACACTATATACACTATGTACAAGTTTTTAATGAAAAGCTTCCATGGAAAGAATTGTTTTGGTTTCGCAGGCATGAACACAAGTGTTCAAGGTCGACCCCCACTTCACCATTACTCATCTTTCCAATCACTTTTCTTTTCTGAAAATATTTTTTATTTTTTTATATAAGAAGTACAACTAATTTTTTTTGTAATTCGCATTCCCTATCCATACAAGAGATAAAGAACAACTAGGTACATGAAGTAAAACTACTTAGAGATAAAGCAAACAAGTGCACATGAAAATATTCACCTACGCTATGGCTCCCCGGCAACGGCGCCAGAAAAGGTCTTGATGTCCCACAAGTATAGGGGGTCGTGTGTAGCCTTTTCGATAAGTAAGAGTGTCGAACCCAACGAGGAGCTAAAGGTAGGATAAACATTCTCTCAAGTTCTATCAACCACTGATACAACTCTACGCACACTAAGCGTTTGCAATATCTAGAAAATAAAACTAGAGCGATAACGGGTATGAGAGGTGACTTTGCAGAACAATAAAATACACGGAATAAATGTTAGTGCTGCAGCAATAAAACAAACTAAACTAACAGTACCATGAGTGTGGAAAGGCGGTGGTAATATTGGTGGCTTTGTCCAAGATCAATTAGTGAAGATGTTGGGTTCAATGTCTTCGATGCAGCTTTCTATGTAGGAGAGGCTAAATATACATGCTCTCCCTCCGGGATTACAAGTACTATATGATTGGCTTGCTAGCAAACATCCATAAATACTAGCAAGCATTAAGGTTTCCCCAATCCATAGCCTTAAGTAAATGGTCCTCTTACTCCCATACATGCAACTATCCGGTTCGCGTCCTTAGGTTTCTGTCACTCCGGCAGAACTTCCCCCTTCTAGTATACAAGTACTACCAACCCTATGGTGCTTGATCCATGCGCGCACAAATATAATGGGCACCAAGGACGGTAACATATCAACATACAACTCTAATGAACCAAAGAGAAACAACCAATCAATCAAAGAACAAATAAACTATGGCAACATGACATAGATCATAGGATTATAACTTATAGCATCAAACACCATGTTTACATAGGGCGGTAGAGAGGTTTGTGAGAGGATGGACCACTGAATACATTGAGGAGTTGGTGATGGAGATGGCGGTGAAGACGTTGGAGGGCTCAGCGAGGAGCGCCGGGAGGCGGAGGCGGAGGCGGCGGCGCGGGGAACTCCTTCCCCGCCGCCGGCATCATGGGGGAGCGCTGCCCCTTAGCCTTCTTCTTCCTTGAGTTGGTGCTGGTGTAGATGAGTGTTTCCCCCTTCTTGGCTGCTGCCAAGGAGGAGGATTTTCGTGACAATGCTTGGGGGCCTCCAAAAATAGGGTTTCCCATCAATATATAGTGTTGGAGATGCAATCTAGGCCATGGGATGGATGCCCCTTTGATCCAAGGGCTCTTGGGCACCTGTAGAACCTTCGTAGGACTCCCCTCTGTCCTTCATGAGCCTCACAACTCATGGTTGGGCAGAAATATCCAGGTATGGAAAGAGTTTGTGTCAAATACGTCACCAACTTTCGGAGTCCCGAGACTGCACGAACCTCCGCAGTAATTCTACTCTTCCGGATGCATCCGTTGTCTGTTCAGGACGAATAAGATGTCCAAATTGTTCGGCTTGAAATTCTCTACAACTTTGTAGTTTACGACTTTTCTATTGGACGTCGTTTTGATGGAATTTCGAAGCGATCTTTGAAAAGTGTTCAACATGGACAGATTTCGGGAAATTCCAGATTTCACCATAATGAGCTATTTCCTTCCATATTTGCCTATTTCCTTCACAACAAAGTTGAAACCAAGAACTTGTGCACTTTTGCAACTATTAATAGGTTTATCCCTTAAAACATATAGTAATTGGTGTAAAACAAGCATGGAACATCAAAAATTATAGATACGTTTGCGACGTATTAACAGTGAATCCTCGATCAAAACTGCTCATCAACACCTTCTGCTCCTTGTTGGGTTCGACACTCTTATTTATCGAAAGTAGTAAGATACACCCCCTATACTTGTGGTTCATCAAGACTATTTTATGGCGCCGTTGCCGGGGAGTGAGGCGCTATTGAAGAGTGGAATTGGTAAAGGTAACTTTTGGTTGTTTTTATTTCTGTCTGCTACCGCTTTATTTCATTATGGAGGCGTCTCCGTTTGACTCTCTGTTTGGAATTACTACTACCGCTGTTACGGTAGTAGATGAACCACCGCGTGCTCAATTGGATCCTTTTAAAATACCTATGAAAATTGTTGAACGTGTTGTGAATAACTACTATTTTGGAGATGGAACTGTCCATCCGGGTGATCATTTACTCTTTATACATGAATTATGCGAGTTGTTCAAGTGTGCAGGTATCTCAATGGACCAAGTTAAGCGGAAATTATTCTCTTTATCATTTAAGGGAAGAGCTGCGGAATGGTATAAGCTGCTGAAGAATTGCCGATCTATTGGATGGGAGGAAATTGTACCTCTTTTTTATTCTAATTTCTATCCTCCAAGTGAGATTCATAAAGATCGGAATCAAATATATAATTTCTGGCCTCAAGATGGAGAGAGTATTTCCCAAGCGTGGGGGAGATTGAAGTCACTAATGCTCAAATGCCCCATTCATGATCTCCCCAGTAATATTGTTATTAATAACTTTTATGCAAGGCTTTCTCTTCATGATAAAGATTTATTGGATGCTTCTTGTCCTGGATCATTTACATGTATGAAGGAAGAAGCTAAATGGGATCTTCTCGACCGCATTCAGGAGAATACCGAAGGATGGGAGAACGATAAAGGAAGAAACAGTCAAGTATTGATTATCATTACGAATGCATTGAATCTTTTATGCAAACTGATGACTTTCGTAATACTAGTGTTGTTTATGGTCTTGATTCTCAAATTCTTGCAAAAAAATTTAAGGCTTTTGCCTCTTATATTGATGTTCTCAAAAAAGGTGTGGAACCAGTACAACGCACCTTATAAAGGTATTGTTAATTGTGTTCCTGCTAAAAATATTGAAGTTTGTATTGCTGATCGTGTTTTGCCCGAACCTTATATTGAGAAAGTACCTTTCCCTGCTAAGGTAAAGGAACATTCTATTATAACTAGTGTGGTTAATAAAACTAAAAAAGAAATCTATATAACTTGATCAATAAATAACTATTGAACATGCAGTAGCAATAGTAAAGGACTTGGTTGCTGAAAATGTAGAAGATGGACATATTATTTTTTGTGAAGATGCTTCTAATATTGTTTCACATCCTAGTAAATCCATGAAAACTAGTGTTCCTGTGATTTCTGTTAGAATAGGTGATCATTGCTATTATGATTTATGTGATATTGGTGCAAGTTCTAGTGCTATTCCTTATGAGCTTTATAGGAAAATTATGCATGAAATTGGTTCTTGTTTACTTGAAGAAATTAACATGGTTATTCAGCTTGCTAATAGAGATACTATCTCCCCAATTGATATTGTTAGAGATGTGAAAGTTCTATATGGTAAGATTAAATATCTTCCTGATTTTCTAGTACTTGGTTCAGCTGCTAGTAAGACTTGTCCTATAATTTTTTGGTAGACCTTTCTTGCATACTTGTGGTAATATTATAGATTGCAAGAAGGAGAAAATTCTTACTAAATTTGATGGAGTCTTATAAGTTTAATTTTTCTAAGTTTCCTAAACCTCCTTATAAAACTGAATTGCCTAATAAGGATTTTATAGTTGAACAATTTGCTTATATTGTTGTTGCTCCTCACAATGCATTGCAACAATATATGGAGGATCACGAAAGTGAGGTCTTTATGAAGGAAATAAATGAAATTGATGAGATTTTTCTTCGTCAACCGGAGATTCCTAAGCACGATTTACCTGTGGAAGACTTGGGTACCACATTACCGCCCAAGGAGGATCCTGTTTTCGATTTAAAACCTTTACCTGATGACCTTAAATATGCTTATATTGATAATAAGAAAATATATCTTGTTATTATTAGTTCTAAGCTTTCAAGACAGGAAGAGGAAAGATTATTGGGAGTATTGAAGAAGCACCGAGGAGCTATGGGATATACTCTTGATGATTTGAACGGGATTTCTCCTACTATATATCAACATGCTATTAATATGGAACCTGATGCAAAGCTAGTTGTTGAACATCAATGTTGTTTAATTCCGAAGATGAACGATGTGGTAAGAAATGAGGTATTGAAACTCCTTGATGCTCGTATTATTTATCCTATTGCTGATAGTAGATGGGTTAGTCATATGCATTGTGTCCCTAAGAAAGGAGGAATTACTGTTGTGCCTAATGAGAATAATGAACTTATTCCTCAAAGAGTAATAGTTGGTTATAAGATGTGCCTTGATTTTAGAAAAGTTAATAAAGTTACTAAGAAATATCATTACCCTTTACCTTTTATTGATCAAATGTTAGAAATGTTGTCTGAGAAAACACATTTATGTTTTTTTGATGGTTATTCTGGGTTTTCTCAAATTGCTGTTAAAAAACAAGATCAAAAGGAAACCACTTTTACTTGTTCTTATGGAACTTATGCTTATAGACGTATGCCTTTTGGTTTGTGTAATGCTCCTGCTACGTTTCAAAGATGCATGTCTGCTATCTTTCATGGTTTTTGTGAAGAAATTGTGGAGGTATTCATGGACGATTTCTCCGTCTATGGGACTTCTTTTGATAATTGTTTGCACAAACTTGATAAAGTTTTGCAGAGATGTGAAGAAACTAATCTTGTTCTTAATTAGGAGAAATTATACTTTATGGTAAATGAAGGAATTGTTCTTGGGCATAAAATTTATGAAAGGGGTATTGAAGTCGACAGAGCCAAAGTGGAAGCAATTGAGAAAATATCATGTCCCAGGGATGTTAAAGGTATTTCTAGTATTCTTGGTCATTTTGTTTTCTATAGGAGATTTATTAAAAATTGATCTAAAATTTCAAAGCCTATTACTAATCTTCTACAAAAGGATGTACCTTTTATTTTTGATGATAACTGTAAGGAAGCTTTTGAAACTCTAAAGAAGCCTTTAACCACTGCTCCTATTATTCAACCACCTGATTGGAATTTACCCTTTGAAATTATGTGTGATGCTAGTGATTTTGTCGTAGGTGCTGTTCTTGGACAGCGAGTAGATAAGAACTTGAATGTTATTCCTTATGCTAGTAAGACTCTTGATGCTGCTCAAAAGAATTAAGCTACTACTGAAAAAGAATTCCTAGATGTAGTCTTTGCTTGTGATAACTTTAGACCTTATATTGTTGATTCGAAAGTTACTATTTATACTGATCATGCTGATATTAGATACCGTATCGAAAATAAAGATGCTAAGCCTAGGCTTATTAGATGGGTGTTGTTTTTACAAGAGTTTGATCTGCATATTGTAGATAGGAAGGCGCTCAAAAATCCTGTTGCTGATAATTTGTCTAGATTGAAAAATGTTTCTAATGATCATATTCATGTTAATGATAGTTTTCCAAATGAACAATTGGCTGCAATAAAATTAACCTCGCGAGAGAGTCCTTGGTATGCTGATTACGCTAACTTTATTGTTTCCAAGTATTTGCCTGCAACATTTACAACTCAGCAAAGAAGGAATTTTTTTATGATTTGAGGCTTTATTTTTGGGATGACCTACACTTATATAAAGAAGAAGTTGATGGTATTATGCGAAGATGTGTTCCAGAATATGAACAACAGGATATATTGAGAAAATGTCATGGTAGTGCTTATGGAGGACATTATGCTGGAGATAAAACTGCACACAAGGTTCTACAATCAGGTGTTTATTGGCCTACTCTTTTTAAGGATGCAAGAAAGTTTATTTTATCTTGTGATGAATGCCAAAGAGTTGTTAATATTTCTAGACGCAATGAAATGCCTATGAGTTATTCTCTTGTTATTGAACCATTTGACTATTGGGGATTTGACTTTATGGGTCCTTTTCCTCCTTTAGAAGGTTATACTCATATACTTGTTGTTGTTTATTATGTTACTAAATGGGTAGAAGCTATACCTACAAAGAGTGCTGATGGTGAGACCTCATTAAAAATGCTTAAGGATGTTATTTTCCCTAGATTTGGTGTGCCTAGATATCTTATGACTGATGATGATTCTCATTTTATTCATGGTTGTTTTAGAAAGACCCTTACTAGATATGATGTTAATCATAGAATTGCTTCAGCCTATCATCCTCAAACAAGTGGGAAAGTAGAATTATCAAATAGAGAGATTAAATCTATCTTGCAAAAGACTGTTAATAAATCTAGGAAGAATTGGGCTAGTAAGTTAAATGATGCTTTATGGGCTTATAGAACTGCTTATAAAAATCCTATGGGTATGTCTCCTTACAAAATGGTTTATGGAAAAGCTTGTCACTTGCCTTTAGAATTAAAATACAAAGCTTATTGGGCAGTGAAAGAACTTAATAGAGATTTGAAACTAGCTGGTGAGAAAAGGTTGCTTGACTTGAGTTCTCTAGATGAATGGAGGAATGAAGCTTATGAAAATGCTAAACTCTTCAAAGAGAAGGTTAAAAAGTGGCATGATAAGAGAATTCTTAAGAGAGAGTTCCATGTTGGTGATACAGTTCTATTGTATAGGTCTCGTCTCAGATTTTTTGCAGTAAAATTACTCTCGAAATGGGAAAGACCTTTTATTATTGAAGAGGTGTATCGTTCTGGTGCCATAAAAATTGCTTCATTGAAAGATAAAACTACACAAGTGGTGAATGGGCAAAGACTCAAGCATTAAAATTCTAGAGATTCTTATAATGAAGATATTTATGTTGTTCAAGTAGTGACCCCGGAAGAATTCATTAAGGAGCAAATCCAGTAATCTGCAGAGTCCGTTTTCGAATAGGTAACAGTTTTAGTAAGAAAAAGTTTGCGTTAAGCTTTCCAGGTTATGCTTTTGCTATTTTTGCTGAATATGAAAAATTACGAGACTGAACGGGTAGGAGAAGGTGCCCAGGGGCACCAGACCACCCCTAGGCGCGGGCCAGCTCTAGGCCGCGCATAGGCATGGTTTGGGCGCCCTGGAGCCCCTTTCTGACCCGGTTTCGCCTTGTTCCCTTCCTTGTGTTATGAATTTTTTTGCTATATAATCCCCTGGATCCCCCGAGGTCCGTATATCGTGTTCTCGTTGTGTTTTTGTTTCGATCTGTTTCTGCTAGGATTTGTTCTAGGTTTTAGAGGCATCATGGTCTCCACCAACAACAACACGTGTAAGGGGCTGCCGGAAGATAATCTCCGAAACACCAAGCCGGAGGAGGAGGTCAAGAGTGAAGCTGAAAAGGAAGAAGAAGAAGTCCGAAGCTCACCTCCTCCAACCATCATTGCAAGCATCGGAGTGGTGGAAGATCCTCTCAAGTTCAAGAAAGGAGCATGGATACGCACTGGAGGAGGAGTTCCACGTCACATCCTGGCTGAGAGGACGTCATCTCCAGATCGTTCTAAACATGCAGGGAAAGGAAGCTCCGAGTCCGAGGAAGGATGGGGGAATAATTCCAAGAGCTGGGACTCACAGTCTGACGGATTCATGAACAGTATTGATCATAACACGGAGTTGATTCATATTCTCACCTACAAAATTGATGATTCGACTGACTGGTTGATAAGCTTATTAAGGATGCACCACCACCAAAGGATTAAATTGTCATCGTTATTGGCATCCCATTGGCTTGTTCCAAGCTTGTGGGAGTGCCGTGGTATCACATCATTTTATTTTACCTATTTACTTTTCAGTAGAGTCATATCATGAGTAGCGAAGTTATCATATAGGATAGTTTGCAGTGTGAAAGTATCTCTCCTTTAATTGATTATCTATGTATCCCTTCGTGTGAGTTGCCGTTATGGAATATTAATGAGAAGTTTTATCATTTACTTTCTTCACATTTTATTTTAGTTTGTAATTTCTATCATATGATTAATCTTGTTGGTTAGTATTCGTATCACTTTGGGAGCATAAAGTAATTCTAGTTGGTCTTGGAAAACTTAGCATTGGACAATAGCAATATTACTTTGAGGCTTAAGTAGAAAAGAGAGAAATACATGTAGATATATTATTCCATTATCTTTTCTTTCTTGTTGGCTCATAAACTTAACATTCTTAAGACTGAATCGTTTGTACTTCCAATGAAGATTGCATGATTATTTTCTATCACATGTATATTTGTTTGTTTCGCTCAACTCTTATGCTTGCTACCCAACCTTGCTAGCCAAAGACATGTACTGAGAGGGAATGCTTCTCGCTCGTGCATCCAAACCATGAACCAAAAACTCATGCCATTTGTGTCCACCATATCTACCTATATGTGGTATTTCACCGCCACTCCAAAGTTAATTGCTTGTGTGCTACCTTTAAACCTTCAAACATTACTACATGTTTTGCGTTTTGTTCTTAGCTCATGAGGAAGTATTGACTGGTTTATTGTATTTTCGTGACTTCATTTCGTGACTAGCGTGAATAATATGCTAAGTCCTTCATTTTGCAATAAGAGCAAGGCGCTAGGTGCCCATCCCAAACAAAATGTAAACAGATAAATAAATAAACAAACAATGCTCCGCACATTATGTACTGGAGAGATCCTAAATAATGGTGTGCAACGGAGAACTACATGGGAGCCGCTCTTGAGGTCACTATATGAAAGGATGACAGATTGTTTGATGCCATTCGTTGACATAGGCATGCATACCTCTTGAAATATATTTTTTCAACACTCCTATTGCATTTGAAACAAAAAGCTATAGCACATGAGTAATCTTACTTCCCTCTACGCATGGCCTTTCTTTTACTTTTATGTTGAGTCAGTAAATCTATTTCCCTCTACCTGAAGCAAGCATTTGAATTGTTGTGATCCAACCATTTATATATGTTGATCCATTTAATCCTCTCTTTTATTCTTCCTTGTGTAGCACGTGCATCTATCTGAATGAATATGATTTTTGCAATAAGCTCTAATATAAAGATTGTGCTCGAAAGATAAGTAAAATATGTTAATTGTTCTCTGGCCAAGAACGAAAGTTTGTCATCATCAATTATGATTTCCTCTATGCACCTCTATTTAGTGATTCCTTACTCATTGCAAGTTGAATTATATCATAAGAAGTTGCTATCTATAATGACTTGTGTATTGGTAAGTATGATGCTTCTTGTCCGTATTTTGTTTATCGACACTTCTCTCCATAAACCCATGGTCTGGTTCACTAAGTTCAGTTAAGCTTGGGGACAAGCGAGGTTTAAGCTTGGGGAGAGTCGATACATCCAATTTGCATCACTATTCTATATCATGATTTACTGTTATTCATTGATATATTTCATATTTAGAGGTGATACTTACGCTATTTCATCTATTTTTGCATGTTTGCTGATTATTAGAGAATTAACTGCCGTAGCCAGAAATCTGCTGGAAAAAAGACCGTCAAGACACCATATATCTGAAGACCAACAATTCCCAGCAAAGATACATAAAATCCTATTTTTCTAGATGAGGGAGAAAGCCAGAAGGGGAGGCCGAGATAGGCCCTGAGGGGGCCAGACCACCCCTAGGCGCGGGCCAGCCTCAGGCCGCGCCTAGGCATGGTCTGGGCACCCTGGCCCACTTCTGACGACGCCCCCTCGCGTATTTCAACCCCCTGAGAAACCTAAGATGGGGGGAGGGACCAGAGAAATATTCCGCCGCCGCTACAGGACGTTAAACTAGAGAAAGAGAGAAGCTCTCCGGTAGGCTGAAATCTACCGGGGAAATTCCTTCCCGGAGGGGGGAAACCGTCGCCATCGTCACCGTCGTCGAGTTGGACTTCATCGGGATCATCATCACCATCATCTCTACCACCAGCACCATCATCACTGCCGTCTCCACGCAGTCCCGCTGTGACATCTTGGGGTTGATCTTGTCTAATTCATAGGGGGAACTTTCATGGTATTGATTACTCTTTGTAGTTGATGCTATTGAGTGAAACCATTGAATTAAGGTTTATGTCCAGATTATTATTCATCATTATATCACCTCTGATTATGATCCATATGATGTCTCATGAGTGGTTCGTTTAGTTCTTGAGGACATGGGAGAAGTCATGTTGTTAGTAGTGGAACTATGTTGAGTAATATGCAATGATTTGATATTTAAGTTGAGATGCTATTCTTCTAGTGGTGTCATGTGAACGTCGACTACATGATACTTCACCTTTATGAGCCTAGGAGAATGCATCGTGTATTTGGCTACTAATTGTGGGGTTGCGGGAGCGACACAAACCCAAACCCCCGTTAGGAAATTGGTGCACGAGGAAGTGTAGGATCTCAAAGTTTAAGGTTGTGGTTAGATTTATCTTAATTACTTTCTTGTAGTTGCGGATGCTTGCAAGAGGTATAATCACAAGTATGTATTAGTCCAAGTATGGGGTAGTGCATCAGCATAGGTTCACCCACACAACACTTACCAAACCAATGAAGATTATTCAACTATGTGAAGCGAAAGCATTTGACGAATTTCTGGTGTGTCTCATGAACGTTTGGTCACCATAAGTAAAACAGGCTTGTCCTTTGATCTAAAAAGAATTAGGCCACTCGTTGCAATTATTATTACTGTATTTTATTTACTCGTACTTACTTTATTTATCTGCAATACCAAATACTCCTGCAAACCTGTTTGCTAGTGTTTATAGTGAATCCTCGATCAAAAATGCTCGTCAACACCGTCTGCTCCTCGTTAGGTTCGATACTCTTATTTATCATAAGTACTACGATATACCCCATATACTTGTGGGTCATCAGTCATCAAGCTATTTTCTGGCGCCATTGTCGGGGAGCTAAGCGATGGGTGTTTGTTTCTTGACACTTGTAAGTTTTGATGATCTCTGTTGAGGACAAAGGATCTACACGTTCAGGTAGAATCTATCTACCACATTTTATTGATCGAGTACCAGACTCTAGACGTCCGAAAGTTATTCAAAATCTTGCTAATTCGTGTGTTGGAGACGTAAATAGTTTAAGTACTTTGATGGAAAATGTATCCATCACCGCTAAGACCGCTGGGCCTAGTAAAATCTTCGCAAAATATGGAACTCATTCAGCATTGGTTGCAAAAAATCCTATAATCTATCCTGATGTGAAGGGCATCAAATATTAAATAGATCCTAAATTATTAACTATGATGTAAGAGGATGCCTTTTCATGAGAAGGTCATGAAGACCCAAGCGTTCACTTAACTAAAGTGAATGATATATGTGAGGTAGTTGGGCCAAAGAATTTGCCAAAAGACTTTCTACTTCTTAAATTGTTTTGTTGGTCTTTAAAGGACAAGGCTTTCAAATGGCTACAAGCTTTACGAAGAAATACTATTGCTAGCTGAAAAGATTGCATAAAAAATTCATGAATAGATTTAAACAAGGCTAAAGCGCTCCAGAAGAATAAAAGAAGAAGATGAAGTGTAGCGACAAGGTCGCTCTTCACAGCCTAAACTTCGCAAAGCTGCAAAACCACCCTTGCCTAAAGTTCAAATGTACCACCCTTAGCACGTAGATAAGAATGGTTGGGAGGTAACCGCGACACCGAAGGACAATCTAAAGGTGGCCCAACAGTTCTTGGACGAGTGTGAAGACCCGGTTGTAATATATAAGGTCAAGTACATCCTTGCCATAGCAATGAAGCAGCAGGAAAAGGCGGACACCTAACAGAGGCTGGGTTTCGACCCCAAAACTTGCATGTGTAGCACGCGCAAGGAAGTCCCTGCAGCCAGCCAGGCCGGATCCAAAGGACCACCACTCGCAAACCGACTCTACAGAGGGTCGAATGAGAGACACAAGAAACTGGAAGGATGCTATCCCAATTTCCGCTTGTTCCACCAAGGACAAAGGGAAGGCCCCAATGTATCACGGAACTGACAAATACCGCCATGACTCACCGACACCCCGTTGAAGCAATATGCCACCTCCCAAACACGATGGTTACGCGAGAAATGCCAAGCTTCATGGCCCGGGCGGAATAACAATCCGCGAACACGATGAGCCAAGGGCAGCAGGAATGATGGCCGAGAAGAGCATGCTGGAAGACAAAGCCACCATAGTGATGGCGAAAACAAGCACCACGAAGACACCCACCGAAAGGAGAGTCACCGTAGCGAAAGCAAGCAAGAAGGTCGCGGCAAATCACATGGCGGAGAGGACAAGAAAAAACCTCCACGCCACTCACCGACACCACCTAGTGACAAAGGAGCAGGCGAAGGCAAAGGTCCGGCCAGATCCAACCAATTGCATCATATGAGCTCCCCAGCTCGTGATCTCCAAGAGACTTACAAAGATGTATATATCGGCCCACGATGATTCAGTTCTCAGATTCGAGAAGCAGACACACCCAAAGGCTTCAGCTTTAGACTAGCCAGAAGCATGAAAGTGTATGATGGCAGGGAGAAACCCAAAACTTGGTTAGAGGATTCCTATGGCGTAGTTCTATTCGCCGGAGCAACTCCCAATATAGCATGTCAGATGCTCCAGTTGTACCATACCTTACAAGTTTGGCTCGCCAATGGCTAGCTGATTTGCCTGAAAGGCCAATCCATAACTAGTTCGACTTGAGGGAAGCTTTCAATAACTTTGAAGGAACCTACAAGCGACCCTTCACTGTCGGTGACCTGCAGCAATGCGTCCAGAAGAAAGTGAAACCTCCAGTGACTTCCTTTCCCGTTGGTTGGAGATGAAGAACTCATGTGAGGGCATTGGCGATGAAACCACCATGATCGCCTTCATAGGTGGTTTAAGCAGAGGAGGACTCCTACACTACACATTGACATGCGAGCTAGCTATATGTGAAACACTATTTTAGACTAATGGAAACAACAAAAAATCATGAAAATAAATAAAACTAATAAAAAGGTAATGAAACTGAAAAGAAAATAGAAATAAATACTTGATAGAAAATACCAAAGAAAAAATGAAAATAAGGAAGAAGAAAATCATAAAAATATAAATGAAAAAGGGAAATAACAAAACAAAAGGTGAAAAAAAAGGCAGTTGCAGCTAGCTAGGCTAACTCACTAAGTGGATCTTGCTAAGACTACTTACGTTGAAGTACGTACATGTCTAGCGCTAGCCCGCCCATTGATTCCTAGCGAACTCTGCACGTACATATAAATACGTGAAACCTGGCCATGTCGTGTCCAGCATATGGTTGTGAGCCATATGTCGGAAACTTCACAAACGGGCCAGGCCCATGAGAAACTTTCTTGAGCGAAACGATGGTACGTTGCGCGCGAGCAATTTCCTCTGCAATAGGTAAAAAAATGTCAACGCTCCTCAAAGAAAAAAGAATCCTAGCGTCAACGCTTACTTGCAGAGGCATCCAAGAAAAGTACTGTACTCGTTTATTTGGACATACAAATTTAGGATTAAAGATACGTCGGCACGCCACCCTCGACCCAGATGTTTTTATATCCTGGTGATGAGGATACAATCCGCCGACCAATTCATTCTATGCATCTTCTTCTCTTTTTGAGTGATGCAGAGACGACTATGGATGAACTTCCTGGTACTTCCGCGGCAAACGAACAGAAAAAGTCCAGTGAAGGTAGAATGAATAGACAAGACTCAAAAAATAAACAAGTAACCTGTCATGTTAACCTTGCAAGTTGCAACTTCTAAATTCTAATGGAGGTCGTATATAAGAGGTTGCAGTGCATCGCACAAAAGAATTGGAAAACTTGCAGGATTGCAGAAAGTACCTCTAATGGAGAGAGCACCTCCAGTCATCCTCTTCCTGTTACTTATTGTCCAGTTCGGCATAGCTCAGAATACCACCAGCGAAGCAGATGAATTCCATGTCGGGGTAATCCTCAACCTGGGCTCACTGGTGGGAAAAGTGGCACGAACCAGCGTTTCGTTGGCCCTCCAAGATTTCTACGCAGTCCACCCGAACTACAGCACAAAGCTTGTTCTGCACATCAGGGATTCCATGGCCAGTGACATCCTGGCTGCATCAGCAGGTATGTTTTCTGCAGTGTGTCACGTTATCGGGAAAACCAAATAGCTTTGTTTGCTACTTCCCAAATAGCATTTCCAGATAAAGGTTTTTCACATTACCTCGTATTACATTTCAGAATGGAGGTAGTACATGATTAGTCTTGTCAGTTTCTCGGTTGGGAGTACATGAGTGACCTTGAGTGACCTTAGATGAAACAGAAGACGTTAAGAAAATCACAGATGCCCCAAAAAGAGATTTTGTTTTCAGTTTGAAATAACATACCTGAGAGACATATTTTATCAAATGGATCCAATGAATCTTTAATAGTATGGCCTGCAATGAAAAGATCATGTCAAGTTCCCCACACTCTCCGCAATGATGGCGTAACGCGTAAGCAAAAGCTAGAAATACGTGTTTGTAATAATAAAGCTACAAAATAATTATTGTTAAACCTCCAGAAGTTTGCGGCAAAATTCTAACGGAAATAGAAAATATTTTGTACTCAAAATGTTCCGATCCAATCCGATTAGTCTAGTTAGAAAGACAATGTATTCTACTTTACTATGAGTCACAGCCTCGACAATTTTGCTACGACTTGGATGGGTTAATATTTCTCCCTTTGTAGCCTTTGTATCTTATCTCCCCTAAAAAATATTTTTATAGTTTTACCCTTGTATTTCTAATTATATTTAACAAACAGAGGGCTCTCCCTTGATGTGTTCCCTTGAAATAGGGCAAGTACTGTATTCCCTTGCACATGTGTGTTGTGCCAAGCTTTGACGTTTCCTGAAATTACTTGACTGTTATGTCAAGGGACGACTTTGGCAGAGACGTTTGTAGTCTAAATTAGAGCGTTTACCAAACAAAACTGAAAGGTCCAAACTAAGTTTTTACCGTTTTTCCTATCTTGAAAGAACTGGTTAAGATGCTGAGTACTACTACACATTAGTCCACCGATATTATTTTGATCGACATTATCTCTTTTCCCCTTTCCAAAAGCTATTGAATTGCTGGAGGAGTACAAAGTCCAAGCCATCATTGGTCCCCAGAAATCATCAGAAGCTGTATTCATATCTAAACTTGGAAATATAACTCAAGTCCCCACAGTATCCTTCACAGCAACAAGCCCCTCTCTCACTTCTGGTAATATGCCATATTTTGTGCGTGCAACAACGAATGACTCAGCTCAGGTGAATAGCATTGCTTCAGTTATACAAGCCTATGGATGGAGACAAGTAGTCCTAGTATATGACGACACTGACTATGGGAGAGACATTGTACCATACCTCATTGATGCACTTCAAGATGTTGATATACGTGTTCCATATCGTAGTGTCATCCCTTTGTCAGCGACAAGTGAAAACATTATGCCAGAATTGTATAAGTTGATGACAATGCAAACAAGGGTATTTATTGTTCATATGTCATCCACTATGACTTCCCTTCTCTTTACAAAGGCACAAGAGGTAGGAATGATGAACAAAGGATTTGTGTGGATTATCACAAATGGAGTAGCAAACATTCTCGAGTCACTAAATCCAAGTGTTATTGAGGCAATGAATGGTGTAATAGGAGTAAGGCATCATGTCCCTAAATCACAAGAACTTGATAACTTCTCCATAAAGTGGAGCAGAATGTACCAGCAGGATAATCCAGATGAATCACCCTTCAATAAGTTGAGCATTGTTGGTTTATGGGGATACGATGCAGCATGGGCATTAGCACAGGCAGTGGAAAAGACTGGGATATCTAGTGTAAGAAATAAGCCATGGTCCAGTAAAAACTCCACATGCTTTGAATCCATGGCAATTTCTACAAATGGTCCTGAACTCTTGGCAGCAATTGTACAAAACAAGTTCACAGGTTTCAGTGGTGACTTTGACCTTACAGACAGACAGCAGCTTAAAGTTTCAGTTTTCCAAATAATTAATGTGGTTGGGAGAGGTTATAGAGAAATCGGGTTTTGGACATTGAAAAATGGACTTTCACGGAAGTTAAATATAGAGGGCTTGAAAATAACAGGATCAGCCTCAATGCTTGATCTAAATCCTGTAATTTGGCCAGGAGAGTCGACCGAAATACCAAGGGGCTGGGAAGTTCCTACAAGTGGTAAGAGGCTTAGAGTCGGTGTGCGCACGAGTGCATATCCAGAGTTTATAAAGACATTCAAAGATCCTGCCACAAATGCAACAAAAGTGAGTGGCCTTTCGGTTGACATATTTGAGGAGGTAGTAAAGAGGCTACCTTTTGCACTTACTTATGACTACATAGAATTTGACACAACTGATACAGCAACTACGGGGAGCTACAATGATTTTGTTTACCAAGTCTATCTTCAGGTAAAAAATACTTTATAAATATATAGCTTTAAATTTCTCAATCCTCAAATATACTAGGTATTAAATGTGTGCTCCTCATTTACATCCAGTGTTTTATTGTGCTTTCAACTGAAACCAGGTTGCTATTTCATGTCACATAAAAGGATGTCAACCAGAAAGGCTCGCTGTATTTTTTTCACAGAGAATATCAAAAGTCTATTGCATGCTTAAACTTCTATTGTTCAACTTATCTCAAAATTTAGATACTCCTTTTTTTATTTATCAAATGTATAAATCTGACTAATGCAAATGCAATTGTAGAAAATCGACATAGCAGTTGCAGATATTACTGTAAGATACAACAGAACATTGTATGTCGACTTCACTGTACCATACACCGAGTCGGGAGTAGGAATGATAGTTCCAGTCAAGGAAGACATGATCAAGAGTATGTGGATCTTCTTGAAACCATTGAGCACTGGAATGTGGTTTGGCAGCATCATATTCTTTATATACACAGGAGTTGCTGTTTGGCTGCTGGAATATCTAAATGGCAATGAATATGTACATGGTCCCTTTTCACTCAGACAGCTGGGGATTACAATGTTTTTCTCCATTTTTGAAGAGAGTGAGTAAACATTACAGTTTCATAGATTTATGCAGAAATTTGAACAAGTAATTTATTTGCTTAGTTAAACTATATACTATTGCACTAGAAGAAGCACCAAAAGGTTCCTGCAAGACAAATTACAGCATTGATATGACCAAACTGCATCTCTATAAGTTTAAGGGGGAAAATCATAACTAGAACTCCTATTTTGTTGAATTTGCTTCCAAAAAGAATTTATATCTGTCTTTTTTTTTTGCGAATTGAAATATATTACTCAGGCAGGAAGAGAAATGTCCCTCAGCCTGGCAGCGAGAATTACATCAGGCTCAGAGCCGATCGAAGTCATGGTTCTATTTGAGGTTCTACCGATATTTGCCAGAGTATCTGTCTTAACTACAATTCTTAACAAATACAATATTAAGTATCAGAAAGGAAAAAAACAAATAATGCTAGTTTGATCTGCTGAAAAAGTGTTTAAGCAGTGTATTGTGCGTGTTCTTCATAATTGCACTTCACTAAACAGAAAATCTATCTTGGCATCATCCTCTGTTTGCATCACCTCAAAAATTGATGGTAAGACTTGCATTTGTCATCTAAGGAAACAGAAAGTTCTGAAATAGCATGCATTCCAGTATCCCAGGTTCAAATTTGTTTAGTGTCTTAATAATAACTTTTATTATTTCTGCAGAGGAGAAGCTGGAACGCTTTCTATCTAGAATTGTTATACTTGTATGGATGTTTGTTCTTCTCGTACTTACGTCAAGCTATACAGCAAGCTTTGCATCAATGCTTACTGTACAACAGCTTTCACCGACAGTTACTGATGTTCATGAACTCCGGAAGAAAGGAGAATATGTAGGTTTCCGTCGTGGTTCCTATATAGAGGGTCTACTGGTGGATATTGGTTTCGAAAGATCAAAGATCAGGCCCTATGATACACATGAAGAATTTTATGGTGCTCTTTCTAATGGAAGCAAAAATGGTGGCATTGCTGCGCTTGTACTTGAAGTACCATACATCAAACTATTTCTCAAAAAGTACAGCAAAGGTTACACAATGGTGGGGCCTATTTACAAGAGTGCAGGTTTTGCATTTGTAAGTTTAACTACACCAACTAAGACCTTCATTTCTTATCTCTTGAAAAATGAAACAAAATTTGATCTGCCTGCTAGTCAGTCATGTAAATGTTATGCACATTTAATTCCTTTAATTCTACATTCATTGTTACAATAAGATTTCTATTTGCAAACTAAACTTTAAATAATTATGAAAATAAAATAAAAAGAATAGCATGTCTATCTAATAGCACAGCATAATTAAGTGTCTCTTCCAGTGAACTGATGCGGAACAAGATCAGTGTAGGGCAAGAGAATAAATAGCAAAATAAACACAGTATAGTGTTTTATACGTAAGTACCATGTATGATAACATACAAGAGGCTTAGAAACAAACATCACATAACAACACAGATCCATCAGTTTACTATCAGGAACTTTAAATGAGACGATATTTACGATTAATCATAATGAGGCTCCGTTTGGCATTGCATTGGATTTCGACAAATAATCTCAGCAGCCGAACAATAGCTCGGCTGGTGGCCATGCGGTTGTTCTAACTACCAGCCTGGGATCGACCTGATCGCGTTTCTAGGTGCACCACCCTTCTTTCTTATCATGTGTTGAGGGACTTATTCCCCTTTAGCCAAAAAAAAATTATAATAAATCATATCAGTTGGTTGGGTACTTTTATATATCTGCATGATTAGCTAGGTTTTTTAATTAAAATGCACGATTTGCATTTGAGAACATATGAGTTGTCATTTGGGGGGTTAACAATTCTATCAGACTTAGATCTAATTCCAATCATATTTATGAAACAGAGTAGTAAACTTTTCACAGCTTTCTTTTTAAACAACTTTAAAACGAGTACATCGCAACACATCAGGGCAATCACAAACTAAGCCTAAAGAAGCTATATGGTCAGTTTACTAGATTTTGTACTATTTTCAGCAACTTTAGTATGATTGTCTCAAGGTATGGTACTGCCAAATAGCACCATCATTGATATATTCCATTATATCATGTTAGTTAAGCTTATAACAATGATCTCTTTGGTGATTAGGCTCTTCCCAAGCAATCTCCACTGCGAGCTGAAATATCGAGGGCAATACTCAACATAACAGGAGGAGATAGTATCATTCAAATTGAAAACAAATGGATAAATCAAAATAGCAATCAAAATGAGGATAAATTGGATGGTTCGGGCGCTATCACTTTTGAAAGTTTCGGTGGATTGTTCCTTTTAACTGGGATTGTGACAACATGTTCCCTTTCAGTGGCCATGCTGATGAACTGCTACAAGAAATGTAAACAAAATGCAAGGAGCAAAGGAGATGACCAAAATGATTGTGGACATGGGCAACAAGGAGAAAATGGAGATTCACAAGGAAATCGAGACGATGAAAATGGAAACTGCAGTGATATAGAGAACCGAACAACATTGCCAGTGCCACTCAGTTCAAACACGAACGGTGACCAGCTACCAGACAATAGATGCACACAAACTAACAAGGCAGCATCACTGACTCACACCAGCTCACAAATCATTCATAGGGGAGACAAAAGTGGTATGTCATTGAGTGGTTCAAGTTAGTTACAAGCTGAGCAAAGTTCACCCTTCAAGCCCAATGATCCACAACTAACTGCGGGGGAAGCCGTCCTGGCTGAACTTGGGTGCGTGGAATTTGCTACACATGCAAAATAAAGTATATTTTCAGTCTACTTATGCTTGAGCCTTTTTCAGGCATCGCTCAGCCGACGGCTGAAAAGCTAATCAGTCTTACTGTATCATGTAACTTTTCCTGGAGAAATGGAAGTTCACTAATGAACTAGGCAATATACTTCTTCAGTAAGATTGTTTCCTTCAGTATGAGTTTTCGCATGCTCGTTCCAATCTGCCCCCACTTTTCCTCACGTTAAATAAGAAACTTGTATACAGGTGCACGAAGTACATCAAACTGCTATCGCTTCTTTTTAACGATCTGAGTGGAAAAATTGTTGCCTTGGCATTTTAACGAACAGCCTGGATGCACTATCCCCGTCAGTGGCTCCACTAAATCCATAAGATCTATCTGCCCTACGCCGACCCTGACCAGAACATTCGCGCGCGCGTACGGGTTGTAGGTATCCAATTCCAACAGAAACGGATGGAGATACGTACATTTGACATTTGTAAGCGACAGTGCAGCTCGGAAGTTTGCACTTGGCAGAATTGGTTGAGCCTCGTCGTGCCTTACCTGTTGCCGTTGCCGCCAGGCTCCGCGGCGAGCCAGATGGGTCTTCCGTCGGTAGCTCCGTCGCGACGGTGGGTGGAGAGAGCGCCTCAGGCCGATGAGTCTGCGGTGGCGTGGCAGGGCGCGTGGCCGCCAAGCTCCACAATACGCGAACGATGTGAGTTTGTCTAACTGTCACAGGAGCAAGAACAGTAGTGAACTAGTGATGTGAGCGGAAAAAATACATTAGTGCACCAGCGCATCTCTTATGTACATACACAAAAAATCATAAGGTTAAAATATTCCAAATCTTTTCTATAATCAAAGATGATCCTGTATTGTACTCATATAAGAAGATTCTCTATAAAATGATTTTCCTTATTTATTGGATCAAAGAAAGAACGCCCTATATACAAGTACTATTCACGCTATATTTTTCATAAGTAATTTTTTCCCCAAGGTCAATGGAAATCATTTATTGGCCAAACATTTTTATACGAGAACAATACTTGATCATATTTGATTTCCCCATGAACTTAGATTTTTTTGCTTTATTTGAAATTACTACATAGTAATTGTTTTGTGCTTGAGAGCCAAAAATTCCCTCCGATTTAAGTATGCTATAAAAATTAGAATAATATATTTTTGCACAGTTAAAGGAGAGTACAGAAGTGGTGTCTCGTACAAGAGCTAGCTGACTTTACTATTAACCTGCTTTAAAGCAGGTAGGTGATAGGGTCAATCACATACGATTTGATGGAAAAAAAAACTTTTGTAGGACATGGTTAAACATGTGGAACAACGAGACCATCTCCCGCGGGCAACACATGGAAAAACCGACTATCAAAGCATTTAGGCAAAACCGACCCTCCCTTCTCCCTCAAATTTGCTTCTCCAACCTCCGACATTTGTTCTGATTCATTAACGTTGGCGCCTATGTGTTGTGTCACATAACCACTGGTACCCTCTCCGTTGCCCTCCCTCATTGTGGAAGACCAGAACACGCTCGTCGGCGCTCGGGCAGGTCGCCCCTATAGGTTCTCCATTCCCGCTTGTCATGTGTCGACATCTACTCTATTTCTTTTCAGTTAATGCAAACGTGTTGCTGAGATGTTAGAAGGATCTATGCGGGATCGACGAGAGGCTACAACTATTTTAAATTCAAAAGTGTGATATATGGGACTTAAGCTTGGAATCTGTTCACTCAGATACCATGATGCACTTAATGTCAAAAGATAAGCACCTTTAGCTTACTTTGCTTTTCTCTCAACTAATCTTAGAAGAATTGCAATTTAGCCATCAGCAGGATCAGGTTAAAAGAACCCGCTACACTCACACTGAAACGCACTGTACTTCCGTGCGTAAAACCTTGAGCAAAATGCTTGGTTGGTGAAATGGCGCCCGGGGTTTGAACACAATTGATAATCGATCACATTTTGCAGTCTAAAACAGGCCCCACCCTGGTCCTCATGCATCTCACTCCTCCAAGCCTGATCACAGAGATGGATGCTGGTGGTGAGCTCAAATAGTACATTTTTCGGCTCCACTGATCGTGCAGGCCTGGTGCGGTGATCCAGCATACCACTGCATGGTGTAGTATGTAAGTCGTTGACATAACACAAGTGAAACATCGTTCCACTCGTATTACATCCCTCAGAGTGGTATAACAGAAACATATGCGAGTCCAAGACATGTCTACATGTCTATAGAAGGATACCCGAACTGTTTATAGAAGATCAACATAGTCTCCTACTTTAAAGTGAGGTAAAAACTTCAAATCAAACTCCAAAAGAATAACTCGTAGTTTATCTTATTGCTAACACTAGCTCTAGAGTTACTTGGCTTGCTATAGAACTCTAGCTACTTAGGTGCTAGGATTAGGGAAAAGGTTCCCTTCTACTGCTGATCTAGGTTTTCACTCTAGCTGATGCAGAAGTTGACCCCATTGACTTCATTGTTTTGGGTTCTTCATCTTGTTGCAGTTGACTCCTTTGTCTTCGAGTTCCACGGTAGTTTCTCATTCGATGACTCCATAACTAAGAGGGGATTCAAAGAGGGATGAGTACGAGCGTACTCAACAAGTTCATTATAGGAAATAGGTGTATCATTGTTGCGGTCAGAAATCCACCGGCGAGCAACGACGGGCAACACAGTAGAGCCGGGAGGCTCCCAGAACTGCGGCTGGCCCTGGTCCCTCGAGCGACGGCCCGCAAAGCCTCGGCACGCACGTCCGATGCTGGTGCAAGGGCGTGCCACCCGACCTATACCCGGTCGTGAAGGTGATGGATTTGTTTCGCTTAGTTTCTCGCGTGGCATACACGTAAACATTAAATACGAGGCTCGATCGGCTCTCAAGTTGTCCCGTGAATCGGCTCAAGGAGCCGATCCACCCATGGTTCGTATGAGGTCTACGATCACATGGTGGTCCCGCTTGATCAATATAAAGCTAAAACGACCTACGACGATTTAGGGTTTTCACCACATAATCGGAACATCCTACGCGTGATTGAGCCTCGGCAGCCACGCACGGTGATAATAAACCAACCCTAGACAAGGCCTAAAAACCAACATGAAGTTGATCCCCGAACATCTTATCTAGGGCTAGCAAACTACACCCTACGTGCTACTGGATCCTTCAACCCGTTTGCAAGGCTTAACTATGCAGATATTAAACTAATCCTTGAAGAACAAGGAGCAATCATAACGGATCGGATCTACTAAATAATGATCAAGCGAGGTGTCGCCCTTACACCTAAGATAGGTGTAAAGGCGGCTAGACGTCTAAGGGTTGCATGGACAAAAGCATGTGACACGATGAAACAATGCTAACCCTAACACATCTATGATAACTACGTTGCTCGCCATCAACAAGGCTTCAGCACGATGCGATCTAGGCAGCATGGTGCTTACCCGGAAGAAACCCTCGAAACAAGGGGTTGGCGATGCGCCTAGATTGGTTTGTGATGAACATGATTGTTGTCTTTCTCAATAACCCTAGATACATATTTATAGTCCGTAAACTTTCTAACGTGGGAATAATCCCAATCGTGCACGAGCCAAATTCTATCTAACCGACACGTATCCTACTATATTTACAGATACACGGGCAAACTAGCCCAAACTTTGTATACAAGGCCGATTCACGTATATCTTCCGTGTATATTCTTCAAGCCCATCTTAATCGCGGCCCACCTCTGGATCCGGTCAAATTCCGGTGATAACACATGCCCCCTGGTTTTGGAAATGATAATTCCAAAATCACTCTGCTTTTTCTTCGTCGGGTCATGTCGTGGCAGAGCAGAACCGTCGCAGTACCCTTCATCATGATGCCTTGCCTTCTCAACTTCTCTGCACGATTTGACAGTTTTTTGGCACCACTTCCTCGGAAACTGCTGTAACATTAACTCTTCCCACATCCCATTATTTAACCGCGTCGAACAGTTCGCCTCTTCATCCTCTTGCTCCGTACTAGCCATCGGCAAAAAACCCCTTCCTCTGTAGCCATGTCTTCTTCCTCCTCCTCCTCCTCGGCCACATCAGGTCCCTCCTACGTATCGTCTCCCTCTCGTGAGCCGACGCCAGAGTGGGGCTCGTTGGCGGCGCACGACATCCTCGCCCCAACGTCGTGGGACAAGGAGGACCACGATTCCTCCGTCTGGTCCGAGGATAACAAGTCCTTGACAGACGGAGAAGACGACCTCCAATTCCTCATCGACGGGGAGGAGGAGGCGGAGAGCGAGGACGACCGCTTCTCCTGGGACGACTTCACCTCCTCCGACGAGGAGGAAGAAGAGGAGAACGACACCTCCTCCGACGAATATCCGCCGGCAAAGCGCCTCCGCGCCTGGTGGGACAACGACGACGACGAGGAGGACGAAGCTCCCGTAGAGGGCTACGGGAGCAGCGACGAGGAGCCCGCCAGCAGCTGCGCCGGCGGCAGCGATAACGACGACGAGGGCAGCAACGGCCCGTAAATCAGGGACCACTAGCATAGGACTAGTAGTAGTAGTGCATTAGACATCGGATGATCCTTTTGAGAGCCATCGGCTCTTCCTTGTAAGATCTTTCTGTTAATCAATGAAAAATATTTCTCCGATTTGGTTCTCCAATCTTAATCATTCCGATTGCCAAAGTAGGTCAACGCACCAAGGACCGATAGCAGAGTATCGGTCTTCCCCCAAAAGATGCTCATACGGCCCAAATCAAAGATCTAATTAGACAGATTCAAGTAAACATTCCTCAATTCAGACTGTAACTTGATGCCTCGCTCATAACATTTTTGTAGCACTAGAGTCGATGACTACACATCGGCTGTGTTATTCTTAAGTCGATGACCATGCATCGGCTCTTGCTTCGCACATATATTTCTTTTATCGGCCGATTGCATACATCGGCCCCCATATTCCATTGCTCAAGTTGATGTGAAATTTTTTTTTACTGGCCGATTTAAAATCGGCCCCCATATCTCACTGCCCATCATCCCACATGCTTGGGAAATACTTCTTGAGATGCTGGCCATTGACGGCCACTGGGAATTTCACACCATCCAACTGCTCGAGCATGTATGCATTGCCTTTCAGGACCTGGTCAACCCTGTACGGCCCGTGCCAATTTGGAGACCATTTGCCATATGCCTTGTCCTTAGTCCCCAACGGCAGTACAGCTTCCCACACTAGATCACCAACCTGGAACTCCTTTGGCTTTACCTTCTTATTATATGCACGAGCTACCTTGGCCTTGTTCTCCTTAATTTTCTCAAGTGACCAAAGTCTGAGTTCTGTCAGATCCTCAACGCCATCACTCATCAGGGCTGCATACTCTTCAGTTGTCAAGTCATTCTGAAACGTGACACGTCTCGATCCAGCCGTAATTTCCCAAGGTAATACGGCTTCCTGCCCATAGACAAGCTGGTATGGCGAAGTCTTTATAGCTCCATGGCATGACATGTGATAGGCCCACAAAGCTTCTGACAATGTCTCATGCCAAACCCTAGGGTTCTCGTCAATCTTCCTCTTAATCAGCTTGATCAGGCTTTGATTGGACGCTTCAGCTTGCCCGTTGGCTTGAGCATAGTATGGAGATGATCGGATCAGCTTAATCCCCATGTCGTCGCAGAACTTTCTGAATTCTTTAGAAATAAAGACCGAACCTCCATCGGTCGTGATGGTTTGGGGAATCCCGAACCTATGAATGACGTGTTCTTTGACAAATTTGATAACATCTTCCGATTTTACCTTCTTCATAGGAACGGCCTCCACCCATTTGGTGAAGTAATCTGTAATGGCAAGAATCCACTCGTGGCCTTTGCTCGACGCAGGATGGATTTTGCCGATCATATCCATGCCCCAACCTCGAAATGGCCAAGGCTTGATGATGGGGTTCATCGCTGATGCGGGTACCATCTCGAATCTTCCCGAACATCCGACACGCTTGGAATCCCTTGTAGTACTTGAAGCAGTCCTCAAGCATGGTGGGCCAATAAAACCCCGATCGCCTAATCAGCCACTTCATCTTATGAGCCGATTGGTGAGTTCCACAGCGCCTTCATGCACCTCATGTAAGAGCCGATTAGACTCGCTTGGTCCTGTGCATTTGAGTAGTAACCCTTCCAACGTCCCGTAGAACATGTCCTCTCCTATAAGGACATATTTCATAGCCTTGTATCTTATCCGTTTAGGTGCCCCCGAGCCGAATCCTTCAAGTAATTGAAGATATCGGCTCTCCGATCATCCCGTTCCAGAACCGCACTCGAACTTCGACCCGTCCGGTATGTCCTTGTATCCTGACGCCATCTATGCGAGATCATTGGCGTCGGTATTCTGAGACCTTGGGACCCAATTGAAATTGATGTACCGAAAATGTGTCATCAGCTCATGACATTCCACCCAATATGGGAAGAGTGACTCACTCTCGCACTTGTATTCGTCCGTGAGCTGGGAGATCACCAACTTCGAGTCTCCAAAAAGCTCCACCGCCTCTGCCCCGGCTTCCAAAAGCAACTCCATTCCCTTGCGCACCGCCTCATACTCAGCCGACATTGTTGGTGCAAGGGGTAGATAGCCCGATGGCGAAGGAATATGTTGCCCCCCGAGGCGACACGAGCAGTAATGCCGATGCCACAACCATCATCACAAGCCGATCCATCGAAGAACATAGCCCATGCACGTACGGATAGTGCTGCTATATTAGTATTAATCCGTTCAGCTATAAGATCGGCCAACGCTTGTCCCTTGATCGCTTTCGCAGGCCGATACCGAAGATCGAACTCCGACAACGCAAACATCCACTTACCAAGTCGGCCTTTCAAAACAGGAGCCGACAACATGTGCTTGACAACGTCCGACTTGCATATGACGATGATCTCTCGCCGTCAAAAGGATATGATGAAGCTTGGTGCAGGTGAAGAACAGTGCAGAGGCATAGCTTCTCGACCTCGGGATACCTTGTCTCTCGCATCCAACATCCTTCCGCCGAGGTAGAAAACGACCTTTTCAACACCCTCATAGAGTTGCACCACCACCGAAGCGATGGACGTGTCAGCTACTGATAAGTAGATATAGAACGGCATGTCTTGTTGGGGTGGAACTAGCACAGGGGGCGTTGTTAGATACCGCTTAATCTCGTCAAACGCCTGCTGCTGTTCTGCCCCCCAGTGAAACTCGTCATCAGATTTAATCTTCACCAACGCCATGAACGGCTCAATTCGTCCTGACAGGTTAGAGATGAATCGTCGGACGAAGTTGATCTTGCCGATAAGACGTTGGAGCTCCTTCTTCGTGGTAGGCGGCTGCATGGTACGTACTGCCTCTTGACTTTTCAGGCCGATCTCAATTCCTCGTTCATGAACCAGAAAACCTAGGAACTGACCGGCCGTCACACCAAAGGCACACTTCTTTGGATTCATTCTCAGTCCGAATTTTCGAGTTCGGTCTAGGATGCGTCGCAAATCATCCAAGTGTCCCTCCATGGAGACAGACTTGACCACCACGTCATCGATGTAGATTTCCACCAACTTGCCGATCAGATCATGAAAAATATAATTCATGGCTCTTTGGTACGTTGCACCAGCATTCTTCAACCCAAAGGTCATGACTACATATTCAAACAAGCCCACCGACCCCGGTACTCGAATGCAGCTCTTGTGTATATCTTCCGGAGCCATGAAGATTTGGTTATAGCCGGCATTGCCATCCATGAAGCTCAACACCTTGTGGCCAGCAGTCGCATTGATCAATGTTTCTCGCCACGGGCATTGGATATTCATCCTTTGGAGTGGCTCTGTTGAGATCTCGGAAATCTATGGCCACACGCCATCGGCCGTCCTTCTTCTCTACAGGTACGATACTGGAGATCCATTCTACATACCTGCATGGCATGATGAACCCGGCGGCCAACATCTTCTCGATCTCTTTCTTGACCTCTTCCAGAATTTCGGCCTTCATCTGACGTGCTCGTTGTTGGAATGGCCGAAATCCTTTCTTAAGAGGGAGCCGATGCTCAATGATGCTCCTGTCTAACCCGTGCATCTCCGTGTAATCCCATGCAAAGCAATCCGGGTACTCTTTTAACAGAGCTATCATCTGGCTCCTGAGATGTGGATCTAACTTCTTGCTGATAAAAGTTGGTCGTGGCTTATCCCCAGGACCAATGTCGACTTCTTCTAGCTCATCAGCCGATGTAAACCCATACCCTAGCTTTCCGTCACCTGTGAGATCGACACTGAATACAGGGAAAACGTATGGTAAGGATAATATGGGCCGATTGCTGGAATCGGCCCCCATTTTAATTGTATTGCTCAATGAAGGTTTACATCTTGGTCTTGCTTTACTATAACTACGTGACATGCTTGAGACAAGATTATCCCTTTTTATTTTTTGGGGCCGATCACAAGGATCGGCCTTGCCACGTACGTCCATAGATTTTGCTCTTGTTACACGGTCAGGCCGGTGGATAAGACCAGCCTAACCCCGTTTTTGGTCACGTCGATGCGCTCGCAGTCGTCCAAGGTGATGCCTGAGAGTGGCTCTTGGCCTGCCGTCTCCCAAACGTTCATGCCAGCCGTTGAAATCTCGGCTGAGTCATCTGCGTGGACGACCTCTACTTCATCTCCATCCCACCGTATTAAACATTGGTGCATCGTGGATGGAATGCAACAGCTTGGCGTGGATCCAATCTCTCCCTAGCAGACAAGCATAGGTGCTCTTGCTATCGACAATAAAGAACGTCGTAGGGATGGTTTTTCTTCCTACGGTCGGATCCACGTTCGTAACACCTTGTGCTTCAGATGCTTGGCCGTTGAAATCGCTCAGTGTAACATTGGTCTTGATAAGATCCGAGCTAGAGCGTCCCAACCGACGTAGCATGGAGTATGGCATAATGTTGACTGCCGCTCCGGTGTCCACCAACATCTTGTTGACAGGCTGCCCATTGATATAACCTCGTAAGTACAGGGCCTTCAGGTGTCCGTAGCTCCTTTCTCGTGGCTTCTCAAAGATAATCGGCCGTGGGCCGCAGCCAAGTTGTGCCACAGGTGCTTCGTCTAATCTCGGAGCACAAAACTCCGCTGGAAGGATGAACACCATGTTTGTACCAGCCGATGTCTCATCATCGGCTTTCCTTTGTTTGGGGCGCCACTCTTTCCTTTGTGGCCGACCCTCTTCGTCCAGAGTTCGCTGAATTTTCGCGGCCAGATCAGGCCGCGCCTTCCTTAACGTGTGCAGGTATAACCTTTCGGCTTCCTCCAAACCACGTAGTCGCTGAACCCTACGCTTTTGGGAACGGCTGAGTCCATCGTGGCACCACCTTGGCCGGTGGTACTTATCTTCTTCTTCTTCATCGTCGTCTTCTAACTCCTCGAGATCTTCCACCCGAGAGAACTCAGCCGTGCTTGTTCCGAGATGGGAGAGGCCCTAGACGTTTGAATACCGACACGTCTCCCGCACCCTTCTTCTTCCGTCTACATTCTGGGCAGTTGCCGATTGTAGGCAATCGGCTCATTCCTGAATCCCAGCAGTGTCTGAAGAAGGGACAGTCCCAGTGCCTATCCACGTCGTCTTGCTCTCTTGACTTTTCCTTGGCATGACGCTCATATCTCTCCTCGTTGCGATCATGCCGACGATGTCTCCTGGCATCCCTGCTAGCCAGACGATCTCTTTCGTCATCGTCGTCGTATCGTCGGTGTTGGTCGTATTGACTCACGTATTTGTTGAGGAGGTGGTCAGAGAGAGGTCGCTGATATCGCACATTCTTCACTTCTCCCTCTGTGATGTAGCGCTTGCCATCGTGCCGGAGCCGATCGCGTGGAACGGCTTCCTCTTTGTCCTTCTTATGAGAGCGGCTGCCCTCGTCTCTGTCCTTACCGCAGTGGTGCCCAGTGTCCTACCATGTTGATGCTGAACGAGAAACCTGGCCGGCACCTCCCAGGGTAAGTGCACTCCACCATGTTAACAGCGGGGAAAGGGTGTGTGTCGACTTTCATGGCGTACTGGCTGAAAATTAGACGCCCTTGTTCTATCGCCATTTGGATCTCGCCGACGCCACACCCTGCAGCCGTTGGTGGTATGGGTGAACGTGTTATGCCACTTGCAGTATGGCTTTCCGTTCAGCTCCCGTGCCGTGGGGATTTTGTGGCCTTCGGGTACCTTTAGCTGCTTCTCCTTAAGTAAGAGGTCGAAAATTTGCTCAGCTTTGGTCACGTCGAAGTCAAACCCTCTTGGAGGAGCTTGTGGCTTAACCCATTTGCAGGACACGGGGCTTGCCCCCCGAGTCCATTCAGCCACCGCTACCTCTTGATCTCCCGCAGAGCCTTCATCTTCATCTGCCTCAACCAGGACTACCGCACGCTTGAATTTATCCTGGTACAACTCTGGGTGGCGCTGTTCATATAATGACAGCTTCTGAACCATATGCGCCAGTGAAGGGTAGTCTGTTTGGGAAGCCGTATCCTTGATCGGTGATGCGAGACCCACCACCGCCAATTCGACTGCTTCTTTTTCAGTCAAACGAGCCGAATAGCATCGGTTCCTAACGGTCCTGAAGCGCTGGATGTATTTTGACACTGTTTCTCCGCGCTTCTGTCGTACTTGTGCTAGATCGGCAATGCCAGCCTCGGAAGCCTCCGAGTGATACTGCATGTGGAACTGTTCTTCCAACTGCTTCCAAGTCCGGATTGAGTCTGGTGGCAGCGATGTGTACCACCCGAAAGCCGATCCTGTGAGGGACTGTGCGAAGAACCTCACACGTAGTTCATCTGATGCTGAGATCATGCCCAGCTGCGCCAAATATCGGCTCACATGTTCGATTGAACTGGAGCCATCTGACCCACTAAACTTGGAGAATTCAGGGAGCCGATATTTGGGTGGTAGTGGGATCAAATCGTACTCATTGGGGTACGGCTTGGAATAGCCGATTGCCCTCCTTTTCGGCACCATGCCGAACTGGTCTCTCAAGATTGTACTGATCTGATCCGCGGTGCTGGCTGCAGGAGTCGAGCTCTGAAGATTTGCTGGAGTGGCGTACTTAGCCAGCCACGCTTGCTTCTCAGGCTCTGAGCTAGCTGCAGGAGTTGAGCTCTGGAGGTTCGTCGGAGTGGCATACTTAGCTAGCCATGTGTGCTTCTCAAGATCTGATCCAGAAGCTCCTCCTGCTTTCCGTAAGTCCCCGCTGCTGCGGTCCGGTTCGTGAGTGCCCGAGCCATCGCAGCCTCGGCACGTATGTGCACGTGTACCCGTGAGGGATCTCCTTAGGCGCCTCATACAAGAACTGGTAATCACTAGGGTCACCACCGATCTTGTAGACGACGAATGCCGGTGAACTCGGCACTTCTGGTGCTGCCAACGCGAACGGCAGCGGTGGTCGGGATCGGAGTGGTATCTCTCCTTGGTGAGTCCCTAGAGCAGGTCCCGACGGAGAGTACCGATGCCTCATGATTTCCTGGATCACCCGAAGGGCGACACGCTCCAAAGTGTTCACCGAGGCTCTCGTAATGGCGGTGCAGCGAATGAGCTATCATGAAATTAATCTCCCGACGCGAGACCCGGTGCGTTCTTCTGAAGGGGTAGACAGGTCCACTCCATCGAGCGCGCCTTCAGGTGAGAACCCTTTCCACCTAATGCCGTGTGAGCGGGTCCTCTGGAAAGAGCCGATGAGGTCGGCCTCGAGGATAGCTTTGACCTCGTCATACTTCTTCTTGAGCTCCTCGCCGGATCTTCGTACGTGATCGGAGTACCTTCCGCCATCTCGGATGTAGATGGCGATGCAGCTTGATGTCGAAGACCGTCCCACCGGGCGTGCCGAATGTGTTGCGGTCGAAACCCACCGGCGAGCAACGACGGGCAACACAAGAGAGCCGGGAGGCTCCCGTAACTACGGCTGGCCCCGGTCCCTCGAGCGACGGCCCGCAAAGCCTCGGCACGCACGTCCGATGCCGGTGCAGGGCGTGCCACCCGACCTATACCCGGTCGTGAAGGTGATGGATTTGCTTCGCTTAGTTTCTCGCGTGGCATACACATAAACATTAAATACGAGCCTCGATCGGCTCTCGAGTTGTCCCGTGAATCGGCTCAAGGAGCCGATCCACCCATGATTCGTATGAGGTCTACGATCACATGGTGGTCCTGCTTGATCAATATAAAGCTAAAACGACCTACGACGATTTAGGGTTTTCACCACATAATCGGAACATCCTACGCGTGATTGAGCTCCGGCAGCCACGCACGGTGATAATAAACCAACCCTAGACAAGGCCTAAAAACCAACATGAAGTTGATCCCCCGAACATCTTATCTAGGGCTAGCAAACTACACCCTACGTGCTACTGGATCCTTCAACCCGTTTGCAAGGCCTAACTATGCAGATATTAAACTAATCCTTGAAGAACAAAGAGCAATCATAACGGATCGGATCTACTAAATAATGATCAAGCGAGGTGCCGCCCTTACACCTAAGATAGGTGTAAAGGCGGCTAGACGTCTAAGGGTTGCATGGACAAAAGCATGTGACACGATGAAACAATGCTAACCCTAACACATCTATGATAACTACGTTGCTCGCCATCAACAAGGCTTCAGCACGAGCAACGCATGAACAACGAATAAACGTATACTGCCTAGATCGTAAGATGCGATCTAGGCAGCATGGTGCTTACCCGGAAGAAACCCTCGAAACAAGGGGTTGGCGATGCGCCTAGATTGGTTTGTGATGAACGTGATTGTTGTCTTTCTCAATAACCCTAGATACATATTTATAGTCCGTAGACTTTCTAACGTGGGAATAATCCCAACCGTGCACGAGCCAAATTCTATCTAACCGACACGTATCCTACTATATTTACAGATACACGGGCAAACTAGCCCAAACTTTGTATACAAGGCCGATTCATGTATATCTTCCGTGTATATTCTTCAAGCCCATCTTAATCGCGGCCCACCTCTGATCCGGTCAAATTATGGTGATAACAATCATGCACTAGCTACAGCCACAAACCAGAAAGTCATAGGTGATGTAAGTTTTCGTAAATATTTCTTCAAAAGGTTTATTTTATTCTGAAAACTATGCCCGCTAGTCTTCATGGGTTGACCAGAACTTCACGGAGTTCCTTTCCTACCATGTTCGTAGTTTCCTTCCCGGAACAGGGAGTGACAAACACAATTTGATACACTCTGCAGAGGTGCGTTACTTTTCCCATAAGAGAACTTATCCTTGTTGCCAACCAGGCGAATTCTTTCCCATCCACACTTGCTTGGTGTGAGGCCAGGTGTAAGATCTAAGTCAATCACTGCCTTCTCCGCGACCATGCATACACACCCTTTTGTCCATCCGCACATCCCCGGTAGACTTCTTCCAATAATATGGCTTTACCCACGATGTACTATGGACAATCCATCATAGACGGTAGAGCGCACTCATCCTCAAGGATGGGGATTTAAGGGATTTCCCAACCGATGCAGTGTTCTCGCAACACCCAGCCAGGCTCTATCATGTCCATTGATATGCAGAAGGAAAAAGATACAGCTAACTTCCCCAGAGCCATTATAGATCTTATGGTTAACGCGATATGTACGGCACTAGAATCACTAGACGACGTTGGTGATTAGTCCTAGATGAGTAGTACCCTTGCAATGGAACCTCCACCATAAACACATACCATGGTTCCATTGCCCACCACATAGTCATATTCATAATTGTTTTTTGCTTTTCAATGCAGAAGTGATAAGTATAGTACTTTGCATATAGTTTGATAAAAATAATCAAATGGCATGAGCAAGCGATGAACTTGCCTTTCTTGACTGTAAGATTATGCAGACAAGGACTTCGATACGATAACTCCATATTCTGAAATAGCATCATCGTCCGGTAAGGACAATGTTTAAAGAACTGGAAAAGATGCTATAATGCATAGTATGGAACACAATCGCCCCGAGCATAAGCTAACCCCAATGATTTAGGATTAGGTGAGTTGTAAAGATTTCTTTAGGGTATGTTGTACTTTTAGAGTGGTTCCACAAACAAGGTTCTTATTAAGGTTTGGTTATCTTAGTATCATAAACAAGTGGTATAAGACATCATAACAATGATACACACAAAGGAATAATAGTTGCATAACATGTAAAGAGTAGTTGTCAGTTTTAGTTTCTATAGGACATGGTTGATGATTACTTCAAAAGAATAACTTTTGAAGAACATATTTAATAAAGAACAAGAACTACTACAAGTGGGAGCTATGTGCTTCTAGGGTTTACTAGGATTCACTATTAGGTTCATTTAATTCACTAATTAGGGACTAGTTGGTTACAAATAGGTTGGGTCCATATGCAGCAAGTACTGGCATGTTTTAGCTAAACATGGACAACAAATTAAATTACTATGCATGATTACTACTATGGTTGTCCATAGGGTATCATACCAAAGGATGGTTATGAAGGTGGTGCCATGATTTAACCATTAGGGTTTACTATACTGTTGGCGTCAGAAACCCACCGGCGGGCAGCGACTGGCAACACAGTAGAGCCGGGAACAACTAGGGCTGCGGCTGGCCCCAGTCCCTCTGAGCGACGACCCGCAAAGCCTTCTGGTCACACACCCGATGCTGTCGAAAGGGCGTGCCACCTGACCTATACCTGGTCAGGAAGGTGTGGATGATGCCTCGCTTAGTTTCCTGCAGGGCACACACGTAAACGTTAAATACGAGCCTCGATCGGCTCTCGAGTTATCTCGTGAATCGGCTCAAAGAGCCGATCCACCCATGATTCGTACAAGGTGTCCGAATATATGGTGGTCCTGCTTGATCAAGATAAAGCCGAAGTGATCTACGACGATTTAGGGTTTTCACCGCATAATCGGATCATCCTACTCACGATTGGGCCTCGCGCTCGCGTACGGTGATCGTAAGCCGATCCTAGACAAGGCCTAAAAACCAACACGAGGTTGATCCTCGGAACGTCCCGTCTAGGGCTAGCAAACTACACCCTACACGCCGCTGGATCCTCCAACCCTTTGTAAGGCCTAACTATTGCGGATATTAAACTAATCCTTGAAGAATCAAGGAGCAACCGTAACGGATCGAATCTACTAAATAATGATCAAGCGGGGTGCCGCCCCTACACCTAGGATAGGTGTAAGGGCGGCTAGACATGCAAGGGTCGCACTACGATAGCATATTATACGAAGAACAATGCTAACCCTAACATATCTAAGATAACTACGTTGCTCGCCATCAAAAAGGCTTCAGTACGAGCAACGCATGAACAACGGGGGTAGGCATTACGCTGCCTAGATCGCAAGATGCGATCTAGGCAGCATGGTGCTTACCGGTAGAAACCCTCGAGACGAAGGAGTTGGCGATGCGCCGAGATTTGTTTGTGGTGAACGTTGGTTGTTGTTTATTCCATAAACCCTAGATACATATTTATAGTCCAGGGGACTTTCTAATGTGGGCGTGCACTAAACCGTGCACGGGTAAAACTCTAACTTCTAAACTAAGATGCGATCTAATATGTTACAGATACACGGGCACTTTAGCCCAACTTGGTATAAAAGGCCGATTCACGTATTTCTTCCATGTATATATCTTCAAACCCATCTTGATCGCGGCCCACCTCTGACTCGGTCAAATTCTGGTGATAACACATGCCCCCCTGGTTTTGGAAATGACATTTCCAAAATCATTACGCTTTTCTTTCGTCGGGTCATGTCGTGGCAGAGCAGAAACTGCCGCGGAATCTTTCATCCTTTCGCCTCGCCTCCTGGGCTTCTCTGCACGAATTGATAATTTCGGCATCACGTCCTCGAGAACCGTTATGGCATTAAATCTCCACTACACCCCTCTTATTTATCAGTGCCGAACGGTTCGCCACTTCATCCCCCTGCTCCAAACTAGCCGTCAGCCAAAAAACCCTCTCCTTCCATAGCCATGTCGTCCTCTTCCTCCTCCTCCGTTTCTCTCCAATCCTCTTCCTCAAGCAAGTCGATTCCAGAGCACGACCAAATGGAGGCGTACAATAGGCGCGCTCCCAAACATTGGGACGAGCAGGAGTGGGACTTCGATTTCGTGCCGGAGGGCCGACCCGAGGACCTTGTCTGGTCAGACGGCGACATGCCCCTAACTGACGGGGAGGAGGACCTCCGATTCTTGATTGACGAAGACCTGGCGGCGGAGAGTAATGACGACGACCCTCCCTTCCGGGGTAAATTCACCTCCGTCACCAAAGAAGAAGAAGAGGATGTCGAAGACGAAGACGTCTCCTCCGACACGAAGAAAGAACAGGAGGACGACACCTCCTCCGACGAACCGCCGCCAAAGCGCATCCGTGGCTGGGCTTGGTCAGACGAGGACGATGATGATGACGAGGAAGAAACCTCCGCTGAAGGTTACAGTAGCAGCAACGAGGAGCCCACCAGCAGCAGCACTGGCGGCGGCTATGGCGGTGATGACGAGGACAGCGACGGCCTTTAGAGTAAAGACTACTTAGCATAAGGCTCGTGATAGCAATCTGTTCCCCTTTTGTTCTTTCTTCGATGAGCAATCGGCTCTTTCTTTGTAAGAAATCTCGTTTAATGAAGAAATTTCTCTAATTCAATTTTGCCGATTTGACCCTTTAGCCAATGTGTGATGAGCCGATAGCAACGCATCGGCCCTTTCAAATCCACCCTTCAACTCCTCCATTGATAATTTCGAGATCTGGTGGACAATGTGAAGCCCTCAAAAGAGCCCTTAAATTTCTCCCACCAGCTTCCGCGATCTTCTCCTGTGAGCACTCATCGCTTTGTGAAGAAAGTTGCAACGAAAGATCAGCCGATGGTACCCCAATCGGCTCAATAGAGCATCTACCAGGCCTATTGCCCCCCCGAGTCTCAGCCAAGGCGAAATAGAGACGAGGATACGCAAATTAGCTGAATGGACCTGGGCTTGATTATATCTGAGGGAATTCTCATGCAGAGCCAGCCGATTTTCCCTAAATCGGCTCTCCAGAGGAGAGGACCTTCTTCAGTCGAGTTCTCGCACCTTGCTGGTCAAATCGGTTCCTTGCCTTCGGCGGATTTGATGCAATTTATCCTTAACCTGATCTGCCTACCCATGCTGCTCTTGGTCATAATCCCTCAAACTTGCTCATGTTGAGACTCCGCTTAAGTCGATGTTTTCGCATCGGCTATGCTTAATTTTTTTTTATTTGGCCGATTTATGTATCAGCCCCCATACTTCAATACCCATCAAAGATTATCTTGAACTGCTGGGCATTAGGAAAACGCTTCTCCCTTCGTATCCTCATGTTTCATCCACCTGGGTGCCCCCCGAGCCGATTCTGCCAGGTAGCTGCTGAAATCGGCTCTATGATCAGCCAAGGCACTCTATGTGAACGTCGGCTCTGCTAGGACCAGTGTGGCCTTCCTCCAGCTCATCAGCCGACGTAAATCCATCTCCTATTAGATTGGCGTTGAACCAAGGCAGGACGGATGGTGAGGATAATTTTGGCCGATTGCTGGAATCGGCCTCCACGTTGTTTGCTCGATGAAGGTTTTGTAATGTTCCTCCATAAATCCCTGGGGCCGATCGTCTGGATCGGCATCGCCACGTCCGCTCATCGACGTTGCTCTTGTTACACGGTCAGGCCGGTGGATAAAACCAGTCTAACCCCGTTTTTCGTCACGTCGATGCGCTCGCAGTCGTCCAAATTGATGCCTGAGAGTGGTTCTTGACCTGATGTCTCCCAAACATTCATGCCAGCCGTTGAAATTTCGGCCGAATCATCTGCATGGACGACTTCTACTTCATCTCCATCCCACTGTATTAGGCATTGGTGCATCGTGGATGGAATGCAACAGTTGGCGTGGATCCAATCTCTCCCTAGCAGGACAGCATAGGTGCTCTTGCTGTCGACGATGAAGAACGTCGTAGGGACAGTTTTCCTTCCTACGGTCAGATCCACACTCAGAACACCTTGTGCGTCAGATGCTTGTCCGTTGAAATCGCTCAGTGTCACGTTCGTCTTGATCAGATCCGAGCTGGAGCGTCCTAACCGACGTAGCATGGAGTATGGCATAATGTTAACTGCCACTCCGGTGTCTACCAACATCTTGTTGACAGGCTGCCCATTGATGTAACCTCGCAAGTATAGGGCCTTCAGATGCCTGTAGCTCCTTTCTCGTGGCTTCTCGAAGATGACCGGCCGCGGGCCGCAGTCAAGTTGTGCCACGGGTGCTTCGTCAAATCCTGGAGCACTAAACTCCGCTGGAAGGATAAACACCATGTTCGTGCCAGCCGATGTTTCATCATCGGCTTTCCTTGGCTTGGGGCGCCACTCTTTTCTTCGTGGCCGACCTTCTTCGTCCAGGGTTCGCTGAATTTTAGCGGCCAAGTCAGGCCGCGCCTTCCTCAACGTGTGCAGGTATAACCTTTCAGCCTCCTCCAATCCACGTAGTCGCTGAACCCTTCGCTTCTGGGAACGGCTGAGCCCATCAGGACACCACCTTGGCCGATGATACTTGTCTTCTTCTTCATCATCGTCCTCAAGTTCCTCGAGATCTTCTACCCGAGCAGGCTCAACCTGTCTGTTCCGAAGCGGGAGAGGCCCTAGACGTTTGAACACAGACACGTTGGCTGCCTCCTCCTTCTTCTGGTTGCATTCTGGGCAATTGCCGATTGTGGGCAATCGGCTCATTCCTGAATCCCAGCAGTGTCTGAAGAAAGGACAGTCCCAATGCCTATCCACGTCATCCTGTTCCCTTGACCTCCCCCTAGCGTGACGATTGTACCTGTCGTTGTCCATATCATGCCGACGATACCCTCCGTCCTCTGCATTAGACCGACGATATCTCTCATCATCCACGTCGTAGCGCCGACGTCGGTCATACTGCTGCTCATGTTCGTTGAGGGGAGGTGCAGAGAGTGGGCGTTGATATCGCATGCTTCCCACTTCTTCTTCGGTTAGGTACCGTCTATCGTCATCCCGGGGCCGGTCGCGTGGATCGGCCTCCTCTTTATCTCTGCCACGGGAGTGGCTGCTTTCTGCTTCATCTTTGCCATGGCGGCTTGCAAGCCCTGCCATGTTGATACCAAAGGAGAACTCTGGCTCCCTTATGGAGTGGCTGAGATCCACCATGTTGACGCCAGGCCACGGACGTGCATTCCCATGGAGCTTGACATCGTGTGAACGGGTCTTTTCAAAGGAGCCGATGAGTTCGGCCTTGAGGACTGTCTTGATCTCGTCATGCTTCTTTTTGAGCTCGTCAGTCAGGTCCTCGTACTTGACCGGAGTGCTTTCCGCCATCTCGGATGTAGATGGCGATGCGGTGGATGTCGAAGATCGTCCCACCGGGCGTGCCAGAATGTGTTGGCGTCAGAAACCCACCGGCGGGCAGCGACTGGCAACACGAGTAGAGCCGGGAACAACTAGGGCTGCGGCTGGCCCCGGTCCCTCCGAGCGACGGCCCGCAAAGCCTTCCGGTCACACACCCGATGCTCGTCGCAAGGGCGTGCCACCCGACCTATACCCGGTCGGGAAGGTGTGGATGATGCCTCGCTTAGTTTCCTGCGGGGCACACACGTAAACGTTAAATACGAGCCTCGATCGGCTCTCGAGTTATCTCGTGAATCGGCTCAAAGAGCCGATCCACCCATGATTCGTACAAGGTGTCCGAATATATGGTGGTCCTGCTTGATCAAGATAAAGCTGAAGTGATCTACGACGATTTAGGGTTTTCACCGCATAATCGGATCATCCTACTCACGATTGGGCCTCGCGCTCGCGTACGGTGATCGTAAGCCGATCCTAGACAAGGCCTAAAAACCAACACGAGGTTGATCCTCGGAACGTCCTGTCTAGGGCTAGCAAACTACACCCTACACGCCGCTGGATCCTCCAACCCTTTGTAAGGCCTAACTATTGCGGATATTAAACTAATCCTTGAAGAATCAAGGAGCAACCGTAACGGATCGAATCTACTAAATAATGATCAAGCGGGGTGCCGCCCCTACACCTAGGATAGGTGTAAGGGCGGCTAGACATGCAAGCGTCGCACTACGATAGCATATTATACGAAGAACAATGCTAACCCTAACATATCTAAGATAACTACGTTGCTCGCCATCAAAAAGGCTTCAGTACGAGCAACGCATGAACAATGGGGGTAGGCATTACGCTGCCTAGATCGCAAGATGCGATCTAGGCAGCATGGTGCTTACCGGTAGAAACCCTCGAGACGAAGGAGTTGGCGATGCGCCGAGATTTGTTTGTGGTGAACGTTGGTTGTTGTTTATTCCATAAACCCTAGATACATATTTATAGTCCAGGGGACTTTCTAATGTGGGCGTGCACTAAACCGTGCACGGGTAAAACTCTAACTTCTAAACTAAGATGCGATCTAATATGTTACAGATACACGGGCAGTTTAGCCCAACTTGGTATAAAAGGCCGATTCACGTATTTCTTCCATGTATATATCTTCAAACCCATCTTGATCGCGGCCCACCTCTGACTCGGTCAAATTCTGGTGATAACATATACCTTCTCATTTGTTTCACTAAGTAATCAATAATGGTTTCCTAAATTAGGTGGTTCATTAATTATCTAGTAGTCACATGGTTTAGTGTAGCATTAGCATCTAAAGTGAAGTACTACATAAGTTTTGCTACTTAAAATTGATCCTAATGGTGTGGTATTAAGGAATGATGATCAATGGTGCTAACATGATATGAGGGTAAGAAGTTAGGGTTTACACCTAGGTGGTACTAGTTGGTCATATAAGGTACTAGTCAAAAGTGAAAGCCTGAAATGATAACTTAAATTGCATTTGAGTTGATAATAAAATATGTGCATGTTTTTATTTTCTTAGTCTAGATCTATAACTAAAGTTAAGTTCCTATGATCACATGTTATAAACCCCTAGGGTTTTAGAGTTGAAAACAATTTAGGGTTTTCACGTAACATAATAAGGTTAAGGTCTTTACTCATATTAGAACTAGGGTTTTCAAGTTGTGATACAATTCTTAGAATAATAATTGGGTAATAAATTTTAAGTTAATAATAATAGTTTTTATCATTTTTCTAATTTTCTTGTTATTTAAAGAAAATGATAAAGTGCAATTTAGGGTTTTTAAAATACCACTAATATTTAAGTTAATGAAAATATGATAAAGAAAATTAATCTTAATATTTTCTTCACTTACTGAATAGCTTTTATTTAATTTTGAAACTTAACTAATTATTGAATTAAAATTGTATTTTGGATAAAATAAAAGGCATAATTAATAAGGTTAAAATAATTGAATTTTTATTTTTACAAACATTTTCATATTATATTTTTATTGAACATATTTTATTTTTGTGAGCATTTTGATATATTATTTGTATGTTTCTGAGTTGAAATGAATTTTATTTATTTTGGCAAAGTTTCAACATTTTTCTGGATTTGGAATTAAATAAAAATACTAAACATACCGGGCTAAACCTAACCATGGCCACTGAACAGTGGGTCCATTGACTGGGTCAATTGCCACGCGGGCAAAGACCAGTCAACGGCGCCAAGGGACCCCACCGGCCACGTTGGCATCACCGGCGTTTAAACGCCGGCGGCCAGTACATGGTGACGCTGCTGATTGTAGGGTCCCCTGGGATGCGCGAATAGATGTTTCTGGACCCCCTCGACCTACTGAGTACAATGGTGGTGGCGGATTACCGAAAGACTCACCGAAGCATCACCAGCAACCTTGTGTTGCGACGGCGCACTCCGGCGAATAATCAAACTCGAGATATAGATGATGCTAGGAAGCGAGAGTATGCTCTACAGACGCGCAAGCTTACCCTGAGAACGATGGTGTGGTCGGTGACGTCGATTGGCGACGAAGAAGAGCTCGATTTCGCCATTACCGGCGAGGTACCGAGGAAGAGAATGATCAAATTTGTCAAGCTCCGAGCTCCCCTTGATGCATGCTTGCTCCCAGATGACCTACGCGCTTCTCCTCGACCACGTGCCGGAGGTTGGGGTGGCTCCTAGCGTCGTGTTCTTGCTCGACACCGGCTACAGGTAGTGGATGATCTTGAGTGATAGGGAGGGTTAGAATGGGAATGGAGTGGTGGTGAAGAACTAGGGTTTCCTGGCGGATCTCCTAGTGGTATTTATAGAGTTCGGTGAGGCTTCTATCGTCAATTCACCGGTGGCAGTGGCCCGAATGCGTTGGCGACGGTGAGGTATTCTTGGGCGCAAATTTTAGCACGATTAGGATAGGAAGGACGCGGAGATTATAGAGCATTGATCCGAGATGATTGGCGATGTCCGGGGCATCCTTATCATCGACGAGGGACGTGGTCGGAGTTCTCCGTCGCGCTATCGACAATGGAGAAGAATATGACCTGGGTTTTCTTCTATTTAATCGAAGGGGTGCGGTGGGCTGGGCTGGTGTTGTGGGCTTGCTCATCCATAAACACTATTGAGAAAGATAAGAAATATCCTTCATAAGTAGGATTCAATATTTTAAATTTTGGAGTGTTCAAATTTACTTTTCGGGAAATACTCCATTAACCAAATGTTAGTTGTATTTTGTATTTTGTTGTAAATAACCCCTTTTAGTTTAATACTAAATTGGTTTCTCAATTTGGAAATGATGTGAGGTTCATGATTTCATGTGCCAAATTATTTCTAAGGATTTAGAAAAGGGTTTTCTTTTCTCGTGCCCCTGGTTCATTAGTTGTACTCAGTGTTTCCCAGCCGCTTAACTTTTCCTCAGTTTTCCCCTCCCTCTAGTTTGAAACCCCTCGCAGACGCTCGGACGGGATGGTTGCCGTCTGGTCAGAGGCCTTGACCGTTACCGATGACGGCTAGGGAGCCACGGTGGTTTTGAATTGACCGTTGCTTTCGAATTGTGTTGACTAGAGGAGCTCACCCAAAGCTTTCCCCTCCGCCCGAGACTGAAGGAGCTCACACACCGCCCCTCCGCCGCCACACCGTCCTGCCCTCCTACCTTATGGTGTCGTCCGCCGCCGAGCTGCCCCCGCCACCACCCCCGGGAGGCGGAGAGGGCTCCGCCTCCACCAGATCTGGATCTACCCCTATTGCGGAGTTTGTATATCCGTCTGGTGTGCCGCCTCTTCCCGTCAGCCGTAGAGACGATTGGGAATCGGAGGGATCTAACGCATAGATTCCATCTGGGTAAGCATCGTTTGCCTATGTGAATTAACAGTAGGCAGTTTTTGAGCGCCAATCGTTGTTGCTCAACTAACTGCGTTGCTTTTCGAATAGGATTGATCCAGCGCTGGCTTTTCGGCTGGTGGTTAGGCTGGATTCTAGCTTTACGTGTGATTCTAAACACTATAAGAATGAGTTTTACTTCCCTGCGGTGGTTGCAACCACCATCTCGTTGAGGGATTTAAAAGCTAACATCTACGATAAGTACACCTGGAGCTCTCGCGATGCAGTTCATTTCGAATATTTCAACAGCATGAAGCGAAGATTTGTTCCACTAATTTCCGACGACGATCTGGGAATTCTTTTTTGCTTTGAATGCTTCTTGCCGATTCGGTAAAATTCGTATCCATGTGGACAGGGGCCAGGCATTGATACGTCTCAAACGTATCTATAATTTCTTATGTTCCATGCTACTTTTATGATGATACTCACATGTTTTATACACATTATATGTCATAATTATGCATTTTCCGGAACTAACCTATTGACGAGATGCCGAAGGGCCGCTTGTCGTTTTCTCGCTGTTTTTGGTTTCGGAAATCCTAGTAAGGAAATATTCTCGGAATCGGACGAAATCAATGCCCAGCATCCTATTTTTTCCACGAAGCTTCCAGAACACCCGAGAGCCAGCAGAGGAGGGCCACAGGGCCACCAGATGACAGGGTGGCGTGGCCAGGGCCTGGGCCGCGCCCCCTATTGTGTCACCGCCTCGTCAGCCCTCCGACTCCGCCTCTTCGCCTATTTAAAGGTCACTGACCTAAAACCTCGAGACGGAAAAGCCACGGTACGAGAAACCTTCCAGAGCTGCCGCCATCGCGAAGCCAAGATCTGGGGGACAGGAGTCTCTGTTCCGGCACGCCGCCGGGACGGGGAAGTGCCCCCGAAGGCATCTTCATCGACACCACCGCCATCTTCATCAACGCTGCTGTCTCCCATGAGGAGGGAGTAGTTCTCCATCGAGGCTAAGGGCTGTACCGGTAGCTATGTGGTTATTCTCTCTCCTATGTACTTCAATACAATGATCTCATGAGCTGCCTTACATGATTGAGATTCATATGAGTTTTGTATCACCATTCATCTATGTGTTACTCTAGTGATGTTATTAAAGTACTCTATTCCTCCTCCATGGTGTAACGGTGACAGTGTGTGCATCATGTAGTACTTGGCGTAGGCTATGATCATAATCTCTTGTAGGTTATGGAGTTAATTATTACTATGATAGTATTGATGTGATTTATTCCCCCTTCGTAGTGTAAAGGTGACAAGTGTGTATGCTATGTTAGTACTCGGTTTAAATTGCAAAGATCTATTATGCTCTAAAGGTTACTTAAATATGAATGCCGAATGTTGTGGAGCTTGTTAACTCCGGCATTGAGGTGCTCTTGTAGCCCTACACAACGAATGGTGTTCATTATCAAACAAGAGTATATGTAGCATAAAGGAAGAGAACTTATTTATTATGTGATCAATGTTGAGAGTGTCCACTAGTGAAAGTATGATCCCTAGGCCTTGTTTCAAAATACTGCAATCATCGCTTGTTTACTGTTTTACTGCATCTTTACTTCCTGCAATATTACTACTATCATCTACACGCCAGCAAGCACTTTTCTGGCGCCGTTACTACTGCTCATATTTATTCATACCACTTGTATTTCACTATCTCTTCGCCGAACTAGTGCACCTATACATCTGACAAGTGTATTAGGTGTGTTGGGGACACAAGAGACTTATTGTATCGTGATTGCAGGGTTGCTTGAGAGTGATATATTTGATCTCTTCCTCCCTGAGTTCGATAAACCTTGGGTGATCCACTTAAGGGAAACTTGCTGCTGTTCTACAGACCTCTGCTCTTGGAGGCCCAACACTGTCTACAAGAATAGAAGCACCCGTAGACATCAAGCACTTTTCTGGCGCCGTTGCCGGGGAGGAAAGGTAAAAGGCACTCATACTCCGGTCCCAGTTAACTAAGTACTTTTCTCGTTGCCGTTGTGTGTGTGCTCGAAGCTATTTCCTTTAGATCCTGCAATTGCATCTTTTTGTTTCTTGTTAAACACTAGTAAGGCATAATGGAAAACATCTCGTGAGCTTTTTATACTATTTCCCGAGTCAAGACATGAATGGTTTAATGCGAAAATTAAAAAACCTATGGAACCTTATTTGCATGCTAGTAGCAATGATATTAGTATGAACGCTTTGAACACCATTGTTGCTAATGATATGGAAAATTCTAAGCTTGGGGAAGCTGGTTTTGATGAGCATGATATTTTTAGTCCCCCAAGCATTGAGGAGAAAATTTTCTTTGATGATACTTTGCCTCCTATTTATGATGATTATAATGATAGTGGTCTTTTGGTGCCGCCTACTATGGAGGATAAAGCTTATTATGATGATACTATGCCTCCTACACTTGATGAGAATAATAATGATAGCTACTTTGTTGAATTTGCTCCCACTACAATTAATAAGAATGACTATGCTTATGTTGGGAGTAGTAATAATTTTATGCATGAGACTCATGATAAGAATGCTTTATGTGATAGTTATATTGTTGAGTTTGCTCATGATGCTACTGAAAGTTATTATGAGAGAGGAAAATATGGTTGTAGAAATTTTCATGGTACTAAAACACCTCTCTATATGATGAAAATTTTGAAGTTACTTGTGTTTTATCTTCCTATGCTTGTCACTTTGCTCCTCATGAATTTATTTGTGTACAAGATTCCTATGCATAGGAAGTGGGTTAGACTTAAATGTGTTTTGAATTTGCTTCTTGATGCTCCTTTTTGCTTCATACTCTATTTTTCATGTGAGCATCATTAAAACTGCTGAGCCCATCTTAATGGCTATAAAGAAAGCACTTCTTGGGAAATAACCCATGTTTTCATTTTACTACAGTACTTTTGTTTTATAGTTGTGTCTTGGAAGTTATTACTAATGTAGCAACCTCTCCTTATCTTTATTTTATTGCATTGTTGTGCCAAGTAAAGTCTTTGATAGTAAAGTCAATACTAGATTTGGATTACTGCGCAGAAACAGATTTCTTGTTGTCACGAATTTCAATATGCCTCTCTGTAGGTAACTCAGAAAAATCTGCCAATTTACGTGCGTGATCCTCAGATATGTACGCAACTTTCATTCAGTTTGGGCATTTTCATCTGAGCAAGTCTGGTGCCTCAAAAAAAATTCGTCTTTACGAACTGTTCTATTTTGACAGATTCTGCCTTTTATTTCGCATTGCCTCTTTTGCTGTGTTTGTGTTATCACCCGATTTTGGCCAAATCAGGAGGTGGGCCGTAAGTGAAGATGGGCTTTGAAAGACTACATGTGGAGCATCTTTGAAGCGGCTTTGTGCTAGAAGTTTGGGCTAGTTAGCCCGTGTATCTTAAATATAGTAGATTGTGTATCGATTTAGAGGTTAGAGTTTATCTCGTGTACGGTTTAGTGCACGCCCACATTAGAAAGTCCGCTGGACTATAAATATGTACCTAGGGTTTATGGAATAAACAACAACCAACGTTCAACCACAAACAAATCTCGGCGCATCGCCAACTCCTTCGTCTCGAGGGTTTCTACCGGTAAGCATCATGCTGCCTAGATCGCATCTCGCGATCTAGGCAGCACAAGCCTGCCTACGTTGTTCACGCGTTGCTCGTACTGAAGCCTTTTTGATGGCGAGCAATGTAGTTATCTTAGACATGTTAGGGTTCGCATTGTTCTTCATGCTGCATGCTTTCGTAGTGCAACCCTTGCATGTCTAGCCGCCCTTACGCCTATCTTAGGCGTAGGGGCGGCACCCCGCTTGATCATAGTTTAGTAGATCTGATCCGTTACGATTGCTCCTTGTTCTACAAGGATTAGTTTAATATCCGCAATAGTTAGGCCTTACAAAGGGGGAGGATCCAGCGGCACGTAGGGTGTCGTTCGTTGGCCCTAAGCAGGATGTTCCGAGGATCAACCTCGTGTTGGTTTTTAGGCCTTGTTTAGGATCGGCTTACGATCACCGTGCGTGGCCGCGAGGCCCAACCTGGAGTAGGACGATCCGATTATGCGGTGAAAACCCCACATCGTCGTAGATCTCATTAGCTTTACCTTGATCAAGCAGGACCACCATATATTTGGACACCTCGTCTGAATCATGGGTGGATCGGCTCTTTGAGCCGATTCACAGGATAACCTGAGAGCCGATCGAGGCTCGTATTTAACGTTCACGTGTGTGCCCTGCGAGGAAACTAAGCGAGGCATCATCCACACCTTCCTGACCAGGTATAGGTCAGGTGGCACGCCCTTGTGATAAACATCGGTGCGTGCGACCAGGAGGCTTTGCGGGCCGTCGCTCAGAGGGACTAGGGCCAGCCGCAGCCCTAGTTGTTCCCAGCTCTACGGTGTTGCCCGTCTCTGCCCGCCAGTGGGTTTCTGACGTCAACACATTCTGGCACGCCCGGTGGGACCACCTTCAACATCCACCACGTCGCCATCTACATCCGAGATGGCGGAAAGCACTCCGGTCAAGTACGAGGACCCGCCTGATGAGCTCAAGAAGAAGCATGGCGAAATCAAGGCAGTCCTCGAAGCCGAACTCATCGGCTCTTTCCACAGAACCCGTTCCCAGGGTCAACCAGGACACTTGTTCAGCATCAACATGGTAGAACTTGGGTACCGCCCCGGTAAGGGTAATGATGAGGGCAGCTGCTCTCATAGCAAGGATGAAGAAGGAGCCGACCCACGCGATCGGCTCCGACACTGCCACCAAGTCCTAGTGATGATCAAGATGGAGGCCGATTCTAACGATCGGACCGTGTTATCCGCGCCACCCGCTCTCCCAGTATTTGGCGTCGACCTCACAGGAGACGGGAAGTTGGGGTACGGGTTCACCTCGGCTGATGAGCTGGAGGAAATCGACATCGGCCATGGAGACAAGCCGCGACCAACTTTCATCAGCAAGAAGTTGGACCCACAGCTCAGGAGCCAGATGATTGCTCTGCTGAAAGAATACCCGGATTGCTTCGCATGGGACTACACAGAGATGCCTGGGTTAGACAGGAGCATCATCGAACATCGGCTCCCTCTTAAGAAAGGATTCCGGCCGTTCCAGCAACGAGCACGTCAGATGAGAGCCGAAATTCTGGAGGAGGTCAAGAAAGAAATCGAGAAGATGTTGGCCGCCGGGTTCATCAAGCCATGCAGGTATGCTGAGTGGATCTCCAGTATCGTGCCTGTAGAGAAGAAGGATGGCCGATGGCGTGTGGCCATCGATTTCAGAGATCTCAACAGAGCCACCCCCAAGGACGAATATCCGATGCCTGTGGCAGAGACACTGATCAATGCAGCTGCCGGCCACAAGGTGTTGAGCTTCATGGATGGCAACGCCGGCTACAATCAAATCTTCATGGCTCCCGAAGACATACACAAGACCGCATTCAGAGTACCAGGGGCGGTAGGTTTGTTTGAATATGTAGTGATGACCTTCGGGTTGAAGAATGCTGGTGCAACGTACCAACGAGCTATGAACTATATATTTCACGATTTGATCGGCAAGTTGGTGGAAATCTATATCGATGACGTCGTAGTCAAATCTGTTTCCATGGAGGGACACTTGGATGATTTACGGCGCGTCCTAGACCGAACTCGGAAGTTCGGACCGAGAATGAACCCGAAGAAGTGTGCCTTCGGTGTGACGGCTGGTCGGTTCCTAGGTTTTCCGGTTCATGAACGGGGAATCGAAATCGGCCTCGAAGAGTCAAGAGGCGGTGCGCACCATGCAGCCGCCCACCACGAAGAAAGAGCTCCAGCGTCTAATTGGCAAGATCAATTTTGTCCGACGATTCATCTCCAATCTGTCGGGACGAATCAAGCCATTTATGGCGTTGGTGAAGACCAAGTCTGACGACGAATTTCACTGGGGGCAGAACAGCAGCAGGCGTTCGACGAAATTAAAAGGTATCTGACGACGCCGCCTGTGCTAGTTCCGCCCCGGCAAGATAAGCCGTTCTACATCTACCTATCAGTAGCTGACACGTCCATCGCCTCGGTGGTGGTGCAACTCCACGAGGGCGTTGAGAGAGTCGTTTTCTACCTCAGCAGAAGGATGTTAGACGCGGAGACAAGGTATCCTGAGGTCGAGAAACTGTGCCTCTGCCTGTTCTTTACCTGCACCAAGCTGCATCACATCCTTCTGACGGCAGAGATCTTCGTCATATGCAAGTCGGATGTCGTCAAGCACATGCTGTCGGCCCCTGTGTTGAAAGGCCGACTGGGTAAGTGGATGTTTGCGCTGTCAGAATTCGATCTCCGGTACCAGCCTGCGAAAGCAGTTAAAGGGCAAGCGTTGGCCGATCTCATAGCTGAGCGGATCAGTACCAATATAGCAGCGCTATCCATACGTGCATGGGCTATGTTCTTCGATGGATCGGCCTGCGACGAGGGTTGTGGCATCGGTATCCTGCTCGTATCGCCTCGGGGGCGAGTACTCTTTCTCCATCAGGTTATCTACCCCTTGCACTAACAATGTGGCAGAGTACGAGGCAGTACGTAAGGGGATGGAATTGCTGTTGGAAGCCGGGGCAGAAGCAGTAGAGCTTTTTGGAGACTCTAAGTTGGTAATTAACCAGCTCACGGATGAATGCAAGTGCGAAAGTGAATTGCTTTTCCCATATTGGATGGAATGCCGTGAGTTGATGACACAGTTTCGGTACGTCAACTTTAATTGGGTCCCAAGAGCCCAAAACACCGAGGCCAACAATCTCGCGCAAATGGCGTCGGGCTATATGGATACCCCTGACGGGTCGGAGGTCCAGATACAATTCCTAGAGCAGGATGATTGGAGAGCCGAAATCTTCAATTACTTAAAAGATTCGGCTCGGGGGGCACCCAAACGGATAAGATACAAAGCCATGAAGTATGTCCTCATAGGAGACGATATGTTCTACAGGACGTTGGAAGGGTTACTACTCAAGTGCCTGGGACCAACTGAGTCTAATCGGCTCTTACATGAGGTGCACGAAGGTGCCTGTGGAACTCATCAATCGGCTCACAAGATGAAGTGGCTAATCAGGCGCTCGGGGTTTTATTGGCCCACCATGCTTGAAGACCGCTTCAATTTCTACAAGGGGTGCCAAGCATGCCGGATGTTCGGGAAGATTCAGATGGTACCAGCATCAGCGATGAACCCTATCATCAAACCTTGGCCGTTCCGAGGGTGGGGCATGGACATGATCGGCAAAATCCACCCGGCCTCGAGTAAAAAACATGAATGGATTTTGGCCATCACAGATTACTTCACCAAGTGGGTGGAAGCCGTCCCTATGAAGAAGGTGAAATCAGAAGATGTGATCAAGTTTGTGAAAGAACACGTGATTCATAGGTTCGGGATTCCCCAAACTATCACGACCGATGGAGGTTCGGTCTTTGTTTCTAAAGAATTCAGGAAATTCTGCGATGACATGGGGATTAAGCTGATCCGATCATCTCCGTACTATGCTCAGGCTAATGGGCAAGCTGAGGCGTCCAATCAGAGCTTAATCAAACTGATCAAGAGAAAGATTGACGAGAATCCTAGGGATTGGCATGAGAAGCTATCAGAAGCATTGTGGGCCTACCGCATGTCGTGCCATGGAGCTATAAAAACTTCGCCATACCAGCTTGTCTATGGACAGGAAGCCGTATTACCTTGGGAAATTACGGCTGGGTCAAGACGTGTCACGTTTCAAAATGATCTGACAGCGGAAGAATACGCAGCTTTGATGAGTGACACTATTGAGGACGCAACAGAATTGAGGCTTTGGTCATTGGAGAAGATTAAGGAGAACAAAGCCAGGGTAGCGCGTGCCTACAATAAAAAGGTTAGACCAAAGGAGTTTCAAGTTGGCGATCTAGTATGGGAAGCTGTGTTGCCGTTAGGAACCCGGGACAAGGCATATGGCAAGTGGTCTCCTAATTGGCACGGTCCGTACAAGGTCGTCCAGGCCTTGAAGGGTAATGCATACATGCTGGAAGAGTTAGACGGGCAGAAGTTCCCAGTAGCCGTCAATGGTCAACACCTCAAGAAGTATTTCCCAAGCATGTGGGATGATGGGCAGTAAGGTATGGAGGCCGATTTTTAATCGGCCAGTAAAAAAAAAAATCACAGCCGATGACCAGACATCGACTTCAGTATACAAAACATACGGAGAAAAGCCGATGCACAGACATCGACTTCAGAATATAAAAGCCGATGCATGGCCATCGACTCAAGAGGTGTGAACAGGCCACGAAGATCAGGTCAAGGATGGGTTGCCTCAGACCCACCGAACGAAGGGAGCCGATCTAGTCAACAAGGCGTTAGAGGCGGTCTGAAGAAGCTCGGGGGGCAGCTCGCCTCAAAGGTCCTTCGTTTTGAGAAGCCAGTTTCGTTGGAGTCGGCTGGCTCTGTGTCACAACTCGTTTGAGAGGTGGAGAATTCTTGCAGAATAGAGCCACCAATTTGAAGAGGAAGCCATCATAATTGATAGGTTTTGGGCCAGTTTGTTGCTGCAAAGAAACAGAGTATCGCAAGGAAAGCTGTAGGCGATCAAGATTTTCAGCAATGATCCTGAAGTTCTCTGGAAGGCATCGATTCTGGAGCTTTGCCGATTAGAACTAACATCAAGCTCAGAGGACCTGAATTGATCTGTCTCGAATAGGAGACCAATGCGTTGCCATCGGCTCATTGATCATTGATCAGGCTAACGGTCGGCAAAGCCAGGATGGGAAGAATCGGCCAAATTAGCATACAAGGAATCGGCAAAGTCAAATTAAGGAGAATTCTTCATTGATGGCCAGATTTCTTACACAAAGGGTTGAGAGTATTCTCAAAAGGAAGTGCTAGGGGATACAGTGCCCTATACTACTACGGGTCCTATCCTAGGGGTCCTATCTAAGGGCTGTCACCGCCCTCGTCGTCGCCATCATCGGCGCTGCTACAGGCGAGCTCCTCGTCGCTGCTGATGAAGCCATCGGTGGCGTCTTCATCCTCCTCGTCATCATCATCTGACCAAGCCCAGCCTCGAAGGCGCTTGGCCGGCGGGTACCCGGTGTCAGAAGAGTCTTCTTCTTCGGGTTCTTCTCCTTCTCCTTCCTCTTCGTCGGAGGAAGGGTCTATCTCCCATGAGAGGAGGTCGTCTGCGCACGCCGCTTCCAGCTCCCCGTCAACGAGGAACTGGAGGTCTTCCTCCCCAATTGTGCGGGGTTCGTCCGCTTCTGACTCGATAGAGAAATCCCATTCTCTCGCGTCCCACTCTGGCGCGGGAGCATCGTGGATGGCCATTTGATTGACCTCTGGCTCCGATTCGCTCGAGGAGAAGGATTGAGTGGAGGAAGAAGAAGACATGGCTGTAGAGGAGGAGGGTTTTCCGATGGGCGACTGGTTTGGTGCAAAGGGGGTGAGGAGGTGGACTGTTCGATGTGATTAAGTAACAAAGGATATAGTGGAGATTTAATGCTCGGACAGTTTCCAAAGATGTGGTGCCAGAGTTGTCGAATCGTGCAGAGAAGTTGTGAAGGCAAGGCGTCATGATGAAGAATACTGCAACAGTTCTACTCTGCCACGACATGACCCTTCGAGAAAAAGCAGGATGGTTTTGCAATTATCATTATCAAAACCAGGGGGGCATGTGTTATCACCCGATTTTGGCCAAATCAGGAGGTGGGCCGTAAGTGAAGATGGGCTTTGAAAGACTACATGTGGAGCATCTTTGAAGCGGCTTTGTGCTAGAAGTTTGGGCTAGTTAGCCCGTGTATCTTAAATATAGTAGATTGTGTATCGATTTAGAGGTTAGAGTTTATCTCGTGTACGGTTTAGTGCACGCCCACATTAGAAAGTCCGCTGGACTATAAATATGTACCTAGGGTTTATGGAATAAACAACAACCAACGTTCAACCACAAACAAATCTCGGCGCATCGCCAACTCCTTCGTCTCGAGGGTTTCTACCGGTAAGCATCATGCTGCCTAGATCGCATCTCGCGATCTAGGCAGCACAAGCCTGCCTACGTTGTTCACGCGTTGCTCGTACTGAAGCCTTTTTGATGGCGAGCAACGTAGTTATCTTAGACATGTTAGGGTTCGCATTGTTCTTCATGCTGCATGCTTTCGTAGTGCAACCCTTGCATGTCTAGCCGCCCTTACGCCTATCTTAGGCGTAGGGGCGGCACCCCTCTTGATCATAGTTTAGTAGATCTGATCCGTTACGATTGCTCCTTGTTCTACAAGGATTAGTTTAATATCTGCAATAGTTAGGCCTTACAAAGGGGGAGGATCCAGCGGCACGTAGGGTGTCGTTCGTTGGCCCTAAGCAGGATGTTCCGAGGATCAACCTCGTGTTGGTTTTTAGGCCTTGTTTAGGATCGGCTTACGATCACCGTGCGTGGCCGCGAGGCCCAACCTGGAGTAGGACGATCCGATTATGCGGTGAAAACCCCACATCATCGTAGATCTCATTAGCTTTACCTTGATCAATCAGGACCACCATATATTTGGACACCTCGTCTGAATCATGGGTGGATCGGCTCTTTGAGCCGATTCACAGGATAACCTGAGAGCCGATCGAGGCTCGTATTTAACGTTCACGTGTGTGCCCTGCAGGAAACTAAGCGAGGCATCATCCACACCTTCCGACCAGGTATAGGTCGGGTGGCACGCCCTTGTGATAAACATCGGTGCGTGCGACCAGGAGGCTTTGCGGGCCGTCGCTCAGAGGGACTAGGGCCAGCCGCAGCCCTAGTTGTTCCCGGCTCTACGGTGTTGCCCGTCTCTGCCCGCCAGTGGGTTTCTGACGTCAACAGTTTGATGGATTTCTTTGTTCCATTAACTTCCAGTAGCTTTGAGCAATGTCCAGAAGTGTTAAGAATGATTGTGTCACCTCTGAATATGTGAATTTTTGATTATGCACTAACCCTCTAATGAGTTTGTTTTGAGTTTGGTGTGGAGGAAGTTTTCAAGGGTCAAGAGAGGAGGATGATATACTATGATCAAGAAGAGTGAAAAGTGTAAGCTTGGGGATGCCCCGGTGGATCATCCCTGCATATTTCAAGAAGACTCAAGTATCTAAGCTTGGGGATGCCCAAGGCATCCCCTTCTTCATCGACAACTTATCAGGTTTCTTCTCTTGAAACTATATTTTTATTCGGTCACATCTTATGCACTTTACTTGGAGCGTCTGTGTGCTTTTATTTTTGTTTTGTTATTTTCATTCTCTGAATAAATGCTTGTGTGGGAGAGAGACACGCTCCGCTGTTTCGTATGAACACATGTGTTCTTAGCTTTATTCTTAATGTTCATGGCGAAGGTTGAAACTGCTTCGTTCATTGTTATATGGTTGGAAACAGAAAATGCCGCATGTGGTAAATCGTATAATGTCTTGAATAATTTGATACTTGGCAATTGTTGTGCTCATATAGATCATGTTTAAGCTCTTGCATCATGTACTTTGCATCTATTAATGAAGAACTACATAGAGCTTGTTAAAATTTGGTTTGCATGATTGGTCTCTAGAGTCTAGATATTTTCTGGTTAAGGTGTTTGAACAACAAGGAAGACGATGTAAAGTCCTATAATGCTTACAATATGTTCATATGTGAGTCTTGATGCACCGTTTTATACTTGAGTTTGCTTCAAACAACCTTGCTAGCCTAGCCTTGTATTGAGAGGAATTCTTCTCGTGCATCCAAATCCTTGAGCCAAAAACTATGCCATTTGTGTCCACCATACCTACCTACCACATGGTATTTCTCTGCCATTCCAAGAAAATACTTCATGTGCTACCTTTAAACAATTCAAAAGCTATTATCTCTTATTTGTGTCAATGTTTTATAGCTCATGAGGAAGTATGTGGTGTTTTATCTTTCGATCTTGCCATTTACTTTTGACAGACTTTCACAATGGACTAGTGGCTTCATCCGCTTATCCTATAATTTTGCAAAAAGAGCTGGCAATGGGGTTCCCAGCCCCAATTAATTAACTTGCATTAATAATTCTCTTCACATGCTTTGCCCTAATCTATCAGTAAGCAACTTAATTTTGCAAATAGACACTCCTTCATGGTATGTGAATGTTGGAAGGCACCCGAGGATTCGGTTAGCCATGGCTTGTGTAAGCAAAAGGTTGGGAGGAGTGTCATCCATAAATAATGAAACTAAAATACATGTGTAAAAAAAAGAGAAGAGGGATGATCTACCTTGTTGGTAGAGATAACGTCCTTCATGGGAGCCGCTCTTGAAAGTCTGGTTGATAAGGTAGTTAGAGTACCCATTACCATTCGTTGACAACAACAAACACCTCTCAAAACTTTACTTTTATGCTCTCTATATGATTTCAAAACTTAAAAAGCTCTAGAACATGATTTAATCCCTGCTTCCCTCTGCGAAGGGACTATCTTCTACTTTATTGTTGAGTCAGTTTACCTACTTCTTTCTATCTTAGAAGCAAACACTTGTGTCAATTGTGCATTGATTCTTACATGTTTACCTATTGCACTTGTTATATTGCTTTATGTTGACAACTATCCATGAGATATACATGTTACAAGTTGAAAGCAATTGCTGAAACTTAATCATCCTTTGTGTTGCTTCAATGCCTTTACTTTGAATTTATTGCTTTATGAGTTAACTCTTATGCAAGTCTTATTGATGCTTGTCTTGAAAGTATTATTCATGAAAAGTCTTTGCTATATGATTCATTTGTTTACTCATTATCTTTACCATTGCTTTGAATCACTTCATTCATCTCATATGCTTTACAATAGTATGATCAAGATTATGATAGCATGTCACTTCAGAAATTATCTTTGTTATCGTTTACCTACTCGAGGGCGAGTAGGAACTAAGCTTGGGGATGCTTGATACGTCTCAAACGTATCTATAATTTCTTATGTTCCATGCTACTTTTATGATGATACTCACATGTTTTATACACATTATATGTCATATTTATGCGTTTTCCGGAACTAACCTATTGACGAGATGCCGAAGGGCCAGTTGCTTGTTTTCTGCTGTTTTTGGTTTCAGAAATCCTAGTAAGGAAATATTCTCGGAATCGGACGAAATCAATGCCCAGCATCCTATTTTTCCACGAAGCTTCCAGAACACCCGAGAGCCAGCGGAGGAGGGCCACGGGGCCACCGGATGACAGGGTGGCGCGGCCAGGGCCTGGGCCGCGCCCCCTATTGTGTCACCGCCTCGTCAGCCCTCCGACTCCGCCTCTTCGCCTATTTAAAGGTCCCTGGCCTAAAACCTCGAGACGGAAAAGCCACGGTACGAGAAACCTTCCAGAGACGCCGCCATCGCGAAGCCAAGATCTGGGGGACAGGAGTCTCTGTTCCGGCACGCCGCCAGGACGGGGAAGTGCCCAGGAAGGCATCTCCATCGACACCACCGTCATCTTCATCAACGCTGCTGTCTCCCATGAGGAGGGAGTAGTTCTCCATCGAGGCTAAGGGCTGTACCGGTAGCTATGTGGTTAATCTCTCTCCTATGTACTTCAATACAATGATCTCACGAGCTGCCTTACATGATTGAGATTCATATGAGTTTTGTATCACTATTCATCTATGTGTTACTCTAGTGATGTTATTAAAGTACTCTATTCCTCCTCCATGGTGTAACGGTGACAATGTGTGCATCATGTAGTACTTGGCGTAGGCTATGATCATAATCTCTTGTAGGTTATGGAGTTAATTATTACTATGATAGTATTGATGTGATTTATTCCCCCTTCGTAGTGTAAAGGTGACAGTGTGTATGCTATGTTAGTACTCGGTTTAAATTGCAAAGATCTATTATGCTCTAAAGGTTACTTAAATATGAATGCCGAATGTTGTGGAGCTTGTTAACTCCGGCATTGAGGTGCTCTTGTAGCCCTACACAATGAATGGTGTTCATTATCAAACAAGAGTATATGTAGCATAAAGGAAGAGAACTTATTTATTATGTGATCAATGTTGAGAGTGTCCACTAGTGAAAGTATGATCCCTAGGCCTTGTTTCCAAATACTGCAATCATCGCTTGTTTACTTGTTTTACTCGCATCTTTACTTCCTGCAATATTACTACCATCATCCGCACGCCGAGCAAGCACTTTTCTGGCGCCGTTACTACTGCTCATATTCATTCATACCACTTGTATTTCACTATCTCTTCGCCGAACTAGTGCACCTATACATCTGACAAGTGTATTAGGTGTGTTGGGGACACAAGAGACTTCTTGTATCGTGATTGCGGGGTTGCTTGAGAGGGATATCTTTGACCTCTTCCTCCCTGAGTTCGATAAACCTTGGGTGATCCACTTAAGGGAAACTTGCTGCTGTTCTACAAACCTCTGCTCTTGGAGGCCCAACACTGTCTACAACAATAGAAGCACCCGTAGACATCAGGCATCATCTGGTGCTGGGGCATCATCAGGTGGTCGGGCATCATGTCTCTCTACTGTTGCTGCCTCTGCTAATAGTGTGCACCGCTGTGCTCCTTGTAGGTCCACAGCAGCACCATCTGTCCCCAGTGCTAGTGGTAGCCAGATCGTTCCTCTGGTCGATGTGGAGGACGATGCCGAGATTGGGGATCAGTCTCCTCAAGATGATGAGGATGAGTTGATGTTTCCTGAATTGGTAGATCGATGCAGTAAACAGGCAATGGAGGATCAATACATGGAAGATATTGCTTTTGGTGCCAGATTTGATGACACTGATGACGAAGAGAACAATGAGAACAATGACAACCTCATTTTTGCCGATTACGAAGGTCATGACTTGCCAACAATTGAGTGGAACGGGGAGGATCCTCAGCTTGCAGCAGGCACCGTATTTCAAACGATGATGGACTGCCGTAATGCAATTACTACATATTTCCTTCTCTCTAAGAATAATTATGAGGTTATTAAAAGTGAGCCAGACAGGTTCACAGTTAAATGCCCATACAAGAGGTGTAGGTGGAGGCTGCATGCATCCACAATGCGCAGAAGCACCTTGGTTCAGGTACTACGCCAACCAGTTGTGTATTTTAGATCACGGTGTAAAAAAAATTAGCTGTTACTGACATCCCTTATCATTATGTTTCAGATAAAGAAGAATGAGGAGGTCCATAGGTGTCCACCTCGAGGGGGAGAGCTAGAGGTGAAAAAAAAGCTAGCGAAGACTAGGTGGTTGGTAGATATAATCCTAGATTGGCTAAGAGAAACTCCTTCACTTGGTCCAACAACACTCCAGAAAAACATGTTTGAGAAGTTTCAAATAAAAGTACCTTACATGAGGATGTTCTATGCAAAGGAAATGGCTCTTGACAAGATCAATGGTCCATGGAATGAAAGCTTTCAGTTGCTTTACACTTTGAAAGCTGAAGTGGAGATGGCTAGTCCAGGCAGTGTTGTAGCGATAGACAAGCATACAGTTCCCTACAAATTGAAAAGCGGGAAGGTAATGCACAAGGAATATTTTAGAAGGGCTTTTGTTTGTTTCAAAGCTTGCTGGAAAGGCTTTCTGGACGGTTGCAAGCCTTATTTGGCCGTGGATGCAACAACTCTTCATGGCAAGTTTAAAGGACAGCTAGTTGCTGCTACTACAGTTGATGGACACAGTTGGATGTTCCCGGTTGCTTATGGAGTTTTGGAGGTTGAGTAAGAGGAAAGTTGGACTTGGTTTCTGCAGAATTTGCGCGACCTTATAGGTCATCCAACAGGACTTGTTATCCACAAAGACGCTTGCAAAGGTTTGGAGAGTGCAGTAGAAGCAGTATTCCCTGGAGTGGAGCATAGGGAATGTATGCGACACTTGGTACAGAATTTTACAAAGAAATTCAAGGGTAAAGTTTTTACTGACAACCTATGGCCAGCTTCATACACATGCAGATCTAGGAAGCATCTGTTTAATTTGGATGTGTTGTATAAACAAAAACATGGAGTGAAGGAGTACTTGGATGAACATCATGGTAGGGTGTGGTCAAGAAGCCAATTCAATGAAATTTGCAAGGTAGACTATGTAACAAGTAACCTTGCGGAGAGTTTCAATTCAAAGGTCACGTCATTGAAAGGGCTTATGTTGTGGAAAATATTTGATAAGATTAGGCAGATGATCATGATAAAGATTGATCTACGTCAAAAAATTGCATCCACAAAATATGCTGGCCATCTCATGCTCCCATTTTTGATTAAGTCTTTGCATGACAGGGCAAAACAATTGAAGATGCAATGCGTCAGAAAAGGAATGGAGGTTGAGGTAACCTACACTGACGATAAAAACGAGCGATGGAGGTATCCAGTGAGTTTGGTTGATAGGAAATGTCATTGTAGGGGATGGCAGATCCGTGGGATACCCTGTATACACACATTGTTTTTGATGAGTGTTATAGCGGGTGAAGAAGGTGATACGTCCATTTTGCATCACTATTTTATATCATAATTTACTGTTATTCATTGATATATTTCATATTTAGAGATGATACTTAAGTTATTTCACCTATTTTGCATGTTTCATGATTATTGGAGAATCATTCACCGGAGTCAGGATTCTGCTGGAAAAAGCACCGTCAGAATGCAATATTTCTGGAGGTCAACAATTGATGGAAATTACACCGAAGATCTTATTTTTCCAGAAGAATGAGCCAGCCAAAAGGAGGAGCCGAGGAGGGCCGCCATGGCCCCCCATAGGCCGGCGTGGGTCCTGCCCTGGCCGCGCCACCTTGTGGGGAGGGGGCCCACAGCCCCATTCGGCCGCCTCTCTTTAGCGTACTTCATCTACCCGAAAACCTAAGGTGCTGGGGATAATCGCGAGGAGACACAGCCGCCTCTGCGGTGCGGAAAACACCAGAGAGAAAAGAGCTCTCCGGCAGGCTGAAACTCCCGGAGGGGGAAATCGACGCCATCGTCACCGTCATCGAGCTGGACTACATTGGGATCATCATCACCATCATCTCCACCGCCGACACCATCATCTCCACCGCTGCACCTCGTCACCGCTGTAACATCTAGGGTTGAATCTTGATTATTTCATAGGGGAAACTCTCCCGGTATTGATTACTCCTTGTTATTGATGCTATTGAGTGAAACCATTAAACCAAGGTTTATGTTCAGATTGTTATTTATCATCATATCACCTCTGATCATGTTCCATATGATGTCTCGTGAGTAGTTCGTTTAGTTCTTGAGGACATGGGTGAAGTCTAAATGTTAGTAGTGAACTATGTTGAGTAATATTCAATGTTATGATATTTAAGTTGTGGTGTTATTCTTCTAGTGGTGTCATGTGAACGTCGACTACATGATACTTCACCTTTATGGGCCTAGGGGAATACATCTTGTATTCGTTTTCTAATTGTGGGGTTTGTAAGGGTATATTGCCCCTATGTGTGGTTTTGGTAATCAATGACAACCCCTATGGACTAATGTTTTCATTGAGTTTATATGAAGGAATATTCCATAGGTACTACTTGTATTCCATGTGTTGGATTCAAGTATGGATGCCATGAAGATAAAGATACACCTTGTGTATTGGCATCAAGATCATCGATTTAAAGACATATATGTGATATGATCAAGAAGAAGAAACAGAGATGGAGTTCTTATGTGGAACTCAATATTAGCCATGCTCTATCTTATGTGAGTATGAGAAGATACAAGGTTGAGTTGGGCAAGTTCAAGATGAGCATCTTGAGTGGATCACATGCTTGAAGCTTGTCGTCCATTTGGTGATAATGGACATGTGAAGATGTGCATCAATGGAGCTTTCCCATCATAGTGTATGGGGGAGTATTTGTGAGTCTTCATGAAGCAACATTGATCAAGTGAGGCATTCCGGCTTGTGTAGAGCTTGAAGAGTTATCATCAAGATCAAGCGGGATGCGCAAGGCAAAGGTATGACCTTGATAGGTTTTCCTTTTACCGGTCTCAAGGTGGTTGATGGGAGACCGGATTATAGGATAGATAGCCGCACTATTAAGAGGGGCTTTTGGTTGGGTAACTTGATCACATCGTCTTAGGGAGCTCAATCCTTTGCATACTTTGCATATCCTTATTTCTTCTTGGTGTTTCTATGTGTAAGGTTCTTGAGCTTGTTGCTAGCTTTACAACAAGCCCGAGTTCATCGAAAACGGAGTTCGCATGCATCTTCTATTGCGTTTTCGAGGTTGGGTGATTTTACCGGTTATTCATGATATAAGGTTCTGCCTTTTATATTCATGATAAAATCCCCTCCTACAGATTCTTGTGCTTTCACTTTCCATAGGATAGCATTTGTTCTTATCTCTCAAACAAAATTGGTTTCATTCGAATCGGAGTTCGGGAGCACTTGTTATTAAAGGAAAAGGAGAAAAGAAGAAAAAGAAAACAAAAGAAGTGAGGGGCTGCCGGCTAGGCAACCGGTCAGCCGGGCCGCACGCCGGCCCACCCGGACCGCACCGGGCGCCAACCGGACCGGAGGGTGGCCTGTAACTGGCCTCGGGCCCGGTCCGCCGACCGGCCCACCAGGCGCACCTCCCGGCCCAGCCGGTTGCCACGCTGGGCCTCCTTCCCCCGCGCGGCCCACACCGCGGCCAGCGCCCCCAGATCGCCCCGCCTGGGCCTTTCTTCTCTCCGCGCGGCCCACCCACCATTTCCGGCCCCCAGTCCGGTCCGGCCGGGCTGCTGACCGGCCTGTCCGGCTCCAGCCCCGGTCGGCCGGCTGGGCCGCCGGCTGGGCGAATTTCTGGCCCGTTTTTCTTGCCTTTTTCACTTGTCTTTTCCCCCAACGGTTTTATTTGTTCCCATGCTATAAATAACCCTTCTTCCACCTTGAGCTAGTTAGTTCTTCCCATTCTCTCTCCTCCATTGTTGCATTTGAAGAACTTGCTCTCCCCTTTGATTCCTCCAACCATTCTTGCTCATTCTTGAGGGATCTAAGAGAGGAGATCTAGATCTACACTTCCACCAATCCATTTCTTCTCTAAGTGAGGGAATCTCTTGGGATCTAGATCTTGGAGTCTTTGGTTGACTTTCCCCTTTGTTCTTCCTCTCCAATCTCATCCTAGCATTCGTTGCTTTGGTGGGATTTGAGTGTGAAGGACTTGAACACCTCTAGTGTTCTTGCTTTGCATCATTGCATAGTGTTGAGCTCTCTACCACAATTAGTTCGAGTGAGAGACCGTGAGCTTGTTACTCTTGGAGGGAGACCTCCTAGTTGGCTTGGTGATTGGTGTTCCGGTGATCTCTTCAAGAAGATTGTGAAGAGGCCCGGGCTTCTCCTTCGTGGAGCTTGTGAAGTGGTTGTGGAGCTTGCCATCTCCGGAGCGGAGGAAAAGCTAACCATAAGGAAAGGGCCATTATCCTTCGTGGGTGTGGTTCGGAGAATAGGGTGAGCCTTCGTGGCGCGGGGAATCCTTCTTGGGACCTCCACTCCTCCAAACGTGACGTACCTTCTTGCAAAGGAAGGGAATACGGGAATACATCCTCGTCTCCGTGTGCCTCGGTTATTTCTATACCCGAGCTCTCTTTCCTTGTGATAGCCATCGTGCTTGAAGTTCATATATCTTGCTATCACTTGTGCTACATATATCTTGTGCCTATCTTGCTTAGCTCTAGTTGCTATTGTTACACTTAGTTGAGCTTAGCATACTTAGGGTTTGTGCTTGTAAACTAAACGTTAGTTTAACTCCGCATTCTTACAAGACAAATCCGCAAGAGTTTTTAATTGCCTATTCACCCCCCCTCTAGGCGACATCCCGATCTTTCAATTGGTATCAGAGCAAGGTCTCTCCTTGTTTTAGGCTTCATCGCCTTGAGAGTAAAGATGTCGGCTAGTATAGTGCACAATGACACAATTATCTTTGTTGGCACAAATTATCATTTGTGGCGAAATTCCTTGCTTTGCAATCTTCGGACCTTGTGTCCAAACATTGAGCAATTTCTAGATGTAGGTTTTTCTCCTCCGATGGATCCTCAAAATCTATCTTTAGAGGATGATAAAAACTTACATCTTGAAGCTCTAGTATCTAATGAGCTTTTATTCTCCTTGAGACCCGATTTTCATAGGTTCTTGATATATATAAAGCGAAAGTCGTCTCATGAGATGTGGATCAAGCTTAAAGAAATGTTTGGTGGATCCATTTCTCATTTGGTCGGTGGTGTCTCCGAGGAGCTCTCTTCCCCTTCACATCATGTAGAGCTCCAAGTTGCTTCCACCTCCGGCCGTGATGATATATCATCTACTTCCACTTCACCAACGTGTTGCAAGACACAAGGTAATGATATGGTGAGTGGTGAGGGAAATTGCAATGTTGATATTGTGCTCAATAGTGATGATCCTTCATCTCTATTCCATTGGAATGCTTCCTCTTTGGACTTAAACACATCTAGCATTGAAAATATTCTACATGCTTGTGTTGATAGTCCTTGCATATCATGTGTAAATTGCTTACATAAATCCCATGATGATATGCTTGCCTTGTCTTGCTCCCATAATCAAATTGCTTCTATTTCCTATAGTTGTTTGTTGACTAACAATGTAGAGGAAACCGAACACTCTATGGATCAAGACATGTTTTCAAATGAGGATTCAAGAATTTCTTCATCTTCATCCTCCGGTATGCACATGTGCTTTATGGAAAAAGGATCAAAGGTATCTCCTACTTTGACTCCTAACACATCCTCTAACGATGAGAATGATGATGATGATAATGATGAAGAATATAATACCTTGGTGCATAATATGGCAATGGTATATGCTTCTCTTCATGGTAATAAAGAAGTTCGTGCTAATCTCGAACACTCTATGGATACCTTGAATAAATATAGGGAAACCATAGTGGAGTTGGAGTCCCATGTTGAAAATGGGGAAATGAGATTCACTCTCCTCAAGCATGAGCTAAAAGATGAGAAGCATACTAATTTTATGCTTACACAAAAAATTGAATCCTATATGCATGAAAATGAGAAAACTATTGTTGATGCTTGTACTACTAACTCTAGTTCTTGTGAAGCATCTACCTTAAAGGAGAATGTTGAGCTAAGGGCTCAACTTGAGTTGCTAACTAGCAATTATAGGGAATTGGAAGAAAGTCATAAAAATCTCTCAAGCTCTCATGATGATCTTCTAATTTCCTATGATGGGCTAAAGTTAGCTCATGAGGCTAGTATCGCTAAGGTAACATCTTGTGAGCCTCATGTGGACATTAGCACAACCTCTACCCAAAATTTTATATTGCCATGTGCTAGTCCTTGTAATCCATCTAGTCAAACTAGTGATACACCTTGTGTTGGATTACTTGCTTTGCCGTGTTGCTCCAACAATGAAGCTTCTACTTCCTCTAGTACTTGTATTTCTACTAACCATGTAGAGGAAATAAAAGAGCTCGAGGCCCAAGTCCTTTCTTTGAAGAAAGACTTGGAAAAGCGTCATGAAGGGAAATCCGCACTTGACAAGATGTTGAGTATGCAACAATCCCCCAATGACAAGAGTGGACTTGGATTCAACTCCAATAACAAGAACAAGTCCAAGAGCAAGAGCAACAAGAAGAAGGGCCAAGACAAAGTCAAGGATCCGGCCAAGTTGGTTTGCTTCAAGTGCAAGGTTGAAGGGCATCATGTTAGGTCATGCCCATTGAAGAAGAAGAAGCACTTAAGTGAGAAACAACAAGGGAAACGGCCACAAGGTCAAGGTCAAGCTCATGATCGACCTCAAGTTGAAGATAGGCCACTTCCCAAGAAGAATCAAGATATTGTTCCCCAAGAGAAGAAATCAATAAAGAAGAGAAAGGGGAACACTTGCTACTTATGCCGTGAGAAGGGGCACTTTGCTTCTTCTTGCTTAGGTGGTACCTTATCTAACCCTATGATTGTTGATGATGATTATTCTCTAGGGAAGGATAAGGATGGCAATGTGTTTGCTAAGTTTGTTGGAACTCAAAGTGGTTTCAAGAAAAGAACCATTTGGGTTGCCAAGCCTATTGTGACTAACCTCTTAGGACCCAACTTGGTTGGGGACCAACAAGCTCAAACTTGATCAATAGGTGTAGGTGGAGGGCATTGGAGATTTGGCTACTTCATGAAGAATTAAGGGATCTTCATATATTATATTTTGACCAAGCCAAGTCGTATGGATTATCATCTATATCTTATATCCAATGTTCCTCTTTGCGGTAACTTATACTTCAACTCATCATATTGATTGTAAGTTACTTGCCCCTTTGCATGTTTGGTTTTGTACCAAATATGTGTGTGTATGTGTTGTGTCTTACTTACCTATCTTGTGTATTCAAGTATGTTTGTTTGACTCATCATATACTTGTGTATTGTTGTTGAGCCTAATGCATCTTGATGACATCTTATTTGGCTCTCTTTGAGTGATTAATGGAACATCCCATTTTGGGGGAGTGATATGCATTGTGCATCTCTCTTTCTTTCAAATGTGTGTATCTGGGTACCACCACTTAGTATTGATATTGCAAGATTATCTAGTCACTATGTGGTGTGTCATACTCATGAGAAATTCAAATTCTAATGTCCATTAATCATCTCTAGTAGAATTTTTGTTGCCTCTTGTTTTAGAAGAAATGACTTATCACATTACGGGGGAGTAATATGTTTTGTACATATCACAAGCCTAGAAAATGTGAACATATGAGGTTATGCCACTTAGAGTTGATGCTCTTAATTATCTTATTCCTAGGTGGCATCGTTGCTCAAACAAGCTCCACTTCTATTAAAAAGCTTTCATTGGCTCACCTTATGGATTCTTGTTTGAGTAAGAAATTCTTGATACGGTTTTTCCTCAAATACATATCTCTATATCTTATTTGGGACACCGTTTGCTTCAAGTTATTCTAATCATTGCCGTGCGTGGTTGTTTGACTAGTTGAAGCTATCAAGAATCTTCATCCGTGCATAGTGCTTAATTCTATATACTTATCCTATGCCTTTTATTGTGAAATTGATCCTTACTATCCTTGTTGATATACCACCGGAAGTTAATTCCAATATTCTCATTGTCTTTGACAATTGATAACCTTGTATGTAGTTGAACTTATGGATCATCTTCACCTTGGATTGTTTCTTATTGCCTTATTTTATTTCCAACAAATCTTTGTTGCTCCCATGTGTCTTCCTTGTTCCTTTGAAAAATCTTTTGATAAATTCTCTTGATTCATATCAAGAATTTGTTTTGGAAGACAAACCTTTTCCTTACGGTACATTGTGCCATTGTGAAAAGTGTAGAGGGTTTGGTTTGTTTGTTCGAACCTTGCTCTTTTGGGAGTTTTTGTTGGGGGGATGACCCCCGGTATGCCAAAGGCATGCCAAAACCGGATGGTTTAGGCCATCAAGATACCGGTTTAATATATATACACCGGAGCACGAAGTTAAGAGTTTGGCTAAGTGAAGCTAAGCCGGTATCCCCAGGAGGGGTATACCTGAACCGGATAGAGAAGACACCGGGCTACCGGTAAGAAGCACATTGTAGCACGTCGGCAGGACTGGTCAAAGATTCTCTTCAGAGCTAGAGGACAAGAATGAGCTAAGCAAAGTAGCTTTAAACGAAGCCCTGACGATAAAGAAGAGGATGACGCTGAAAGAAGCCGGAGGACGTCAGCCTCCTTGATTAAAGAAGACCCCGGTGTCATATATGATTAAAGTGACTTTGTAAAGTAGTTTGTCTAGTCAAAGATGCCATTAGGGTTTCTTCCCCTGTAAGCCACCCTCTCCCCTATATAAGGAGAGGGGGCACGCCCCATACGCGGGCATGTGAGTCCTTGTATTCAGAAACCTGTAACCTTGTTGTTCATGGAATAGACAAGATCTAGAACGGGGTTCATCCTTGTGTCTCTCTTCTTCTACCTCTGGCCTTGGCCAAGTTCTTGAGGAAAGCACCCGGAAGTTCATCCTACCTGATCACAAACCCTCCCCCGAATCCTCTAGCGTCCATTCGGCCCCAACTTAAGCCATCCTATGCCATCTGTCTGTTCACCACGACGATAGTTGGCGCCCACCGTGGGGCATGAAGTGGCGCTTGCTGGAGTTCACATTCGGGCGGGCATCCTCGACGTCGCCGGCCAGCGAACCGTGTCTGCGCTGGTGCAGCGCATCTACTCCATGGACTTCATCAACGACAACGCGGGATGCTTCGCCAATGGTGGCATCTTCCCCAAGAACGGCCGCATCATCGAGTTCGACAGCCACCGCGTCTACTTCGGCACTGTCCCTGTGCGCCAGCGCCTCTCGCCGGTGCTGGTGGCGCCGGATCCGCCAAGGTGGCTCTGTGCTGGCTGATGACGCGTAAAGCACACGCCCGTTGGGAACCCCAAGTGGAAGGTGTGATGCGTACAGCAGCAAGTTTCCCTCAGTAAGAAACCAAGGTTTATCGAACCAGTAGGAGCCAAGAAGCACGTTGGAGGTTGATGGCCGCGGGATGTAGTGCGGCGCAACACCAGAGATTCCGGCGCCAACGTGGAACCTGCACAACACAACCAAAGTACTTTGCCCCAATGAAACAGTGAGGTTGTCAATCTCACCGGCTTGCTGTAACAAAGGATTAACCGTATTGTGTGGAAGATGATTGTTTGCGAGAGAAAACGAGTAAAAACAAGTATTGCAACAGATTTGTATTTCGAGTATTAAAGAATGGACCGGGGTCCACAGTTCACTAGAGGTGTCTCTCCCATAAGATAAAAGCATGTTGGGTGAACAAATTACGATCGGGCAATTGACAAATAGAGAGGGCATAACAATGCACATACATGTCATGATAAATATAGTGAGATTTAATTGGGCATTACGACAAAGTACATAGACCGCCATCCAACTGCATCTATGCCTAAAAAGTCCACCTTCGAGGTTATCGTCCGAACCCCTTCCAGTATTAAGTTGCAAAGCAACATACAATTGCATTAAGTATGGTGCGTAATGTAATCAATAACTACATCCTCGAACATAGCATCAATGTTTTATCCCTAGTGGCAACAGCACAACACAACCTTAGGGGTTTCTGTCACTCCCCCAGGTGTCAATGCAGGCATGAACCCACTATCGAGCATAAATACTCCCTCTTGGAGTTACTAGCTTCAACTTGGCCGAGCCTCTACTAATAACGGAGAGCATGCAAGATCATAAACAACACATAGGTAATAACTTGATAATTAACATAACATGGTATTCTCTATCCATCGGATCCCGACAAACACAACATATAGCATTACGGATAGATGATCTTGATCATGTTAGGCAGCTCACAAGATCCAACAATGAAGCACAATGAGGAGAAGACAACCATCTAGCTACTGCTATGGACCCATAGTCCAGGGGTGAACTACTCACTCATCACTCCGGAGGCGACCATGGCGGTGTAGATTCCTCCGGGAGATGAATCCCCTCTCCGGCGAGTGCCGGAGGAGATCCCAGAATCCCCCGAGATGGGATCGGCGGCGGCGGCGTCTCTGGAAGGTTTTCCGTATCGTGGTTTTTCGCATCAGGGGTTTCGCGACGGAGGCTTTAAGTAGGCGGAAGGGCAGAGTCGGGGGGCTGACGAGGGGCCCACACCATAGGGCGGCGCGGGCCCCCTTGGCCGCGCCGCCTTGTGGTGTCGCCACCTCGTGGCCCCACTTCGTATGCTCTTCGGTCTTCCGGAAGGTTCGTGGCAAAATAGGACCCCGGGACTTGATTTCTTCCAATTCCGAGAATATTTCGTTACTAGGATTTACGAAACCAAAAACAGCAGAAAACAGACAAGCGGCACTTCGGCATCTTGTTAATAGGTTAGTTCCAGAAAATGCACGAATATGACATAAAGTGTGCATATAACATGTAGGAATCATCAATAATATGGCATGGAACATAAGAAATTATCGATACGTTGGAGACGTATCACTGGCCGCGCCACCGGCAGCGTCGAGGTGATGATGGCTGGTGCGGCTGACGCAGGCAAGGAGGCTGTGGAAGAAGGTACCGATCGTGCGGCATCGACCCGTGCGGCCAAACCACCGCTGGAGCGTGACGCAGGCGCTGCGGGAGCGTCTTTCGCGCCACCGGAGACACCACTCCAAGCGGTGATGAACGTGCTGGCAACGCCCATCGCGCAGAACATCGACCCGACAGCGGCTCAGGCGGAGCTGGAGGCGCAACGCCAGAAGCTGCTCGCGAACGGCGTCGATATCGTCCGGGTGCAGCGTGAGCTGAACCTAACCCTACGTGAGTACAACGCTGCCCATGGCTTTGCTTCTGTTAGCGCTCATGCTGCTAGGATACCAGAAAACCGGCTTAAGGCTCGCAATCTAGATCAGGATTTGCGTAAGGAAATTCTTGCCGGCAAAAGTACTTCTGCATCTGTGAGCATCGTAGAGAAACCAAAGTACAGTAGCCCGGATAAAACCATAAAAGCTGCTAAGGCTGCAGTAGAGCTGTGTGATTCGCTTTCCGGAGATGCTTTGGCGAAACAGCAAGAGCGTGTAAGAGAGTTTCTCGAAACCATCGAGCAGCAAAACGCAGAGCAGCTCGCTAGGCTGAACAAGGCTGTGGCCTCAAAATCTGCGCGTTCAACAAAGAATGTCGGAAGCAAGTCCCATGGGCAGGCATCGTCCCCCCATCCGGACAGAAGAAGAGAGAAAGAGATGAATGCGCAGCAGATGACTGTGTATGATCCGGTCCTTGCCGGAAAGCAACAAGCCGGGCAACATGATGCCGGTAGAAAAAGCCAAGGGGCAGATCGAGGCTACACCAGAGGAGGCTATGCCGGAAACAATCATGCCGGTAGACATGAAACCGGGCAAAATTATCGAGCTGCGAGGGCAGCATACGAAGAGGAAACAATTCCACCAAGATACCGGCAGGCAAGAGCCGCGGTACAGGAACCTTACGATGAAGCTGATTCAACGAGACTCACTGCATACCGGAACCCGTTGGGGGAACGCTTGGGAGAAAGGCACCTACCGGAACGGGATGCGAGGCACCGTCTGGATAGAGTGTACCTGTCTGAAATGATCGAGGCAGAAGGTCCTCCGGGTCCAAAATGCTTTGGTCCAAGGATCATGAAAGAAGAACCACCAGTTCGCAACTTCCAGCTGCCCCGCGACGCGAAAACATACGATGGCACCACTAAGCCGGAAGACTGGCTCGCGGATTACGTGACCGCGGTATACGTCGCTGGCGGCGGAGGAAGCGTAGCAGGAGGAGGAAACAGGCGTTGGGCCGTGAGAATTGTACCATCGTTCTTGGTGGGACTGGCAAGAATCTGGCTAAACAACTTGCCGGCAGGAAGCATAAATGGTTGGTTGGACTTTGAGGAAGCTTTTGTGAGTAATTTCACCAGCACATACCGGAGGCCCAATAGGCCTCAGCAGCTCGCTCTGTGCGTGCAGCGCCCATAAGAAACAGACCGGGACTACCTGCCCGGTGGAACTCCACGAGAAACTCCTGTGAAGGGGTGATAGAAGCGCAAGCCATAGCTTGGTTTTGCAATGGGTGCCGCAGAGGTTCGCCGTTGTGGCAAAAGCTGCAGCGAAACATGTCGGTAACTCTAGCAGAGATGATACGTGTGGCGGATAACTATGCATTGGGAGACCCATTGCAACCGGCGGTACAAGCCGAGCCGGAACAGTCAAACCCGCCTCAGCAGCAATACCGCGATAACCGGAACAACAAGAGAAGGGAAGAATTCCCGGATAGAAGGTATAATTCGCAGCAAGTTGCTGCGGTACAAGAAAACCCGGATGCCAGCGGCAGCCAGAGACAGAAAACCGGATCGCAGCCATGGGCGGGTCCTAAGAAACAATGGGTTGAAAAGAAACCCTGGGGCCAGAAAAAGAATTGGCAGGAATCCGGGAAATACACCATGGAAGCCGCCATGGATCAACCGTGCTGGTGGCACACGCTGAATCCGGCTCACCCGTCAAATCACCTGACGAAGGACTGTTCTTGGACCAAGTACTTGATGCTCAAGGGAGCAGTAAAAGATGCGCAGGCACAAGGGTGCTCAACGATGTTACCACCATCAGAAGATATACTGCATCAGCATCAACTACCACCACCACCACCGCTTACCGGAGCAAATGCTCTACCGGTACAGCCTCAGCCGAACAGGCAGCAATACCAGCAAGTCAATCAGGTGGGGGAAGGCCACGGCCAACCGCCTCCACCGGCACCTTTAGGCCGGAATGTTTATGAGGATCCGGATGTGTGTTGTGTTGTGTTCGTCACTGAGCCAACCGACAGGCAGAGCCTACATTGCCGCTCCATGGAGGTGAACGCCGTGATGCCGACAGTACCAAAATACATGTTGTGGTCAGATCAAGAGATCTCCTGGTCGTTCAAGGATCACCCTAAGATAATGCCTAATCCAGGTGGTTATGCTCTTGTGGTAGACCCAATCATGCATGGGCCCACTACGCGAGTCAAGTTCAGCAAGGTGCTGATAGACAACGGGAGCAGCATAAACATAATGTACCGGCACACCATGAACACGCTGGGCATAACAGAAAACATGCTACAACCAACGCGTACAACTTTCCACGGAATCGTTCCGGGCCTGTCCTGCGCGCCGGTAGGAAAAGTCCGGGTGGATGTGTCGTTTGGAGGACGTGACAACTGCCGGGTTGAGAACATTGAGTTCGAGGTGGTGGACTTAGATAGTCCTTACCATGCATTGCTGGGGAGACCGGCATTGGCAGCTTTCATGGTCTCAACCCACACGGCCTATCTCAAGGTGAAGATGCTGGCACCTCGTTGACCCTTGACTGTGGTGGGAAATTGTTATCACCAGAATTTGACCGAATCAGAGGTAGGCCGCGATTGGAGATGGGCTTGAAGAATATATATGGAAGAAATACATGAATCGGCCTTATATGCAAAGTTTGGGCTAGTTTGCCCGTGTATCTGTAATATAGTAGGATACGTGTCAGTTAAGATAGAGTTTGGCTCGTGCCCGGTTGGGATTATTCCCACGTTAGAAAGTCTACGGACTATAAATATGTATCTAGGGTTTATGAAATAAACAACAATCACGTTCACCACAAACCAATCTAGGCGCATCGCCAACTCCCTTGTCTCGAGGGTTTCTTCGGGTAAGCATCATGCTGCCTAGATCGCATCTTGCGATCTAGGCAGTATACGTTTATTCGTTGTTCATGCGTTGCTCGTGCTGAAGCCTTTTTGATGGCGAGCAATGTAGTTATCTTAGATGTGTTAGGGTTAGCATTGTTCATCGTGTCATATGCTGTCGTCGTGCAACCCTAGGACGTCTAGCCGTCCTTAAACCTGTCTCAGGTGTAAGGGCGGCACCCCGCTTGATCATTATTCAGTAGATCCGATCCGTTATGATTGCTCCTTGTTCTTCAAGGATTAGTTTGATATCTGCATAGTTAGGCCTTACAAACGGGTTGAAGGATCTAGTGGCGCGTAGGGTGTAGTTTGCTAGCCCTAGACAGGATGTTCCGGGGATCAACTTCGTGTTGGTTTTTAGGCCTTGTCTAGGGTCGGTTTACGATCACCGTGCGTGGCCGCCGGGCTCAATCACGAGTAGGATGTTCCGATTATGCGGTGAAAACCCTAAATCGTAGTAGGTCATTTTAGCTTTATTTTGATCAAGCAGGACCACCATCTGATCGTACACCTCGTACGCATCATGGGTGGATCGGCTCCTTGAGCCGATTCACAGAGCCGATCGAGGCTCGTATTTAATGTTTACGTGTATGCCATGCGGGAAACTAAGCGAGGCACAATCCAACACCTTCCCGACCAGGTATAGGTCAGGTGGCACGCCCTTGCACCAGCATCGGACGTGCGTGCCGAGTCTTTGCGGGCCGTCGCTCGGAGGGACCAGGGCCAGCCGCAGTCCTGGGAGCCTCCCGGCTCTACAGTGCTGCCCGTCGCTGCTCGCCGGTGGGTTTATGACCGCAACACATTCTGGCACGCCCGGTGGGACAACCGTCGACATCAACCGCATCGCCATCTACATCTGAGATGGCGGAAGGTACTCCGGTCACGTACGAGGATCTGACTGACGAGCTCAAGAAGAAGTATGACGAGGTCAAAGCAATCCTCGAAGCCGATCTCATCGGCTCTTTCCAGAGAACCCGCTCACACGGCATCAGGTGGAAGGGGTTCTCGCCCGAAGGCGCGCTCGATGGAGTGGACCTCTCCGCCCCGTCAGAAGAACGCACCAGGTCTCTGCGTCAGGAGATTAACTTCACGGTAGCTCATTCGCTGCACCGCCATTCTGAGAGCCTGGTGAACACTTTGGAGCGTGTCGCTCTGCGCGTGATCCAGGGAATCATGAGCCATTAGTATCCTCCGTCAGGACCAGCTCTGGGGACTCGCCAAGGAGAGATACCACTCCAGTCCCGACCACCGTTGCCATTCGCGTTGGCAGCACCAGAAGTGCCGAATTCACCGGCATACGCCATTGACATGATGGAACGCACGTACCCTGGGAGGTGCCAGCCAAGATTCTCAGTCAACATCAACATGGCAGGACTCGGACACCACCCTGGTAAGGACAGAGACGAGGGCAGCTGCTCTCACAGCGAAGACAAGGAGGAAGCCGTTTCACACGATCGGCCCCGACACTTCCAAAAATTCCTGGTTACAATCAAGAGGAAGGCCGATTCCGGCGATCGGCCCGTATTATCCTTACCACACGTTCTCCCCGCATTTGGTGTCGACCTCACAGGCGACGGAAAGCTGGGGTATGGGTTTACATCGGCTGATGAGCTAGAAGAAGTTGACATCGGTCCTGGGGATAAGCCGCAACCAACTTTTATCAGCAAGAAGTTAGATCCACATATTAGGGATCAGATGATAGCTCTGTTAAAAGAATACCCGGATTGCTTTGCGTGGGATTACACGGAGATGCCTGGGTTAGACAGGAGCATCATCGAACATCGACTCCCCCTTAAGAAAGGATTTCGGCCGTTCCAACAACGGGCACGTCAGATGAAGGCCGAAATTCTGGAAGAGGTCAAGAAAGAAATCGAGAAGATATTGGCTGCCGGGTTCATCAGGCCATGCAGATATGCTGAATGGATCTCCAGTATCGTTCCCGTAGAGAAGAAGGACGGCCGATGGCGTGTGGCCATCGATTTCCGGGATCTCAACAGAGCCACTCCAAAAGATGAATATCCGATGCCCGTGGCGGAAATGTTGATCAATGCAGCTGCCGGCCATAAGGTGTTGAGCTTCATGGATGGCAACGCCGGCTATAACCAAATCTTCATGGCTCCGGAAGATATACACAAGACCGCATTCGAGTACCGGGGCGGTAGGCTTGTTTGAATATGTAGTCATGACCTTTGGGTTGAAGAATGCTCGGTGCAACGTACCAAAGAGCCATGAATTATATATTTCACGATCTGATCGGCAAGTTGGTGGAAATCTATATCGATGACGTGGTAGTCAAGTCTGTCTCCATGGAGGGACACTTGGATGATTTGCGACGCATCCTAGACCGAACTCGGAAGTTCGGACTGAGAATGAATCCAAAGAAGTGTGCCTTTGGTGTGACGGCCGGTCAGTTCCTAGGTTTCCGTTCATGAAAGGGGAATCGAGATCGGCCTGAAAAGTCACGAGGCAGTGCGTACCATGCAGCCGCCGACCACGAAGAAAGAGCTCCAGCGTCTTATCGGCAAGATCAACTTCGTCCGACGATTCATCTCTAACCTGTCAGGACGAATCGAGCCGTTCATGGCGCTGGTGAAGATTAAATCTGATGACGAGTTTCACTGGGGGCGAACGAGCAGCAAGCGTTTGACGAGATTAAGCGGTATCCGACAACACCGCTCGTGCTAGTTCCGCCCCAACAAGACAGGCCGTTCTATATCTACTTATCGATAGGCCGACACGTCCATCGCTTCGGTGGTGGTGCAACTCTATGAGGGTGTTGAAAAGGTCGTTTTCTACCTCAGCACAAGGATGTTGGACGCGGAGACAAGGTATCCTGAGGTCGAGAAGCTTTGCCTTTGCCTGTTCTTCACCTGCACCAAGCTTCATCATATCCTTTTGACGGCAGAGATCATCGTCATATGCAAGTCAGACGTTGTCAAGCACATGCTGTCGGCCCCTGTTTTGAAAGGCCGGCTTGGTAAGTGGATGTTTGCGTTGACAGAGTTTGATCTTCGGTATCAGCCTGCGAAGGCAGTCAAGGGACAAGCGTTGGCCGATCTTATAGCTGAACGGATTAATACTAATATAGCAGCACTATCTGTACGTGCGTGGGCTATGTTCTTCGATGGATCGGCTTGTGACGATGGTTGTGGCATCGGCATTCTGCTCGTGTCGCCTCGGGGGCAACATATTCTTTCGCCATCGGGCTATCTACCCTTTGCACCAACAATGTTGCTGAGTATGAGGCGGTTCGCAAGGGAATGGAGTTGCTTTTGGAAGCCGGGCGCAGGCAGTGGAGCTGTTTGGAGACTCGAAGTTGGTGATCTCTCAACTCACGGACGAATACAAGTGCGAGAGTGAGTCACTTTTCCCATATTGGGTGGAGTGTCGTGAGCTGATGACACATTTTCGGTACATCAATTTCAATTGGGTCCCAAGGTCTCAGAATACCGACGCCAATGATCTTGCACAGATGGCGTCAGGATACAAGGACATACCAGACGGGTCGAAGTTCGAGTGCGGTTCCGGAACAGGATGATTGGAGAACCGATATCTTCAATTATTTGAAGGATTCGGCTCGGGGGCACCTAAAAGGATAAGATACAAGGCTATGAAATATGTCCTTATAGGAGATGACATGTTCTACAGGACGTTGGAAGGGTTACTACTCAAATGCCTGGGACCAACTAAGTCTAATCGGCTCTTACATGAGGTGCATGAAGGCGCTCGTGGAACTCACCAATCGGCCCATAAGATGAAGTGGTTAATTAGGCGATCGGGGTTTTATTGGCCTACCATGCTCGGAAGACTGCTTCAAGTACTACAAGGGATGCCAAGCGTGTCGGATGTTCGGAAAAATCCGGATGGTACCCGCATCGGCGATGAACCCCATCATCAAACCTTGGCCATTTCGAGGTTGGGGTATGGATATGATCGGCAAAATCCATCCTCCGTCGAGCAAGAACCACGAGTGGATTCTGGCCATTACAGATTATTTCACCAAATGGGTGGAGGCCGTTCCCATGAAGAAGGTAAAATCGGAAGATGTTATCCAATTTGTCAAAGAACATGTCATTCATAGGTTCGGGATTCCCCAAACAATCATGACCGATGGAGGTTCGGTCTTTGTCTCTAAAGAATTCAGGAAGTTCTGCGATGACATGGGGATTAAGCTAATCTGATCATCTCCATACTATGCTCAAGCCAACGGGCAAGCCGAAGCATCCAATCAAAGCCTGATCAAGCTGATTAAGAGGAAGATTGACGAGAACCCTAGGGTGTGGCATGAGACGTTGTCAGAAGCTTTGTGGGCCTATCGCATGTCATGCCATGGAGCTATAAATACTTCACCATACCAGCTTGTCTATGGGCAGGAGGCCGTATTACCTTGGGAGATTACGGCTGGATCAAGACGTGTCACGTTTTAGAATGATCTGACGCCTGAAGAGTATGCAACCCTGATGAGTGACACTATTGAGGATGCAACAGAACTTAGACTTTGGTCGTTGGAGAAGATTAAAGAGAACAAAGCCAGGGTGGCTCGGGCATACAATAAGAAGGTGAGACCAAAGGAGTTTCAAGTTGGTGATCTAGTATGGGAAGCCGTGTTGCCACTAGGAACCAGGGATAAAGCTTATGGCAAATGGTCTCCTAATTGGCACGGTCCTTACAAAGTCATCCAAGTTCTGAAGGGCAATGCCTACATGCTTGAACAGTTGGATGGTGTGAGGTTCCCAGTGGCTGTCAATGGCCAACATCTCAAGAAGTATTTCCCAAGCATGTGGGATGATGGGCAGTGAGATGTGGAGGCCGATTTTAAATCGGCCAGTAAAAAAAATCACAGCTGATGCACAGACATCGACTTGAGAAAACATGTGGAGACAACAGTATGCGTACAGCCGATGCACGGGCATCGACTTCAGAATAATAAAAGCCGATGCATTGCCATCGACTCTAGAAGAACAAGCTCAATTAACAGATCGCTTTCAAACCAGAAATCATGATGTTTGGGATGAGCCTCCTAATGGTTGCTGAGGAGTTCAATCTGCACGTTTTAAGATTGGAGGATGGTTTGGACGTGAGCTAGACCTGTTGGACCGTGTGGATAGGCAACGGCTTGGCCTCAAATCGCGTTTATAGTACGAGCCGATGCCCTGCCATCGGCTCTCTGCACAGCGGCTTCGTTCGACGATCGGCAAAATTGATTGATTGGGGAATATTTTCTTCATTAGTAGTGGATTTTCTTACAAAGAAAGAGCCGATTGCTCGGGGAGGAAAGAACAAAAGCCAACTACTACTACTAGGCCCTAATCTAAGGGCCGTTGCTGCCCTCGTCGTCATCATCGCTACCGCCGGCGCAGCTGCTGATAGGCTCCGCATCGCTGCCCCCGTAGCCTTCTACGGGAGCCTCGTCTTCCTCATCATCGTCATCGCTGTTGTCGTCCCACCAGGCGCGGAGGCGCTTCGCCGGTGGGTAACCTTCGAGGGAGTCGTCGTCGTCCTCCTCCGCCTCTTCCTCGGAGGAGGTGAAGTCGTTCCAGGAGAAGCGGTCGTCCTCGCTCTCCGCCTCCTCCTCCCCGTCGACGAGGAATTGAAGGTCGTCCTCTCCGTCGGTCAAGGGTTTATCATCCTCGGACCAGATGGAGGAATCGTGTTCCTCCTTGTCCCACGTCGTTGGGGCAAGGATGTCGTGCGCCGCCAATGAGCCCCACTCTGGCGTCGGCTCACGGAAGGGAGATGATACGGAGGAGAGGTTTGAGGAGGTCGAAGAGGAGGAGGAGGAAGAAGACATGGCTACGGAGGAATGGTTTCTTGCCGATGGCTAGTACGGAGCAGGAGGGTGAAGGGGCGAACTGCTCGATGCGGTTAAATAGTGGGATATTGGGGAGAGTTAATGTTACAGCATTTTCCGAGGAAGTGGTGCCAGAGAATTGTCAAATCGCGCATAAAAGTCAAGAAGGCAAGGCATCATGATGAAGGATACTGCAGCGGTTCTGCTCTGCTACGACATGACCCAACGAACAAAAAGCGGAGTGATTTTGGAATTGTCATTTCCAAAACCAGGGGGGCATGTGTTATCACCAGAATTTGACCGGATCAGAGGTAGGCCGCGATTGAAGATGGGCTTGAAGAATATATATGGAAGTAATACATGAATCGGCCTTATATGCAAAGTTTGGGCTAGTTTGCCCGTGTATCTGTAATATAGTAGGATACGTGTCAGTTAAGATAGAGTTTGGCTCGTGCCCGGTTGGGATTATTCCCACGTTAGAAAGTCTACGGACTATAAATATGTATCTAGGGTTTATGAAATAAACAACAATCACGTTCACCACAAACCAATCTAGGCGCATCGCCAACTCCCTTGTCTCGAGGGTTTCTTCCGGGTAAGCATCATGCTGCCTAGATCGCATCTTGCGATCTAGGCAGTATACGTTTATTCGTTGTTCATGCGTTGCTCGTGCTGAAGCCTTTTTGATGGCGAGCAACGTAGTTATCTTAGATGTGTTAGGGTTAGCATTGTTCATCGTGTCATATGCTGTCGCCGTGCAACCCTAGGACGTCTAGCCGTCCTTACACCTGTCTCAGGTGTAAGGGCGGCACCCCGCTTGATCATTATTCAGTAGATCCGATCCGTTATGATTGCTCCTTGTTCTTCAAGGATTAGTTTGATATCTGCATAGTTAGGCCTTACAAACGGGTTGAAGGATCCAGTGGCGCGTAGGGTGTAGTTTGCTAGCCCTAGACAGGATGTTCCGGGGATCAACTTCGTGTTGTTTTTTAGGCCTTGTCTAGGGTCGGTTTACGATCACCGTGCGTGACCGCCAAGCTCAATCACGAGTAGGATGTTCCGATTATGCGGTGAAAACCCTAAATCGTAGTAGGTCGTTTTAGCTTTATTTTGATCAAGCAGGACCACCATCTGATCGTACACCTCGTACGCATCATGGGTGGATCGGCTCCTTGAGCCGATTCACAGAGCCGATCGAGGCTCGTATTTAATGTTTACGTGTATGCCATGCAGGAAACTAAGCGAGGCACAATCCAACACCTTCCTGACCAGGTATAGGTCAGGTGGCACGCCCTTGCACCAGCATCGGACGTGCGTGCCGAGTCTTTGCGGGCCGTCGCTCGGAGGGACCAGGGCCAGCCGCAGTCCTGGGAGCCTCCCGGCTCTACAGTGTTGCCCGTCGCTGCTCGCCGGTGGGTTTCTGACCGCAACAGAAATTACAAGATCTCGCTGCAAACCGCTTCCGCCGGCTCGAATTTGGCTGAGTCGCTGGTGATTGCAGAGGAAAAAAGGAGGATGCAAACTGCGGTTGCGCTGGCTCAGTCTTCACAGTTGAGCTTAGCGGCAATGAGTGCAAGCTTGAACGCACCGGCATTTAAGCCGACAAAAGAATCAATGGACATCGTGCTGGATCCGGCTTACCCTGAGCGCACCGTTCGTATTGGTGCCGGTCTCAGTGAGGCATAGGAAAGCGCGCTCGTCAGCTTCCTCCGTGAGAATCGGAATATCTTTGCCTGGTCTACAGAGGACTTGGTAGGTGTTCCGAGGGAGCTGGCTGAGCACTCTCTGAATGTCCGGAAAGATGCGAAGCCGGTGAGACAACCTTTACGCCGGTGAGGACAGGAGAAAAATCATTGGAGAAGAAGTAACAAAGCTGTTGGTGGCACGTTTCATCGTGGAAGTGACGCATACTGAGTGGCTAGCCAATCCGGTGCTGGTTGAAAAGAAGAAAGAGGAGAATCTGGAGGCAAAAGCTCCAAAGGTGTGGCGCATGTGCATCGACTACACCAACCTGAACAAGGCTTGCCCAAAAGACCCTTTCCCCTTACCCCGGATCGATCAAGTGATTGATTCCACTGCTGGGTGTGAGTTGTTGTCCTTCCTAGATGCTTACTCCGGTTTCCATCAAATTCCCCTGAAAAAGGAAGATCAAATAAAAATTGCGTTCATTACCCCGCACGGGGCTTATTGCTATGTCACTATGCCTTTTGGTTTGCGCAACGCTGGTGCAACTTATCAGCGCTGTATGCAAAAATGCTTGTTTGATCAAATTGGAAAAAATGTGCAAGTCTATGTAGATGATGTCGTGATAAAAACCAAGGTAAAAGATACCTTAATCGACGATATCCGGCAAACATTCGATAACTTAAGAAGGTTCCGGATGAAACTCAATCCAGCAAAGTGTACTTTCGGTGTCCCTGCCGGTAAGCTGCTTGGCTTCCTTGTATCAAGCCGGGGCATTGAGGTGAATCCGGTAAAGATCCGGGCAATAGAAAGAATGACCATACCACACGATCTAAAAGATGTGCAAAAGTTTACCGGAAGCTTGGCATCGCTAAGCCGGTTCATAAGCAGGTTGGGAGAAAAAGCTCTACCACTCTACGCTCTCATGAAAAAATCTGATACGTTTGTCTGGACCCCTCAGGCAGACGCGGCATTTAAGGAGCTAAAAACAATGCTAGCCACAGCGCCAATATTTGCTTCGCCTTTGGAAAGAGAGTCAATGTTGTTGTACATAGCAGCAACTAACCGGGTCGTAAGTGTTGTTGTGGTAGTAGAAAGAGAAGAGGAAGGAAAAACCGTCCAGAGGCCGGTATACTACCTGAGAGAGGTGCTCTCCCTCTCAAAGCAAAACTACCCGCACTTCCAGAAAATGACCTATGGCGTGTTTATGGCCGCCACAAAGCTTAAGCACTACTTTGAGGAGCACCCCATGAAGGTGGTGAGTGAGGCACCCATCTCCGATATCATGTGCAACAAAGATGCTAGCGGTAGGATCGCCAAATGGGCAATCCAGATATCACCATATGTACCAATGTACGAAAGGAGAGACGCCATAAAATCACAAGCTTTAGCTGATTTCTTGGTTGATTGGGTGGAGATGCAATATAAGCCGCCGGAACACAAGATAGAGTACTCGAAGATGCACTTTGATGGATCCAAACTCAAAGAGGGTCTAGGTGCCGGTGTGGTACTTACCTCACCAAAGGGAGATCATCTCCGGTATGTTTTACAAGTGCATTTCAGGGCATCAAACAATGTCGCTGAATACGAGGCTTTGATCCATGGGCTTAAGGTCACAAAAGAAATCGGTGCACACCGGATCATTTGCTACGGAGATTCAGATCTGGTGGTACAACAATGTTCCGGAGATTGGGACGCAAAAGATGCCAACATGGCCTCTTACCGGTTTCACGTGCAAAAGATTGCCGGATTCTTCGAAGGGTGTGAGTTTCACCATGTGCCGCGTGCGGAAAATGAAGCCGCGGATGCTTTATCCAAGCTGGGCTCATCTAGGCAAGAAATTCCTCCCGGAATAGCCTTGGCACACTTAAGAGTACCATCGATCAAACCAAGCCCGGAGTCGGAATCAATTTTCGTACCGGAATCACATGTTGTACCAATGGATATCGATGAAGGAAACCCGGGGATTGTTCCGGTGAACTCGGGGACTGTGCCGGCAAACTCGGGGACTGCTGCGTCCACGCTGGAGGAAGCAATGCTGGTGGATAGCATGGACATAGACGTACCGGTGTTCCTAGTTCGGGAGGCACCATCTTGGGTTAAACCTATTAAGGAATTCCTGTTCAACGGCACCTTGCCGGTTGACGAAAATGAATCCAAAAGAATCCAGAGGAGGTCCAAGGCGTACACCATCATCAACGACGAAGTGTACAAGAGAAGTGTTACCGGTGTCCTTCAAAGGTGTGTGGATCCGGAAGAAGGGAAATAAATGCTAGCGGAAATTCACCAAGGGGAGTGTGGGCACCACGCTTCGTCAAGAGCGCTGGTGGCAAAAGTGTTTCGGCACGGGTTCTATTGGCCCACTGCCTTGGAAAATGCTGAGGATTTGGTAAGGAAATGCAACGGTGCCAGAGGTACGCCAAGCAAAATCATACCCTAGCATCCGGTTTGAAAACTATACCGCTAACTTGGCCATTTGTTGTTTGGTGCCTCGACATGGTCGGCCCATTCAAAACTGCAAGGAGCAGCATGACCCACATTCTAGTAATGGTGGATAAATTCACTAAGTGGCTTGAGGTGAAACCTATCGCAAAGTGTGATGGGCATACGGCTGTGAAGTTCCTAAAAGATGTCATCTTGCGGTATGGCTACCCGCATAGCATTATCACAGACAATGGCACAAACTTTGCTGAAGGTGAGTTCAAAAGGTTTTGCGAAGATAACAATATCCAGTTGGATTTGTGCTCAGTGGCACCCCCACAAGGCAATGGCCAAGTTGAAAGAACAAATGCATTGGTACTTTCCGGCATCAAACCAAGACTCATCGATGCGGTGGAAAAGTCACTGGGGTGTTGGTTCGATGAGCTACCATCAGTGCTATGGAGCATAAGAACAACTCCAAACCGGTCCACCGGATACACTCCATTCTTCATGGTTTACGGAGCAGAAGCGGTCATACCAACCGACATTCTCCATGACTCACCAAGGGTGCAATTCTATACCGAAGAAGAGGTAAAAGAGGCCCGAGAAAATGATGTGGACTTACTAGAAGAAGCAAGAGAGCTGGCCTTGGCAAGAACAACCATTTACCAGCAAAACCTCAGACGCTATCATAGCCGGAAGGTTAACCCGAGGGTGTTCCGGGAAGGAGATCTGGTGTTACGCCTGGTGCAGCGCACTGAAGGCCGGCACAAGCTTTCACCCCCATGGGAGGGACCATTCATTGTGAGCAAAGCTCTCCACAATGATGCCTACTACCTAATTGATGCACAGGAATGGAGGAAAGGAAAGGCGGACAAATCCGGAGATGAGACCAAGCGTCCATGGAACGTAGCACTGTTGCGTCCTTTCTACTCATGAAGTTGTGGTGTAAGAAGTTCCTTTTTGTACCTTATTTGCTATGAAGAAAAGATGTCGGAACTTCGAATGAATCTCGGGGACTACCCCTATTGCATGCAATATGTCTATTTTTTCAGTTCACCGGTTGCTTATTGAACGTTTTTTCTTTCCGGTTTAGTAGTGTGCTAAACCCTACCGGAGTCTTCGACTCTGCTGCTGTCCGCAACCCGGCTTCATGGCAAGCAAGATAAACCGGTAGGGGATAAGCACATGAACTGCGAAGAGAGAGAGCGGGAAAGAACAATCCGGAAAATTCAACTAACCCCGGTTGTATCGGTTTTTTGCAAAATTTTTGAGTTATTTCTAAGTTCAAGAAAGTGCTTGCTTGGTAAAAGAACTTTATGCTCATACGCCAAAACGCCCAGAGAAGGTAGGCAGAGCCAAAGTAAAAGAGCCAAGTTGGCATCGAATTGGATGCAGAAACAATTTCGGAATCGTTGCAGTGCAGGACGAAATCAGAACGATAAGCAAAATGCTAAGTTAATAGAACAAACGTAGCTTAATAAGCTACCGGTATAGTATACCGGCAGATAGCAGGTAGCATAGCCAAGGAGCAGCTAAGTTTTATATTACATCATAAAACCCGGCATACCGGGGTAGAATTTAACAGGCATTGTTTTAAGACAAACAGGGACAACCAAACATATCACAACAGATGATCAGGCAGCAGGAGCTTCGGGAGGCACGGTACCGGCTTCTGGAGCTTCTGGAGGCGCGTCGCCCGCTCCGGCATTGTCACATCCCGAAATTTTCTAAATTTTGGAATGTGAAATAAAAATAAATTTAATGCTTGATTGTTTGAACTTGATTAAAAATCCACAAAGAATTAAAACTTTTTGCAGTTATTTAAACGTATTTTCCAAACTATTGGTTTCCAAGTACTTTTGGTTTCAAGTATTTTCAAAATCAAACATATAGGCCAAATGTATATAATAATTATTTTAATTTCACAAAGGAATATTAAAAGGGTTTTTGTAAAATATAGAGTTTTCATAAAACTTGGTTTTCAAAATATTTTCTAACAATACTCTATTTTGTTCGGAGGTTTTGAAACTTATAAATATTTTAATTGAGAAACATTAAACCCTAAAAAGGCAATATAGCCACATAGACATGTATGTCAAATTTTGGTTTTATAAAGTTTATAGTTTTGTTCCAAATTTAGTCTCATATTAAAGTATTTTTCATAACGATTCCAACGATATCTTATTTGCATTTTTCCGATTTTATTTGAAGCCCCAAAATGTATTTCCAATTTCAGTATTAAGAAAAAACAGAATCGGGCCGGCCAGCCGAGCCGACCGGCCCAGCAGACAGCTCGCCCCGCGCGCCACGTCGCCGCCGCGGCCCACCCGGCCCCCAGCCTCCCACGTCGCCCCTGCCCTTTTCCTTTTGTTTTTTTTTTCAGCAAGCAGCGCCCCAGGCCGCTCCCTGGCCTAACTCCAGCCCACCCGCGCGTGCTGCCGCAGCCACGCACGACGGCAAATCCTATACACCGACCAGGTCGGTCCCTACCGCGCGCCGCACACCCCCCGCGCGCGGTATGGGCCGGCCTGGTCGGCCCAGTTCGCCTCTTTTTTCTGTTTTCTGTTTCTGTTTCTTTCTTTTCTTTTCTTTTCTTTTTTTTTCTTTTCCTTTTTTTTTCTGTTCCTTTTTGTTTCTTTTTTGTTTATATTTATTTTTGTTCAAATTTGAAAATATTTCAAATTCAGAAAAATTTCAAAATTGAAAACTGTTCAAAATTTAAAAAATGTTCAAATTTTAAAAACGTTCAAATTTTAAAAACGTTCAAATTTTAAAATTGTTTAAATACAAAAAATGTTCAAATCTGAAATCCGTTCAAATTTGAAAAATGTTCAAATACAAAAAATTATTCAAATTTGAAATCCGTTTAAATTTGAAAAATGTTTAAATTATAAAAGCGTTCTAATTTGAAATCCGTTCAAATATATAAAGCGTTCAAATTTGGAAAAATGTTCAAATTCGAAAAATGTTCAAATTTCGAAAAAAATTAAATCAAAATCTGAACATTTTTAAAATTTCCAAAATTTCGAATCTGAACAGATTTTGAAAATTTGTTCTCCGAAATATTTTTTTTTAAAAGTTAGATATTAAAAAAGAAAAATATTAACAAAAAAGAAACAGCAAAAAAAAAAGAAAAAAAACATACCTACTACTAATGGGCCGCGGCCCAACCAACCGGCCTGGTCGGTGGGGTGTGCGGTGGCCCGTACACACCGACCAGGTCGGTGTACAGCACTCCCCACGCACGACGCCGCCACCAGCGTCCAGCTATTCCTTTTATTTCTTTAGTCCCACATCGCCTCTTCAGATAAATTCTCTCCAGCACATTAGTTAACAGTATAATGGAACCACTAGGACCTCTCCACAGCAATTTTGGCTCCTGAGCCGTCCGATCGACCAATCTGACGGACCAAAACGTGCTCAGCGATCCGAACGGCCATCTCCTCCCCGAACATGTGTCCATTCCCGTTAAAGGCTTTTTTCTGATCCTTTAGACCCATATTCGTTTTAGGGCTGCTACTCCCAAAATTAAGTTAGGCCCCATCTCAATACATGGGCCCCAAAACGGTATAAGGGCCTATACACTTTGGGCTTCAAACAGACCGGTCGACGGAAAAAAAAAACTATCTTCTCCCCCTCGCGTGCGGTGCCTCTTCTCCTCCACCTCCAAATCCTCCTCCGCGTGCCCGTCGTTCTTCCTCCGCGTGCGACAGGTAGTACCACACCAGGATGAACAAATTACCAATTTCACGATCTAGCGGTTGTTTAGTTCTATTTCAGTCGGATTTGTAGATTATCGTTGAACAAATATTTACTTCTCCGCCTACGGCGCCGGCCAACTTTGCATCCCGTTCAGGCCGTCAAGTGGGCGCCTATCGCTGAAATCGGAAAAAAGGGCACCAGTAGGGCAAGATGCCATGGTGGCAGCGGCCGCCGCGGCGGATTATAAGTGCGATTAATGGCGCAGCAAGCGACAGGGGGCGGCGAATAATGGCCTGGAAGGCTGGAAGCTCGACCGACCCTCCGTAACCGTCCAAAATTTATGTAGTACGTTACTTCCCTGATCTCCTCGCCTACTCGCCTAGAATTTCGCTATATAGTGTTGTCCTCTGCATTTGCTTCATCTCTCCCATCTGGTGAACTTCTCTGCTCCGTCCGCAACCATGGTCCTTGCGTGGGATTGGTTCCCTTATCGAACTTCTTGATCTTCCTCGTTTTCATTCCGTCCGAGCTGCTTATCCACAAAACTTAGTTCTATTTTTTCCTCTTAAGGTGTCATGTTCGTTGCAGGTTGTAGGTAGGAAATGCTCTATTTGGAATCGGGCGAGCGTGCTGGTGTGTTCGGCTTGTGTTTGTGAGTCTGTCTTCCAATCAGGGTCTGGGCTGCCTGGTTTCCATACCACATACTGGTTTCTTTTGGAGCTTTCATTGACATCTACTTATAGTCCCATGCTCTCCGGCCGATTTTTTTTACCAGATTTCAATTTTATATTTTGCTTACTGGATTTTCTTAAGTTACTTTAGACAACTTTTATGCTTGAGTGGATTGACTAATGCAGTACTGACCTTTACAGGTAAGCTCATGCTCTCATGGAAGTTCTAATGTGGCTCAAGTGTTAGAATAGGATTGGGAAAAGTTGTTGTAGAATTTTTTCTGGAATGTTCATTGAATTTTAAAGTATCTATGAATGATATCAGACTTCCATTGTTTGCCAGTAATCGAGGAGATTTGAATCGATTGGCAATGGCCTATGGCTATCCTGACTATGTCTCAGAGCCCATGAAATATTGCAGCTCAAACGTGTTACATTCTATCCTCTTTCATCTCATGCTTTTCATATGTGTACCATAATTACACACGTTATTTTTACATATGGTGATGAAGCATTTTGTTCTTGGCTCTGTTGTGCCTTTCACTGCTAGGTACGTAGCTACTTTGCAGGAAGTTTGGTCCATGGACATGCTTACAGTTTTCATGTCTGTCATTTCCTTGGTATTCTAAATGGGATGGCTTGCGTTGCAAGGGATACAAACATTGAATGGCTTGCATCCGCTCTCAATGAAGTGTTGGTGTGGTTCTAGGGTAGGTTATGCCTTTTCCCCTTTGCTTTATGTTCCTTGATTTTTGTCATATGTTTTCATTGTGTGTTCTTCTCTGATGACATGGCTTCTTGCCTTCTTCTGACTGCTATATTTTCAAATGTGTATTATTGATGCTTAACAGCTTAACAACATATGGTTCATAGTTTCCTTCAGTTAGAGATCGAAGAGATTGATAATTATTTGAAGTTGCAGACATAAAGAAGATTGTCGACTGTACCTTCCTATCTTTGATATATTTATTTCTATCATATGATCAGACAAGATACATATCACTATTTCTATCATGTTGAGTACAGTTTTAAAATCTTCATTTTCATATTTCGCAGATTATGGAGGCTGGAAAGCTGTCCCGTTCATATCTTGAGTTTAACTTCTTCCTACTTTAGATTAACTTATAAGGGTCATTGTGTTCATGGACACCATACCGTATGGTATCTAGCGCCGACTTGTTCCTGGCGATGCCTTGGAGCAATAATTGCCTTCTCAACCATAGTTAGAGTAAAATTCTTCCATGTCATTTGGCAAATTAAGAATACCAGCAGACTGTGACCTTGCAGCTTTCTAGAGGTGACACAGGAGCTACAACACTAGAGCTTGTGCAACCATCTTTGATGGCAACTACAGCTCATGGCTTCATGGGTGCTTCACCAGTAGCAAAACCTTCTCATCCATTAGTGTTGTTGAAAGATCGTGACCTTTTCCAGCTTTCCATACGGCATCACACACAGATTTTTTTCCTCCTTTTAAGATCTCTCATTCGAGTAATAGTGATTGCTAGCTTCTTGGTTCTCTTATAATTTTTTGAATTGTTACATCTCACTCAAGTCCAATATGTATTTTCCTGTCTTGAGAAATTGTAGCTAACGATGTATGTACTTGAGAAGGCTGAGCTGCAACTGATAGTCAAAGCTCTATAAGATAGGCTGATAACAAATAATATTATGCTTCCTTCACTTTACTTGCTTCGTATTTAGTAGCCTTACGAGCTCTATATTATTCTCGTTCTCAATTTTATTCCGGTAAAAATATTGTCCTTGCTTATGCAGGCTGAAGTAATTGCAGCAGATTATTGTGAATCATTAACAGCCAGACTTGCCGACAAAAAGGTAGGATCCTTCACAAAAGTATCTCCTACTGGCCAGGTATGCGGCGCACCAAATTACTGCCCATAATACATTCAGATGTTCAAGATATATGTAAAGTACAATAGACATTTTATCAATAATACTACAATGAGGATAGTTTGCTACGTCTTGCACACACTGGCCAAGGATGCATTGCACTCTGAAGAAATCGTGTTAGGATCAACCATACCCCTAACTCCAATTGATTTTCAATGTGGATGAACTACAAAAGAAGGTAAGAGCTAGGAACACTTACCGTCTCCAGTTAACTCTATATTTGGCATGGTATTTTATTCTATACAGGCCTGGACAATAGTATGAAATATAAGACCGTTCTTCTCCAATTCAAACTTCACCGACAATAGATTCGTCCGGGAGGAAGGCAGTGGGATCATCATGCATTCAGACACACGAGGGATAGTGATAGATGGATAACAAGGGACATCTTGTTGCGTTGCAAGCCATTTTGCAAGCCACAAAAATGGCAGCTTATGTGTGCTCAGTTGTTTGACTATAATACCGAGACAGTGAAAGTCTACTTCTTAATAGGGTTTCTGATGGTTTATAATGCCTCTGTAATGTAATTCTTAAGTGTTTCGAAGAATTCTATGTACTTGAAGGATCCTCCTTGTATGTGTTTATCGAAGTAAAAAATTCTTTATTATGCAGGAGAAGCAAGTTTTAATTTTAAGGAATGCATTGGCCACACTGAGAATGGTTATTGTCATACTATGACTTTGCAGTTAAAATATTTGGGGATTGTATGTTTAAATTTATATCCATAACTATACATCATGCTTTCTTCACACTACTAATCTTCCTGAAGATGCACGGGTGCGGCAACGCGCACTTTTATGGTCTAGTACACTATATAAAGGACCCAAAGGGCAGCCCTAAAGGCACCCAGCGCCCAGCGCCCTCCGACCTCTTTCTCCGCGCGCTGCTGCCAGCGTTCCGCGACGCAGGTGTTTTGCAACGCACACACGCGAAACAACATCCGCAACGCTATTTGGGAAACGCCGCGATTCGACGTATCTATTTCTGCTCTTTTTATGTAGATTTTTGTACGTAACTTCTAGAACTCCGTTTAGAATAGTGGTTCTTTCTTTAAATTCGTAATTAGATTCTCTACAACTTTTATGTAGGAAGTTTTTCCATCCGATCGACTTGTTCGAACAACTTTTCGTAAACCATTATAACCGTAACCACTTAGGTCTAGTTTTGTAAAATTCATATCTTAAGTTCTATCCGTCGGATTTCGACAAACCCTATACCGTTGGAATCAGCAAATCACGTAGATCATGTTAGACATTTTGCGTGTCAGTTTCACACACTTTATTTTCGCGGTACCCCTTTGTTCCGCAACATCGTCTATGAAATAAATCCTACAAACTTTTTCCGAGAGATTCTTTTGGCGATACGCTCATAATGGAATTCTCTACAACTTTCGTGTAGAAAGTTCTTCCATCCGGAAAACTTCTTCTAATAACTTTTCGTGAAAAGTGTAGTCCTATAACTGGTTTCAACATAGTTCCTTTAGCCAAATTTATCCTTGTGATCATACCCATCTTCTAGGACCATCTATAATTCTTTATCATGTTCATAGGTGATGCATAGCTTACCCCTGATTGTCTAATTCATGATTATTCAAATAACAATTGAGTTATTTGAGTAAAGTGTGACATATCCTAGTTTAGATTTTTACCTTGCTTTAGTAGTGTGGAGATACTCTACCCATATCGCATGTGATGAACCTTTGTTATCCATTAGGCTCCGTGAACCAAATCCCGATATTATTCACGCATATACAACCTCATGTCAATCCACCCTTTCCACTTAGTTCGAACTATTCGATTTTCAAATGAGATATTTGATTAGTTCAATATATCATTGGTTCATATCCAATGCTATGTGTGACCTTATGCTATTCTGATAAGTGTTGTCACACTATGTCAATTGCATAAGCCTTGTTTGACATCATTCCAGCCAATAGCGTCACTGTCCAAAATATTTTAATCACTTTGCAATTATTCAAATTCAAATATGAGAATTTTAGTATATGTCCATTATCGATTTCTATAATCCTTTCTCAACATGATTCTTTTGTGAAGGTGAAACTTATGATCACATTCACACACCAATACCACTAGACATTTTACCTTGAACCAATATCGTGTCTATCCAAATCATATTATCCTAGTCCATAGTATTCAATTAACAACTGAGTTATTTGAGTAAATGGTGACAATCTTAACTGTAGACTTTTCCTTGTGCAAATGTTGTGTTGAGATACTCTACTACATAGCACATGTTTTGAACCCTTGATATCCACTAGCATCTTTAACCCACATCTTCAACATCATTCATACATATTCAACCTCATGCCCACTTAATCTTATTGGCTTATATTGAACTATTCAATATACAAATGAGTTGATTGAGTAATGCAATATATCACAAGTCCATACCCAAACCTATGTGTAATTCATACTATTTTGAATTATTGTTGTCACACTTGTTCGGTAGTATTGTTGTTGCATTATTTGTCACTTATGTGATTCAGTTCACATAAGCCATTCCGAATTCTTTTCAGGCTTTTATAAAGCATAAATATTCTTCATTTATATCTTGGATAGTCCATTACTTTCTAATCATGTGACTTTCCGTCCAAACTCTCACCGCCATATCTTGCAAGCCAAACCTCATGCCACACCTTAGTACCATAGAGCGATTTACGATTATTGTCTTGATTGATATTGATGTTGTTGTTGAATGGTGTGTTTATGTTGTGCTATATTCTATGTTATAGTTTGTACGGAGAGGCACGTATTTTGATTAAGAGAAGTGAACGTGCTTCGACTACCAAAAGGCAAGTGACACTCAATTACCTACCTATTTTGTTAAGCATTAGTGTTTTATAAATTAGTATGCATGGTAGGAATTTGTTTTCGAAAGTTATGCTATGCTTATCAATCCCAGTAGTGTGTAGCCACCATGAACCCTTGCTAGCATTCTTAGTTTGCCTAGCAATAACAAAATGCCATTGCTGATTTGATTATTCTGGATTGTGAGTATTGGGAATTAAAATTAACAACCTTAATAAAACACCTGGGTGGATTGGTTGAATGGTGGGCGGCTACTCAGGGCCACATGACTCCTGTCTAGTACTTGTCTTGTGGTTGTCTTCGCCTGAGGGTGCGCATAAGTTGAGTGGCTACTCAGGGCCACATGACTCCTGTCTAGTACTTGTCATGTGGTTGTCGTCGCCTGAGATGTGCACTTGTGGTTGGCCACTCAGGATTAAAGAGATTAATATGTCGTCCATGTTTTAGTTAGCTTCCAGTGCAGCCTTATGGTATTATGGGCTCTGCCGGGATTAAGTAAGTTGTGAGGTCAAACTTGTTGCTAGACATGATGATGTGGTGACGGCCAAACGAGAACGGGTCTAGCTAGTTATGGTTGAAGCCTCCTTCTGAAAGATCTTGTCTCATTTCTTCTCTTGGGAAGGGTGGGTCGTAAGGTGAAAGTGCACAACCTCTCGAGAGTTAAACCTAAGATCTTAGCCGTGTCCCCGGTTTTGAGCTTCTAGGCAGGGAATGTACGGAAGAATCTCATCATCTTTTCTGAATAAGTTAAAATTTGAGTAGCAACTGTCGGATAGTACATGGGAGATGTAACCAGGTACTGTTTATGACATCATTATGAGTTTTGTAAATGGTTTTGTTTTGAAATAAAATGTAGGATAAAATTGGCTTTATGCAAATTTGCCTAAACTCCACTTGCCAAATATTATGTAGATAGACATGCCCAAAACAACCACATATAAGTGTCATTTGCCAGTACATCATTGTACTGACCTCCATTCGTGGGGCTGCATATTCAAACGTGCAGGATTTTCTAAGGAGAAGTACGTGGTAGGATCTCGAGTCTACATTCCAACATGACTGCCTGTGGCACATGAAGAAGATGAAGGCTCATTGATGATTTACTTTCCGATGTGTATGTTCTGAATATTGTTGAGCTAGTCCATGTGACTATGCAATTTGTAAGGTTTTACTTTACCCTCTGGATCAACGATGTAGTAATTTGACACTATTGCAATGATTACTATATTTTGTAATGTGTGTGCTATCAGTGATCCCGGGAATAGCACTATACACAGGTATCTTGCCTTTATTAAAAGGTAGGGTGCTATAGGCAAACTCATCCTCCGCATCCTCTTCTTCCTCTTCGTCACTGAGATAATCATTGACACCAGGAGGAGGAGGGATGAAGGTGCGAACCTCGGCGTATTCAGCAATCCGATAGGCTCGATCCCGCCGCTTCGCGGTGAGGACCGGATCCATATCGGTTGGAGCATTTTCGCGCACACCAACGAGGGCGTCCAGATCCAGCTCGTCGTACCAGGAGCAGGCAACGCGCAGCGCCGCATCCGCTCCGGCACGAGCCGCAGAGCACTGCCACTCGCGAATCCTCCACCCAGCATCTTTCAGCCGCTCGGAGGTGAGCGTCAGGGTGGCCGGCAGCGCTTCTTCAGGCCACAAGACCTTATAGAGATGGATCGCCACGTCTGGCAGGTCGGAGAGATGCCGGTCCACAACACGCATATGCTGGACGCGGGCAGAAAGGGCAACCAAGTGATCATAAGGATCCCAAGGCGCGGCCAGATTCAGGAATTGCTGCGCAATCCGACGATCGGAAACTTTCTTTTCCGCGTGCACCTGCGAGTCCGGGAAGAGTTCTGCAAAATAAAGGAAAGACATAAGGAAAATGCTACCGGAACATATAAGCTTGTAAGCAAAAGCCGGAAAAGAAAGAAGAAACACTTACTGAAGGCGAGCGCGTCGGTTCGCGTGACCAGCTCATCGTACTCCTTCTGCTCCGCGGTTAAGCGGGCGACCTGGTCTTCGGCAGCCTTCCGGAACTTGCCCATTTCCTCCAGCTCTGCCCTCAGCACCGCAGTGGAGTTGGCGGAATCATCCACAACCTCCGCCAGCCTGGCCTCGGCTGCTGCCTTGGCATCCCTCAGCTCTTGGTCATGCTGGAGCGCGGCTTGGATAGCCTAGTCCTTGAGCTCCCTGGTGATAGTCTTCTGGGCATCCAGAGCCTTCTGGTGAGCCAGGATGAGCTGCTCCTTTTCAGCTGGAATCCGAAAAAAGAAATTCAAACAAAAGTATAACCGGTAAAGCACGGAAAGACGACGCAACCGGAGAAAAAGCAGTACCTTGAAGGTTGCTAAGCTGGGTCTTGAGGGCCTCAATGGAGGCTTCCGGAATGGCTATTGTGCGAAAATTCATAAGTGCTAGGAAGCAAAATCTGTGCATAAGAAAGAAGACTGATGCACAAAGGAAACAAACCTTGGCAGTGGTTGTGGGCCTCGGCAAGGTCCCGATGCTCCCAGAGAAGCTCCTCGAAGAGCTGCTTCCGAGCATCCGCCGTGCTCTGTTCAAAGGAAAATAATTGTGAGAAAGAAGCCGGTTTCTCCAGGCTTTTACCTAAGCTTCGCGCTAAGATCTGCGTTCTTAACCCGAAACTCGGGGACTGGCTAGGCCAATTTTTCAAGTTTTTGCTTAAGTTTCGCGCTAAGAGCTGCGCTCTCAACCCGAAACTCGGGGACTGGCTAGGCCGGTTTTTTCAAGTTTTTGCTTAAGTTTCGCGCTGAGAGCTGCGCTCTCAACCCGAAACTCGGGGACTAGGAGGTATGAGAATCCGGAAAGAGCAAAACCGGCGTCTACAGAAAAGTTGCAAAAAGATTGGTGAAACTTACGACCACGTTGCTGGTGGCGTCATGCCACGCGTTGTCGAACTCCTTCACTGCGCGCTTGAGCCGCATGAAGTGTTCCTCTGTGCACCGGGGTCCAGCAGGGTCTGGCGCTGGGAGTCGGTCCTTCCCCAGGCCGCGGGTGGATGCAGATATATCCGCATCGTTCCACTTTTGTGCGTAGGGGAGAAGGTGCCCCAGGTCGCGGCCTTCGCGCTTCAGCTCAACGATCCGGCCCAAGAGGCCGGAAGGTTTTTCTCCAACCGCAGCAGCGGCAGGGCTGACGTGCAACACCAGAGGCTGCGGGCCAGTGGCTGAGGTGCTGCCCTCCATAGCCTTTCCCCTGGAAGCCCCCGGCTTGAGGAACTTCGTGATCTTGAGGGTCTCGGGCGGCGGCGACTTGGCTGTGGAGGGCTCTTGGCTTAGCGGCGGTGTCGGGTTGGCCCCAGTAGGCTCAAGGATAGGAGCTTCTGGCGGCGGTGTAGAGGAGGCCGGCGCGGAAGTATCCGGCGCAGCCTTGGAGGGAGAAGAGCTAGAGTGCTTCTTCTTCTTTTTCTTCGGGGCGGGAGGAACCATAGGTTCCGCCCGCTCGGCAGCTTCATCGTCGGTGCCGGTGTTGCTGGCGCCGGTGTCTTGGTTCTCAGGAGGGGAGGTGAGATCCTCCTCCGCGCGGGAATCAGGAGGTGTAGGGGCCGCGCGCCCCGCACTTGTGGTGCCTCCCGGAGGGGAGGCAGAAAGGTCGCCGGTACCGGATGGTACCGGGCTTGACTGAGGAGGAGGAGTTGGGGTCCTTGCGGTTCCCTCGGAGGTTTCCGGCTTCGAGCCGCTGGTGCTCTTGGAGAACTTGAGCGCAGGGCTGAACAAGAGAGAGAGAAAAGATCAAAAAGGAGCGAGAGAAAGGAGAAGTTTGTGAAACAAAGCAAATAGATAAACGAAGATCGTACCCGGAAGCGACCGGCATCTGCTTGCTCTTGTAGCGCCTCTTGCCAGTCTCTTTCCCGGCAAGGACTTCCGTCCGGAAGCGTTTGGCGGGGGGAGCTTGGCTGGAGCCGGTGTCAGGTGCGGGGGCCTTGTTCTTCTTGCCCTGGGGAATGAGTTTCTCCAGGAACTTGTGGCCGACCTCGGCCTGCAGGGGATTCACGTGCTCGTGAACCTGTGGTCTGGGGCCAGCTGAGGGAGCGTCTACAGAAAGAAAATAGCAACAATATATGAGAGACCGGAAGAGGAAAACTACCTCAAGCATGGTGAGCTCATCGTCGGAACCGGAAGCCGCAGAAGAAAAGTTACCAGGGCGCTGAGTGGGGATGCGGCCCATCTTGAGATCGTGCCAAGGGACGAAGGGATCCGGGTCAACCTTGTCCAAAGGGCACTTTCGGCAAGGGCCTCGCCGATCCGATTCGATGCGAGGGAAGCGGTCCTTGGCCTGAAAACAAAAAGAAAAACAGTTAGTCGCAGTATAAAAGTTACCGGTAGAACAGCCCGGGGGACGCAATCTCTTACTTCGTTGGTTGGAGGGTTGAGGGAGCTGAGAGGAAGAAGCCCCACTCCCAGTCATCCGGCATGTCCGTTTGGCATATTTGGTTAGCCTTGCGGATTACATCCGCTTTGCTTAAGGAAGGCCGGTGATCTTGGTGGGATCGCCAGGGCCGTACATCTCGCTTATCTTGTGCGCCCGGCGCTTAAGGGGAAGCACCCGGCGGCAGATGAAGGTGCGGATAATATCATCAGAGCAGATGTTGGTCTCCTTCATCAGCTTCTCCATGAAGCGTACGACCCGGTTCGTCTCAATGTGATCCGTACCGGGGAAGTAGCCCCAGTTGACCTTGGTGGGCGGCGCCGGATTGAAAGCCGGCAGGTTGATGAGATCTGCGGCGCCGTTGTTCTTCACGTAGAAGAACGTCGTCTGCCACAACCGGCAAGACTCGAGGCCGTTGAACTTAAAAAGGGGCTCCCTTGGCGGGAGTCGATGATACAAGACCCACATTGTACGGGGGGTTTGGGCTTGGGAATATCCTTGCCCTGGACCGAATTGATCCGGAGAGAGAAAAAGCGAGCAAAGGTCTCGCGAGCGGGACGGATGCCGATATAGCCTTCCATGAAGGCGACAAAGCAAGAGAGATAGAAAACGGCGTTGCCGGAAAGGTGGTGAGGCTGGAGTCGATAAAAATCAAGAATTTGGCGGAAGAAATCGGAGGCAGGAAGGCCGAAGCCACGCTCAAAGTGAGCAAGAAAGACAACGAACTCACCGGGTTCGAGCACCGGTTCGATCTCGTCGCCTGGAAGCCGGCAGGAGACTCCCTCCGGTATCCTTCTAGACCGGTAAAGCCAGTCTATCTCCTGTTGTGTCACGTTGGAACCTCTCCAGGTTCCGCGTGTGATACCGGAAAGATCTTTTCCAGAGGCCCGGCTGGAGCTGTCGGCCTCTTGGTCTCTGCCGGATTCGGCTTCCATCCGGGCGAGATCTGCGGTTAGCCCGTCGGAAGTTCTGCTCCCTTGACTACTAGAGGATGAGGCGGAGAGAGACTCTTCGCTAGACATATGGATCTGAGAAACACCGGTGTCTACCCGCAAAACAGATTTCCCAAGAACTACCCTCGCGCGAAGATGTACGAGTAAAGAAAAAGCAAAAGAAAAGAAAGAATAAATATGCTACCAACCCAAGATCTGGAAAACGAGAAAAAGATAGCAAACAAGCATTGAGACTCACCTGAGGCAGCGGGAGGCACAAGGAAGAAGTTCACCGAAGAAATGGCAAGCCCCTGGCCGTCGACGAAGGCCGGCGACGAAGAAGGGCGAGGTCCGCCGGAGGAAGCCCGAATCAGCGGCGAAGAGGGAATGCAGCAGGAACTCCTCGCGGTGAAGAGCTTCAGCGCAGCGAGAGGAGCGTCACAACGTCGATGGGAGCAGCGCTCTGGCGGCGGCCGGCGGCAGCAAGGAAGCAAGAGGCGAAGGGCTCGAGGTGCTCTGGAAATGGGGGCAAATGCGAAGAAGAAGATGAAGTGGAACCGCTCCGGCCTTATATGGAGAGGAAAGGAAGTGGGCCGAAAACTGCTGGGCCGCGGCGGTTCGCGTCGTGGGCTGCCACGTGGCGCGAGAATACACGCGCGGAAAACATAATGCCACAGGAAAGCCACACGGATCCGGTACGGCGGTCGGGATCCGGTGTGGCGCCATAAATGCTGACGCGGGAGCCGAAGGGAAGTGACCCCTGACACTGGCGCGTCAGACACAGTGCGCATGTCACTGACAGGCACTGTACCCGAGAAATTCTCGACTTCGCCGAGGAGAGAGTTAATGACGAAGATGCCGGGGAATAAGATACCGGAGGCACCTTGAAAAGAGAGAAAGAAGTAAGTCCGGCAAAGATGCCGGAAGATCTAAGCTCACCACCGGAAAGATTAAACCGGTACCTTAAAATATGAGAACCTGGCATGGTCCGTCGGATAGGATCCACCGGACTATACCAGCTTCAGGGACTAATGTTGGGGGGATGACCCCCGGTATGCCAAAGGCATGCCAAAAACGGATGGTTTAGGCCATCAAGATACCGGTTTAATATATATACACCGGAGCACGAAGTTAAGAGTTTGGCTAAGTGAAGCTAATCCGGTATCCCCAGGAGGGGTATACCGGAACCGGATAGAGAAGACACTGGGCTACCGGTAAGAAGCACACTGTAGCACGTCGGCAGGACTGGTCAAAGATTCTCTTCAGAGCTAGAGGATAAGAATGAGCTAAGCAAAGTAGCTTTAAACGAAGCCCTGACGATAAAGAAGAGGATGACGCTGAAAGAAGCCGGAGGACGTCAGCCTCCTTGATTAAAGAAGACCCCGGTGTCATCTATGATTAAAGCGACTTTGTAAAGTAGTTTGTCTAGTCAAAGATGCCATTAGGGTTTCTTCCCCTGTAAGCCACCCTCTCCCCTATATAAGGAGAGGGGGCACGCCCCATACGCGGGCATGTGAGTCCTTCTATTCAGAAACCTGTAACCTTGTTGTTCATGGAATAGACAAGATCTAGAACGGGGTTCATCCTTGTGTCTCTCTTCTTCTACCTCTGGCCTTGGCCAAGTTCTTGAGGAAAGCACCCGGAATTTCATCCTACCTGATCACAAACCCTCCCCCGAATCCTCTAGCATCCATTCGGCCCCAACTTAAGCCATCCTATGGCATCTGTCTGTTCACCACGACGACAGTTTTGCTATCTCATTTCTTCTTCTATGCTTTATTTGTTGAATGAGATAAATCTTTGAGCATGTTTGCTTTATTTCATCCTTTATGCTCAATGGTTTCTTCTTAGTTCACTTGTTGAACTTTGTTGAACAAATCGTTTGTGATTTGCTTCTTAGATATAATTTGGACAACAAATTTGTTTTGTGACACCTCTATGCCTTATTTAATTCTTTTGGTGTTTTTGTCCAAAGTATATCTTTCTTGGATCTTTAAAAGTTTTGGTGCATGCTTATATGTAATTTGTTTATACTTGTAGCATGCTTGCTTTCTTTTGATCCATTATGTAGGATATACTCCATCAAATCCTAAATGGCTAAGATGTGCATGAAATTCAAATTTCATCTAAATATGCACATGTTTATATAGAGTGTGTCCTATATATTGTGGTTAGTCTAACCATGTTGGACCCAATAAGTTTGGGGACCAAGATGTACTTGAATGATGTTTTAGGTACATTGGAGATGCAATGGAGGCTTGTCTCATCTATAAGGAAGGTGTTGTCACCATATGAGAATTGGAGTCAAGCTAGGATGATCGATGAACTCTTATCTACTACATCAAGCCATTGCTATCTCGGTAACAAGTATCTTATTCATGCATTCTCATATAGCATCCAACCTCTTGTAGGTTGTATCTTGGCATGAAATTCTTTATTTCGAAAATATTGCGATTCTTGAAAAATTCTTTTAAAGAAAACTTCTTATTGTACATTTGAGTAATTTGAGAATATGCATATGATAGGTTATATATATATATATATATATATATATATATATATATATATATCATATTTATGATTCACCTATCACAAATATGCCCTCTAGCAATTTATTGCATATCAATTCCTCAAAGAGCTCTTGTGTAAAATATTGATGAAATTGTGAAATAAATCCGTATTTGTGATACTTGTTGCCTCTCTCAAAACATTCCAACTAGCTTTACTTCCCTTATTGTTAGTTGTGATGTTTTTGAGATTTTCTTGGTTGAAGCTCATTCATATACCACAAGTGTGTAAATTGGAGCCATATGCTATATATGCTTTTTAAGCAAACATCCTTGGTATATTTTATGACTTCATCTTGGATATCATGTCTTATTTATTTTGTTAACCTCTTGTGTGTGCATGTTTCTTTATGGATCACTATGTCCACTTTAGAAACTTATATACATGAGAGCGTTAATCCATCAACTTGATATCCGTGTTCCTTGCCAACCATCTTTTACCCTTTTGCTTTTAGTGGTGTTGGTAAAGAAGATTTATGAGTGCTTGGTTTACTTGTTTTTCTTCATGCACTCATATCTCGTAATTGTTGGACTAAAGTTGTTCTTGATAAGCATATTCTCTTTATCTTAGTTGTGTTCTAAATGATATATAGGGAGTGAGGATTCCATGTTTGTGCACATTGTATTCAAATGCAAACATTATAAATTGTGCACGAACCTTGGGGAGCTTTCTTATTTTATTTAGAGCACCATATCTTTCTTATCATGATATCTTTGTTTGTCCAATTGGATCCTTGATTGCTTGCCTTATTTGTTGAAGCTCACTTCACCATGTTATCTTTATGCAATCTTTGATCCTCAATATAGTTTGAATTCTTTCTAGTATTCATCATTGGATATGTGCATTTGATTCCACTCAAATTATGAGAAGTGCACACCTTGGGGAGGAACTCACATTATATTGGCCTTCTAAATTTTTCACCCATTTTGACAATCGATGCCAATGGGGGAGAAGTTTAGAGGGTTTAAGGGAACGGTTTTATACTTAAGTTTGGTTTGTGCTTAAGTGTTTTGCCTCTCATGCATTCCATATTTATATGTCTTGCATGGTTGTATATATATAGTGGAAATTGTCCCAAAGGTTAATCTTGACAATGTATGCAATGAATTCATGTTCATCACACGTGCATACATTGTGGGGGAGTTTTCTCTATATATATTGGTGTTATCACCAGAATTTGACCGAGTCAGAGGTGGGCCGCGATCAAGATGGATTTGAAGATTATATATAGAAGAAATACGTGAATCGGCCTTTTATATCAAGTTGGGTTTAATTGCCCGTGTATCTGTAACATATTAGATCGCATCTTAGTTTAGAAGTTAGAGTTTTACCCGTGCACGGTTTAGTGCACGCCCACATTAGAAAGTCCCTTGGACTATAAATATGTACCTAGGGTTTATGGAATAAACAACAACCAACGTTCACCCCAACAAATCTCGGCGCATCGCCAACTCCTTCGTCTCGAGGGTTTCTACCGGTAAGCATCATGCTGCCTAGATCGCATCTTGCGATCTAGGCAGCAGAAGCCTATCCCCGTTGTTCATGCGTTGCTCGTGCTGAAGCCTTTTTGATGGCGAGCAACGTAGTTATCTTAGGCATGTTAGGGTTAGCATTGTTCTTCGTACAATATGCTATCGTAGTGCGACCCTTGCATGTCTAGCCGCCCTTACGCCTATCTTAGGTGTAGGGGCGGCACCCGCTTGATCACTATTTAGTAGATTCGATCCGTTACGGTTGCTCCTTGATTCTTCAAGGATTAGTTTAACATCTGCAATAGTTAGGCCTTACAAAGGGTTGGAGGATCCAGCGGCGTGTGGGGTGTAGTTTCCTAGCCCTAGACAGGATGTTCCGAGGATCAACCTCGTGTTGGTTTTTAGGCCCTGTCTAGGATCGGCTTACGATCACCGTACGCGAGCGCGAGGCCCAATCGTGAGTAGGATGATCCGATTATGCGGTGAAAACCCTAAATCGTCGTAGATCAGATTAGCTTTATCTTGATCAAGCAGGACCACCATATATTCGGACACCTTGTACGAATCATGGGTGGATCGGCTCTTTGAGCCGATTCACAGGATAACCTGAGAGCCGATCGAGGCTCGTATTTAACGTTTACGTGTGTGCCCTGCAGGAAACTAAGCGAGGCATCATCCACACCTTCCTGACCAGGTATAGGTCAGGTGGCACGCCCTGCGACAGCATCGGGCGCGTGACCAGAAGGCTTTGCGGGCCGCCGCTCAGAGGGACTGGGGCCAGCCGCAGCCCTAAGTTGTTCCCGGCTCTCCTGTGTTGCCAGTCGTTGCCCGACGGTGGGTTTCTGACGCCAACAATTGGTTCTACTCACATCCCGTGCATTTGTTGTAGTTGTGTGAGTAGAGCCGGTTTTGATATGGGCTAGTAGCTTTGTGTTACTTGACCATATCAAATACAACCTCTTGTATACAACTTATTCTCGGATAAGTTGCGTACTTGTTTCTAATATTAATTATATAAACCCTCTTATTGTGGTTGTCATCAATTACCAAAATGGGGGAGATTATAAGGGTATATTGCCCCTATGTGTGGTTTTGGTAATCAATGACAACCCCTATGGACTAATGTTTTCATTGAGTTTATATGAAGGAATATTCCATAGGTACTACTTGTATTCCATGTGTTGGATTCAAGTATGGATGCCATGAAGATAAAGATACACCTTGTGTATTGGCATCAAGATCATCGATTTAAAGACATATATGTGATATGATCAAGAAGAAGAAACGGAGATGGAGTTCTTATGTGGAACTCAATATTAGCCATGCTCTATCTTATGTGAGTATGAGAAGATACAAGGTTGAGTTGGGCAAGTTCAAGATGAGCATCTTGAGTGGATCACATGCTTGAAGCTTGTCGTCCATTTGGTGATAATGGACATGTGAAGATGTGCATCAATGGAGCTTTCCCATCATAGTGTATGGGGGAGTATTTGTGAGTCTTCATGAAGCAACATTGATCAAGTGAGGCATTCCGGCTTGTGTAGAGCTTGAAGAGTTATCATCAAGATCAAGCGGGATGCGCAAGGCAAAGGTATGACCTTGATAGGTTTTCCTTTTACCGGTCTCAAGGTGGTTGATGGGAGACGGGATTATAGGATAGATAGCCGCACTATTAAGAGGGGCTTTCGGTTGGGTAACTTGATCACATCGTCTTAGGGAGCTCAATCCTTTGCATACTTTGCATATCCTTATTGCTTCTTGGTGTTTCTATGTGTAAGGTTCTTGAGCTTGTTGCTAGCTTTACAACAAGCCCGAGTTCATCGAAAACGGAGTTCGCATGCATCTTCTATTGCGTTTTCGAGGTTGGGTGATTTTACCGGTTATTCATGATATAAGGTTCTACCTTTTATATTCATGATAAAATCCCCTCCTACAGATTATTGTGCTTTCACTTTCCATAGGATAGCATTTGTTCTTATCTCTCAAACAAAATTGGTTTCATTCGAATCGGAGTTCGGGAGCACTTGTTATTAAAGGAAAAGGAGAAAAGAAGAAAAAGAAAAAAAAGAAGTGAGGGGCTGCCGGCTGGGCGACCGGTCAGCCGGGCCGCACGCCGGCCCACCCGGACCGCACCGGGCGCCAACCGGACCGGAGGGTGGCATGTAACCGGCCTCGGGCCCGGTCCGCCGACCGGCCCACCCGGCGCACCTCCCGGCCCAGCCGGTTGCCACGCTGGGCCTCCTTCCCCCGCGCGGCCCACACCGCGGCCAGCGCCCCCAGATCGCCCCGCCTGGGCCTTTCTTCCCTCCGCGCGGCCCACCCGCCATTTCCGGCCCCCAGTCCGGTCCGGCCGGGCTGCTGACCGGCCTGTCCGGCTCCAGCCCCGGTCGGCCGGCTAGGCCGCCGGCTGGGCGAATTTCTGGCCCGTTTTTCTTGCCTTTTTCACTTGTCTTTTCCCCCAACGGTTTTATTTGTTCCCATGCTATAAATAACCCTTCTTCCACCTTGAGCTAGTTAGTTCTTCCCATTCTCTCTCCTCCATTGTTGCATTTGAAGAACTTGCTCTCCCCTTTGATTCCTCCAACCATTCTTGCTCATTCTTGAGGGATCTAAGAGAGGAGATCTAGATCTACACTTCCACCAATCCATTTCTTCTCTAAGTGAGGGAATCTCTTGGGATCTAGATCTTGGAGTCTTTGGTTGACTTTCCCCTTTGTTCTTCCTCTCCAATCTCATCCTAGCATTCGTTGCTTTGGTGGGATTTGAGTGTGAAGGACTTGAACACCTCTAGTGTTCTTGCTTTGCATCATTGCATAGTGTTGAGCTCTCTACCACGATTAGTTCGAGTGAGAGACCGTGAGCTTGTTACTCTTGGAGGGAGACCTCCTAGTTGGCTTGGTGATTGGTGTTCCGGTGATCTCTTCAAGAAGATTGTGAAGAGGCCCGGGCTTCTCCTTCGTGGAGCTTGTGAAGTGGTTGTGGAGCTTGCCATCTCCGGAGCGGAGGAAAAGCTAACCATAAGGAAAGGGCCATTATCCTTCATGGGTGTGGTTCGGAGAATAGGGTGAGCCTTCGTGGCGCGGGGAATCCTTCGTGGGAACTCCACTCCTCCAAACGTGACGTACCTTCTTGCAAAGGAAGGGAACACGGGAATACATCCTCGTCTCCGCGTGCCTCGGTTATTTCTATACCCGAGCTCTCTTTCCTTGTGATAGCCATCGTGCTTGAAGTTCATATATCTTGCTATCACTTGTGCTACATATATCTTGTGCCTATCTTGCTTAGCTCTAGTTGCTATTGTTACACTTAGTTGAGCTTAGCATACTTAGGGTTTGTGCTTGTAAACTAAACGTTAGTTTAACTCCGCATTCTTACAAGACAAATCCGCAAGAGTTTTTAATTGCCTATTCACCCCCTCTAGGCGACATCTCGATCTTTCAGGGTTGCCGGAGTGACAGCAACCTGAACCCCCGTTGGTATATCGATGCAGGAGGGATAGTAGGATCTCAGAGTTTAAGGCTGTGGTTAGATTTATCTTAATTACTTTCTTGTATTTGCGGATGCTTGCAAGGGGTATAATCACAAGTATGTATTAGTCCTAGGAAGGGCGATGCATTAGCATAGGTTCACCCACACAACACTTATCAAAATAATGAAGATTAATCAACTATATGAAGCGAAAGCACTAGACTAAATTCCCGTGTGTCCTCCAGAAAGTTTGGTCATTATAAGTAAACAAACCGGCTTGTCCCTTGTGCTAAAAAGGATTGGGCCACTTGCTGCAACTATTACTCTCGCATTTTATTTACTTGTACTTTATTTATGTGCTATATCAAAACCCCCTGAATACTTGTCTGTGAGCATTTACAGTGAATCCTTCATCGAAACTGCTTGTCAACACCTTCTGCTTCTCGTTGGGTTCGACACTCTTATTTATCGAAAGTACTACGATACACCCCCTATACTTGCGGGTCATCAAGACTATTTTCTGGCGCCGTTGCCGGGGAGTGAAGCGCTATTGGTAAGTGGAATTGGTAAGGGAAACCTTTACTGTACGTGCTGATTTTATTTCTGCCTGCTGCTATAATTCATTATGGAGAGGTCTTCTCTTGAATTCCTATTTGGAAAATCTACTACTACTGCAAAGGTAGAGGATGAGGCGCCAGGTGAGGAAGAGGTTCCATAAAAAATACCTATGAAAATTATTGAACGTGTTGTGGATAACCGCTATGAAGGGGATGGAACAGTCCATCCTGGAGATCATTTACTGTTTTTACATGAATTATGCGGGTTATTCAAGTGTGCAGGTATTGCTATGGATGAAGTTAGGAAGAAACTATTCTCTATATCGCTGTCTGGTAAAGCGGCGCATTGGTATAAATTGCTGAAGAATGGTGATTCTCTTGATTGGAAGGATATTGTGCCTCTATTTTATTCTAAATTCTATCCTCCAAGTGAAATTCACAAAGACCGAAACCGCATATATAATTTCTGGCCTCATGATGGAGAGAGTATTGCCCAAGCATGGGGGAGATTGAAGTCTTTAATGCTCAAATGCCCCATTCATGAGCTTCCTGGTAATATCATCATTGATAATTTCTATGCAAGACTTTCTTTTCAAGATAAAACCTTGCTGGATACTACTTGTTCTGGATCATTTACACGCAACAAAGAAGAGTTTAAAAGGGACCTTCGTGATCGGATTCAGGAGAATACTGAAGGATGGGAGAACGACAAAGGTAGAGAGTCAGGTATAAATTATGATTATGAATGCATTGAAACTTTTATGGATACTGATAAATTTCATAATATGAGGTCTGCTTATGGTCTTGACTCTCAAGTTGTTGCAAATTTTTATAAAGCTTTTGCCTCTCATTTTGAATTGCCTAGGAAGAATTTTGATAAGTATTATGAACCGTACAAAGATAAAACCGATTCATCTATAAATAAATGTGTTGTAATTGAAACTGTTGATCATAATCTTCCTGAAGCTTATATTGAAAAATCTCCTTTCCCTGCTAAAATGAAGGAGTATTCTGTTATAACTAGTGCGGTTAATAAAAGTGCAAAGAAACCTATAGAACCTAAAGAGCAAATAAAGGTTGAACCTGCTATTGCAATAGTTAAAGATCTTGTGACTGAAAATGTAGAAGATGGTCATATTATTTTCTGTGAAGATGCTTCTAATATTGTTTCGCATCCTAATAAGTCTAGGGAAGCCAGTGTTCCTATGCTCTCTGTTAGAATTGGTGATCATTGTTATTATGGTTTATGCGACATTGGTGCAAGTATTAGTGCCATTCCTTATGAGCTTTACACGGAAATCATGCATGAAATTGGTTCTTGTGAACTTGAAGATATTGATGTGGTTATTCGGCTAGCTAATAGAGAAACTATCTCTCCTATTGGTATTGTTCGAGATGTGGAAGTTCTATGTGGTAAGATTAAATATCCTGCTGACTTTTTGGTACTTGGTTCTGCTGCTAGTAAGTCTTGTCCTATTATATTTGGTAGACCTTTTCTAAATACTTGTGGAGCTATTATAGATTGCAAGAAAGAGAAAACTGTGACTAAATTTGCTGGTGAATCTTATGAGTTTAATTTCTCTAAATTTGCCAAAACTCCTTATAAAGCTGATTTGCCTAACGATGATTTTAGAGTTGAACAGTGTGCATCTATTGCTCTTGCTCCTAATAATCCTTTGCAGCAACATTTGGAGGATAGCGAGAGTGAAGTTTTTAGGGAAGAAAGGAATGAGCTTGATGAAATTTTCCTTCGTCAACCTATTCTTAAACATGACTTTCCGGTTGAAGATCTAGGTACAACACCACCACCAAAGGAAGATCCTGTTTTTGATTTAAAACCGTTGCCTGATAATCTTAAGTATGCTCATATTGATGATAAGAAAATATATCCTGTTATTATTAGTTCTAAGCTTTCGGATTTTGAGGAAGAAAGGTTATTGGAAATATTGAAGAAACACCGAGGAGCTATTGGCTACACTCTTGATGATTTGAAGGGGATTTCTCCCGCTATTTGCCAACATGCCATCAATATGGAAGATGATGCAAAGCCTGTTGTTGAACATCAGCGTCGTTTAATTCCTAAGATGAAGGATGTGGTAAGAAATGAGGTATTGAAACTTCTTGAAGCAGGTATTATATATCCTATTGTTGATAGTAGATGGGTTAGTCCTGTGCATTGTGTTCCTAAGAAAGGAGGAATAACCGTTGTGCCTAATGATAATGATGAGCTCATCCCTCAAAGAGTAGTTGTAGGGTATAGAATGTGCATTGATTTTCGAAAAGTTAATAAAGTTACTAAGAAAGATCATTACCCGTTGCCATTTATTGATCAAATGTTAGAAAGGTTATCCAAAAATACTCATTTCTGCTTTCTTGATGGTTATTCTGGGTTTTCACAAATTGCTGTTAGAGCTAAAGATCAAGAGAAAACAACTTTCACTTGTCCCTATGGAACTTATGCTTATAGGCGTATGCCTTTTGGTTTATGTAATGCTCCTGCTACTTTTCAAAGATGCATGTCTGCTATTTTTCATGGCTTTTGTGAAAAGATTGTAGAGGTATTCATGGATGATTTTTCTGTCTATGGGAATTCTTTTGATAATTGCTTGCGAAACCTTGATAAAGTTTTGCGGAGATGTGAAGAAACTAACCTTGTTCTTAATTGGGAGAAATGCCACTTTATGGTTAACGAAGGAATTGTATTGGGACATAAAATTTCCGAGAGAGGTATTGAAGTTGATAGAGCTAAAGTTGAAGCAATTGAGAAGATGCCCTATCCGAGGGATGTTAAAGGTATTCGTAGTGTTCTTGGTCATGCTTGGGTTTTATAGGAGATTTATTAAAGATTTCTCTAAGATTTCAAAGCCTCTTACTAATCTTCTTCAAAAAGATGTACCTTTTGTTTTTTATGATGATTGTAAGGAAGCTTTTGAAACTCTAAAGAAAGCCTTAACAAGCTGCTCCCGTAGTTGAACCTCCTGATTGGAACTTACCTTTTGAAATTATGTGTGATGCTAGTGATTTTGCTGTAGGTGTTGTCCTTGGACAGCGAGTAGATAAAAAATTGAATGTTATTCATTATGCTAGCAAAACTCTTGATGCTGCTCAAAGAAATTATGCTACAACTGAAAAAGAGTTATTAGCTTTTGTCTTTGCTTGTGAAAAGTTTAGGTCTTATATTGTTGATTCAAAAGTTACAATCCATACTGATCATGCTGCAATTAGGTACCTTATGGAAAAGAAAGATGCTAAGCCAAGGCTTATTAGATGGGTACTTCTTTTGCAAGAATTTTATTTACATATTATAGATAGGAAAGGTGCTGATAATCCTGTTGCTGATAATTTGTCTAGATTGTAAAAATTTTCTTATGATCCTGTTCCTGTTAATGATAGTTTTCCAAATGAACAATTGGCTGTAATAAAGTTGAGCTCGCGAAATAGTCCTTGGTATGCTGATTATGCTAACTTTATTGTTTCCAAGTACTTTCCTCCAACCTTTTCAGCTCAGCAAAGGAGGAAATTCTTTTATGACTTGAGGCATTATTTTTGGGATGACCCACACTTATATAAAGAAGGAGTGGATGGTATTATGCGAAGATGCATCCCAGAATATGAACAACAAGAGATATTGAGTAAGTGTCATGGTAGTGTTTATGGAGGACATCACGCTGGAGATAGAACCGCTCAAGAGGTTCTACAATCAGGTTTCTATTGGCCAACTCTCTTTAAAGATGCAAGGAAGTTTATCTTATCTTGTGATGAATATCAAAGAGTTGGTAATATCTCAAGACACAATGAAATGCCTATGAATTACACACTTGTTATTGAACCATTTGATTGTTGGGGATTTGACTTCATGGGTCCTTTCCCTTCTTCAGAAGGTAACACTCATATACTTGTCGCTGTTGATTATGTTACTAAATGGGTGGAAGCCATACCCACAAAAAGTGTTGATGGTGAGACCTCTTTAAGAATGCTTTTAGATATTATTTTCCCTAGATTTGGAGTTCCTAGATATATTATGACTGATGGAGGTTCTCATTTTATTCATGGTGGTTTTAGAAAAACTCTTGCTAAATATGGTATTAATCATAGGATTGCTTCTGCTTATCATCCTCAAACTAGTGGGCAAGTAGAATTATCAAATAGAGAGATTAAATCTATGTTGCAAAATACTGTCAATAAATCTAGAAAGAACTGGTCTAGTGAATTGAAGGAAGCACTATGGGCTTATAGAACTGCTTATAAAAATCCTATGGGAATGTCACCTTATAAAATGGTTTATGGAAAAGCTTGTCATTTACCTTTAGAACTAGAGCACAAAGCTTATTGGGCTGTAAGAGAACTAAATAAAGATCCTAAACTTGCCGGTAAGAAGAGATTGCTACAATTGAGTTCTCTAGATGAATGGAGAAGTGAAGCTTATGAAAATGCTAAATTCTTTAAAGAGAAAGTTAAGAAATGGCATGGTAGAAGAATTATCAAAAGAGAATTTAATGTTGGGGATAAAGTCCTATTGTATCGGTCTCGCCTCAGATTTTTTTGCTGGGAAATTGCTCTCAAAATGGGAAGGACCATACATCATTGTGGAGGTGTATCGTTCAGGGGCAATTAAAATTAGTTCTCTACAAGGTGATGCCACACAAGTAGTGAATGGACAAAGGCTCAAGCACTATATTTCTGGAGATTCTTATAATGAAGATGTTGATGTTATCCAAGTGGTGACTCCGGAAGCTTTCATCAAAGGTCAAATTGACGAGTTACGCGAGTTCGACTTTGAATAGGTAACAGTTCTGGTAATAAAAAGTCCGCGTTTAACTTTCCGAACAATGTTTTTGCTATTTTCGAAAAATATGAAAAATTACGAGATCGAAACGGAAAGGAGGAGACGCACGAGGGCGTGCCCCATAGGCCGGTGCGGGCCCTACCCTAGTCGCGCCGCCCTATGAGGACGGCCCCTCGGAGTCCCTCTTCCACTCGTTTTCGACCTGGTACTTTCCTTTTGTCGTGAAAATTCTTGCTATATAATCCCCCGGACCCCCTGGAGGTCCGTATATCGTTTTCTCGTCGTGTTTTGTTTCGAGCTGTTTTCTGCCAGGATCTGTTTTTGATCTACAAGCACCATGGTCTCCAACAACAAGGATAAGGAGCTCTCGGAGGAAGATATTCAAGATCCCGAGTGGAGAAAGATGGATGAGAGTTTCGAGGAGGAAGTGAAGAAGATGCCATCAAAAAGAGAGCAACAAGCTGTTCGGAGTAAGCAAATCTTGGTGGGATCGGTTAACACTCGGCGTTCTTTTTCTCATAACTTGCAGGGACCTTTACCACCTGCTCCTAGCCTCAACTCTTTCCCTGCCTTGGAGGAAGCTTTGCGGGTTACCGATGAATTTTGTGATCAATACCGTGCTCTGAGAAGGGAAGTGGAGATACTTCAGGAGGAGAACAACCGACTTCGCAGAATGCTCGAGCGGTTCCTTGCTCCCATCAGGGTCATCCCATCACCATCACCACCGAAGGAGTAATTCATCATTGGTATTGGCACCCCCTTGGTTTGTTCCAAGCTTGGGGGAGTGCCGCGGTATCACATCATCACTATCTTTTACCTTTTTACTGTCAAGTAGTGTCATATCATGAGTAGGGAAGTTATCATATAAGATGGTTGCAGTGTGGAAGTATCTCTCTTTAGTTGATTATCTATGTATCCCTTGGTGTGAGTTATCGTTATGGAATATTAATGATAATTTTTATCATTTACATATTGCACACCTTATTTTAGTTTGCAATCTCTATTATATGATTAATCTTGTTGTTAGTATTGGTATCACTTTGGGAGCATTGATTAAATCTATCTGGTTTTGGCAAACTTAGCATTGGTCAATAGCAACAACACTTTGAGTTTAAGTAGAAAAGAGGAAATACATGTAGATATGTTATTTCATTATCTTTCTTGTTAGCTACGAGCTTAGTATTCTGAAGTTAAAATTATTTGTGCTTACAAGAAAGATGCATGATTGTTTCTATCACATGTATATTTGTTTGTTTCCCTCAACTCTTATGCTTGCTAATCAACCTTGCTAGCCAAAGACCTGTACTGAGAGGGAATGCCTCTCGTGCATCCAAACCTTTAAACCAAACCTATGCCATTTGTGTCCACCATAACTACCTATTATGTGGTATTTTGCGCCACTCCAAGTAAATACATCATGTGCTACCTTTAAACAATTCAAAAGTTATTATCTCTTATTTGTGTCAATGTTTTATAGCTCATGAGGAAGTATGTGGTGTTTCATCTTTCAATCTTGTTGGGCAACTTTCACTAATGGACTAGTGGCTTCATCCACTTATCCAATAATTTTTCAAAAAGAGCTGGCAACGGGGTTCCCAGCCCCAATTAATTAACTTTTATTAATAATTCTCTTCACATGTTTTGCCCTGATTCATCAGTAAGCAACTTAATTTTGCAAATAGACACTCCTCCGTGGTATGTGAAATGTTGGAAGGCACCCGAGGATTCGGTTAGCCATGGCTTGTGAAAGCAAAGGTTGGGAGGAGTGTCATCCATAAATAAAACTAAAGTACATGTGTAAACAAAAGAGAAGAGAGATGATCTACCTTGCTGGTAGAGATAACGTCCTTCATGGGAGCCGCTCTTTGGAAGTCTGTTTGGCAAGGGGGTTAGAGTACCCACTACCATTTGTTGACAACAACAAACACCTCTCAAAACTTTACTTTTATGCTCTCTATATGATTTCAAAACTTAAAAAGCTCTAGCACATGATTTAATCCCTGCTTCCCTCTGCGAAGGGCCTATCTTTTACTTTCATGTTGAGTCAGTAAACTTATTTCCCTCCATCTTAAGCAAGCAATTGAGTTGTTGTGATCCAACCATCTATATTGTGATCTATTTAATCATGCCTTTTATTCTTTCTTGTTTAGTACAAGTTTTATCTGAATGAATATAGCTTCGAAAGTTATCAATGATTATGAGGAGATTATTATGATTGAATATGCAAGTTTTGTTGTATACGCTTTAATATAAGAGCACTGCTCGACAGATAAGTACAATCTGATAATTGTTCTTTGACCAAGAACGAAGTTTGCCATCACTAATTATGATTTCCTATGCACCTTTATTTGTGATTTCCTTCTACTTGTTTCAAGTTGAATTATATGAGGAATTTGTTCACTAGAATGTCTTGTGTGAATTAATATGATGCTTCTTGTCCGTATTTTATTTATCGACTCTTCACTCCATAAACATGTGGTCTTGTTTACTGAGTTCAGTTTCGCTTGGGGACACGCGAAGTCTAAGCTTGGGGGAGTTGATACGTCCATTTTGCATCACTATTTTATATCATAATTTACTGTTATTCATTGATATATTTCATATTTAGAGATGATACTTATGTTATTTCACCTATTTTGCATGTTTCATGATTATTGGAGAATCATTCACCGGAGTCAAGATTCTGCTGAAAAAAGCACTGCCAGAATGCAATATTTCTGGAGGTCAACAATTGACGGAAATTACACCGAAGATCTTATTTTTCCAGAAGAATGAGCCAGCCAAAAGGAGGAGCCGAGGAGGGCCGCCATGGGCCCCCCATAGGCCGGCGCGGGCCCTTCCCTGGCCGCGCCGCCTTGTGGGGAGGGGGCCCACAGCCCCCTTCGGCCGCCTCTCTTTCGCGTACTTCATCTACCCGAAAACCTAAGGTGCTGGGGATAATCGCGAGGAGACACAGCCGCCTCTGCGGGGCGGAAAACACCAGAGAGAAAAGAGCTCTCCGGCAGGCTGAAATCCGCCGGGGAAATTCCCTCCCGGAGGGGGAAATCGACGCCATCATCACCGTCATCGAGCTGTACTTCATTGGGATCATCATCACCATCATCTCCACCGCCGACACCATCATCTCCACCGCTGCACCTCGTCACCGCTGTAACATCTAGGGTTGAATCTTGATTATTTCATAGGGGAAACTCTCCCGGTATTGATTACTCCTTGTTATTGATGCTAGTGAGTGAAACCATTGAACCAAGGTTTATGTTCAGATTGTTATTCATCATCATATCACCTCTGATCATGTTCCATATGATGTCTCGTGAGTAGTTCGTTTAGTTCTTGAGGACATTGGTGAAGTCTAAATGTTAGTAGTGAACTATGTTGAGTAATATTCAATGTTATGATATTTAAGTTGTGGTGTTATTCTTCTAGTGGTGTCATGTGAACGTCGAATACATGATACTTCACCTTTATGGGCCTAGGGTAATACATCTTGTATTCGTTTGCTAATTGTGGGGGTGATGTCTACGCACGCTTCTATTCCTGTAGATAGTGTTGGGCCTCCAAGAGCAGAGGTTTGTAGAACAGCAGCAAGTTTCCCTTAAGTGAATCACCCAAGGTTTATCGAACTCAGGGAGGAAGAGGTCAAAGATATCCCTCTCAAGCAACCCCGCAATCACGATACAAGAAGTCTCTTGTGTCCCCAACACACCTAATACACTTGTCAGATGTATAGGTGCACTAGTTCGGCGAAGAGATAGTGAAATACAAGTAATATGGATGAATATGAGTGGTAATAGCAATCTGAAATAATGATGGAAGCGAGTAAACATGCAACAGAACAGTAAATAAACGGAGTTTCAGTGCTTGGAAACAAGGCCTAGGGATCATACTTTCACTAGTGGACACTCTCAACATTGATCACATAACTGAATAAACAAATACTAATTTGTCTACACTCTCTTGTTGGATGACAAACACCATTCATTGTGTAGGGTTACAAGAGCACCTCAATGCCGGAGTTAACAAGCTCCACAACATTCGATGTTCATATTTAAATAACCTTAGAGTGCATGATAGACCAACGCAATTATACCGAGTACTAACATAGCATGCACCTATCAACATCAACTACAAAAGGGGGAATAGATCACATCAATACTATCATAGTAATAGTTAACTTCATAATCTACAAGAGATCACAATCATAACCTATACCAAGTACTTCATGATGCACACACTGTCAACATTACATCATGGAGGAGGAATAGACTACTTTAATAACATCACCCGAGTAACACATAGATGATATTCAACTAGATCACAAAGAGAGAGATGAACCACATAGCTACGGTAGAGCCCTCAGCCTCGGGGGAGAATTACTCCCTCCTCATCATGGAGACAGTGATGGCGGTGAAGATGGCGGTGGAGATGCCTTCCGGGGGCACTTCCCCGTCCCGGCGGCGTGCCGGAACAGAGACTTCTGTCCCCCGAACATGGCTTCGCGATGGCGGCGGCTGCGTAACTTTTCTCGTCCCGTGGCTTATTCGTCTAGGGTTTTCGCGACGGAGTCCTTAAGTAGGCGGAAGGGCAACCTCGGAGGGGCCCTGGTGGGGCCACACAATAGGGGGGCGCGCCCCACCCCTTGGCCGCGCCGCCCTGGCGTGTGGGCCCCCCTGGCTCCACTCTGGCCTCTCTCCGGTGTTCTGGAAGCTTCGTGGAAAAATAAGATACTGGGCGTTGATTTCGTCCAATTCCGAGAATATTTCCTTACTAGGATTTCTGAAACCAAAAACAGCAGAAAACAGCAACTGATCCTTCGGCATCTTGTCAATAGGTTAGTTCCGGAAAACGCATCAAAACGATATAAAGTGTGAAGAAAACATGTAGGTATTGTCATAAAACAAGCATGGAACATCAGAAATTATAGATACGTTGGAGACGTATCAGCATCCCCAAGCTTAGTTCCTACTCGCCCTCGAGTAGGTAAACGATAAAAAGAATAATTTCTGAAGTGACATGCTACCAACATAATCTTAATCATACCATTGTAAAGCATATGAGATGAATGAAGTGACTTAAGGCAAAGATCTATAGTTTGCTAACAAATAGATAACATGTAGCAAAACTTTTCATGAATAGTACTTTCAAGACAACCATCAAAAAGTCTTGCATAAGAGTTAACTCATAAAGCAATAAATTCAAAGTAAAGGCATTGAAGCAACACATAGAAAGATTTAAGTTTCAGCAGTTGCTTTCAACTTTCAACATGCATATCTCAATGATAATTGTCAGCACAAAGTAATATGATGAATGCAAATAAGTAAGTATGTAAGAGTCAATGCACATTTGACACAAGTGTTTGCTTCTAAGATGGAAGGAAGTAGGTAAACTGACTCAACATAAAGTAGAAGAATGGCCCTTCGCAGATGGAAGCATGGATTACTATTTTTGTGCTAGAGCTTTTATTTTGAAAACATAGAAACAATTTTGTCAACGGTAGTAATAATTCATATGTGTTATGCATAATACATCCTATAAGTTGCAAGCCTCATGCATAGAATACCAATAGTGCTCGCACCTTGTCCTAATTAGATTGGATTAACACGGATTATCATTGCATAACATATGTTTCAACCAAGTGTCACAAAGGGGTACCTCTATGCCGCCTGTACAAAGGTCTAAGGAGAAAGTTCGCATTGGATTTCTCGCTTTTGATTATTCTCAACTTAGGCATCCATACCGGGACAACATAGACAACAGATAATGGACTCCTCTTTTAATGCTTAAGCATTCAACAACAGATAATATTCTCATAAGAGATTGAGGATTGATGTCCAAACTGAAACTTCCACCATGATTCATGTTTTTAGTTAGCGGCCCAATGTTCTTCTCTAACAATATGCATACTCAAACCATTTGATCATGAAAATCGCCCTTACTTCAGACAAGACGAACATGCATAGCAACTCACATGATATTCAACAAAGGTGTAAAAGTTGATGGCGTCCCCAGAAACATGGTTACCGCTCAACAAGCAACTTATAAGAAATAAGATACATAGCAACATATTAAATACCACAATAGTTTTTAAGGCTATTTTCCCATGAGCTATATATTGCAAAGACAAAGGATAGAATTTTAAAGGAAGCACTCAAGTAATTTACTTTGGAATGGCAGAGAAATACCATGTAGTAGGTAGGTATGGTGGACACAAATGGCATAGTTTTTGGCTCAAGGATTTGGATGCACGAGAAGAATTCCTCTCAATACAAGGCTTAGGGCTAGCAAGGTTGTTTGAAGCAAACACAAGTATGAACCGGTACAGCAAAACTTACATAAGAACATATTGCAAGCATTATAAGACTCTACACTGTCTTCCTTGTTGTTCAAACACCTTAACCAGAAAATATCTAGACTTAGAGAGACCAATCATGCAAACCAAATTTTAACAAGCTCTATGTAGTTCTTCATTAATAGGTGCAAAGTACATGATGCAAGAGCTTAAACATGATCCATATGAGCACAACAATTGCCAAGTATCAAATTATTCAAGACCATATACCAATTACCACATGAAGCATTTTCTGTTTCCAACCAAATAGCAATTAATGAAGCGGTTTTCAACTCCGCCATGAACATTAAAAGTAAAAGCAAAGAACACTAGTGTTCATATGAAAGAGCGGAGCGTGTCTCTCTCCCACACAAGCATGAATTTATTCAGAGAATGAAAATAACAAAACAAAAATAAAAGCACACAGACGCTCCAAGTAAAGTACATAAGATGTGACTGAATAAAAATATAGTTTCACTAGAGGTGACCTGATAAGTTGTCGATGAAGAAGGGGATGCCTTGGGCATCCCCAAGCTTAGATGCTTGAGTCTTCTTGAAATATGCAGGGATGAACCACGGGGGCATCCCCAAGCTTAGACTTTTCACTCTTCTTGATCATAGTATATCATCCTCCTCTCTTGATCCTTGAAAACTTCCTCCACACCAAACTCAAAACAAACTCATTAGAGGGTTAGTGCATAATCAAAAATTCACATATTCAGAGGTGACATAATCATTCTTAACACTTCTAGACACTGCCCAAAGCTACTGAAAGTTAATGGAACAAAGAAATCCATCAAACATAGCAAAACAGGCAATGCAAAATAAAAGGCAGAATCTGTCAAAACAGAACAGTCCGTAAAGACGAATTTTTCTGGGGCACTTAACTTGCTCAGATGAAAAATCTCAAATTGAATGAAAGTTGCGTACATATCTGAGAAGCACGCACGTAAATTGGCAGATTTTCCTGAGTTACCTACACACGGGGCTGCTCAATTTCGTGACAGTAAGAAATCTGTTTCTGCACAGTAATCCAAATCTAGTATCAACCTTACTATCAAAGACTTTACTTGGCACAACAATGCAATAAAATAAAGATAAGGAGAGGTTGCTACAGTAGTAACAACTTCCAAGACACAACAAAACAGTAGCAAAATAAATACATGGGTTATCTCCCAAGAAGTTCTTTCTTTATAGCCATTAAGATGGGCTCAGCAATTTTAATGATGCTTGCGCAAGAAATAAGAGTTGAAGCAAAAGTGAGCATCAAAAAGCAAATATGAAACAAATTTAAGCCTAACCCACTTCCTATGAAAAAAGAATCTTGTAAATAAACAAGTCATGTAAGCATAACACAACAAGCATAGAAAGGCAACACAAGCGCAACTTCAAAATTCTCAACATAAAGAGGGGAAACTTAATATTATTAAGATGCATATAACCATGTTTCCCTCTCTCATAATAACTTTCAGTAGTGTCATGAACAAACTCAACAATATAACTATCACATAAAGCATTCTTATCATGAGTCTCATGCATAAAATAATTACTACTCCCAACATAAGCATAGTCATTCTTATTAATTGTAGTGGGAGCAAATTCAACAAAGTAGCTATCATTATTATTCTCATCACCATAATCATCATATATAGGAGGCATATTGTAATCATAATTAATTTTCTCCTCAATAGTAGGTGGACTGAAAATATCATAGTCATCATTGTAATCATCATATTTAGGAGGTAAAGTATCATCAAAGTAAATTTTCTCCTCCATGCTTGGGGGACTAAAAATATCATGCTCATCAAAACCAGCTTCCCCAAGCTTAGAATTTTCCATAGCATTAGCAACAATGGTGTTCAAAGCATTCATACTAATAACATTCCCATTAGCATGCTGATGTCTACGGGAGCTTCTATTCTTGTAGACAGTGTTGGGCCTCCAAGAGCAGAGGTTTGTAGAACAGCAGCAGTTTTCCCTTCAGTGGATCACCCAAGGTTTATCGAACTCAGGGAGGAAGAGGTCAAAGATATCCCTCTCATGCAACCCTGCAACCACAAAGCAAGAGGTCTCTTGTGTCCCCAACACACCTAATAGGTGCACTAGTTCGGCGAAGAGATAGTGAAATACAGGTGGTATAAATAAGTATGAGCAGTAGCAACGGCGCCAGAAAATAGCTTGCTGGCGTGTAGTTGATGGTGGTAATATGGTAGCAGTAGTAACGCAGTAAAACAGTAAACAAGCAGTGATAGCAGTATTTAGGAACAAGGCCTAGGGATCATACTTTCACTAGTGGACACTCTCAACTTTGATCACATAACAGAATAGATAAATGCATACTCTACACTCTTGTTGGATGATGAACATCATTGCGTAGGATTACACGAACCCTCAATGCCGGAGTTAACAAGCTCCACAATTCAATGTTCATATTTAAATAACCTTAGAGTGCATGAAAGATCAACATAACCAAATAGATCACATCAATACCATCATAATGATAATTAACTCCACAATCTACAAGAGATCATGATCATAGCCTACGACAAGAACCACACGGTGCACACACTAGTCACCTTTAAACCATGCAGGAGGAATAGACTACTTTAATAACATCACTAGAGTAGCACATAGATGAATTGTGATACAAAACACATTGCAATCATAAAGAGATATAAATAAGCACTTCACTACGCCATTCATACGGTGAATAAGTATTCCGTGAAATATAGCCTAAGAGACCCACACGGTGCACACACTAGTCACCTTTACACACGTGGGACAAGGAGTCTCCGGAGATCACATAAGTAAAACCCACTTGACTAGCATAATGACATCTAGATTACAAGCATCATCATATGAATCTCAATCATGTAAGGCAGCTCATGAGATTATTGTATTGAAGCACATAGGAGAGAGATTAACCACATAGCTACCGGTACAGCCCCGAGCCTCGATGGATAACTACTCCCTCCTCATGGGAGACGAGCAGCGTTGATGGAGATGGCGGTGGTGTCGATGGCGGAGCCTTCCGGGGCACTTCCCCGTCCCGGCGGCGTGCCGGAACAGAGACTCCTGTCCCCCAGATCTTGGCTTCGCGATGGCGGCGGCTCTGGAAGGTTTCTCGTACCGTGGCTTTTTCGTATCGAGGTTTTAGGTCCGGGACCTTTATATAGGCGAAGAGGCGGAGTCGGGAGGTCAACGAGGCGATGACACCATAAGGCGGCGCGGCCAGGGCCTGGGCCGCGCCGGCCTATCATCTGGGGCCCCTGTGGCCACCCTGCGCGACTCTCGGGTGTTCCGGATGCTTCCGGGGAAAATAGGAACCCGGGCGTTGATTTCGTCCAATTCCGAGAATATTTCGTTACTAGGATTTACGAAACCAAAAACAGCAGAAAACAAGAACCGGCCTTTCGGCATCTCGTCAATAGGTTAGTTCCGGAAAACGCATAAATATGACATAAAATGTGCATATAACATGTAGATATCATCAATAATGTGGCATGGAACATAAGAAATTATCGATACGTCGGAGACGTATCAGCATCCCCAAGCTTAGTTCTCGCTCGTCCCGAGCAGGTAAACGATAACAAAGATAATTTCTGGAGTGACATGCCATCATAAACTTGATCATATTGTAAACATATGTAATGAATGCAGTGATCAAAACAATGGTAATGACATGAGTAAACAACTGAATCATAAAGCAATGACTTTTCATGAATAGCACTTTCAAGACAGGCATCAATAAGTCTTGCATAAGAGTTAACTCATAAAGCAATAATTTAAAGTAAAGACATTGAAACAACACAAAAGAAGATTAAGTTTCAGCGGTTGCTTTCAACTTATAACATGTATATCTCTTGGATAATTGTCAACATAGAGTAATATAACAAGTGCAATATGCAAGTATGTAAGAATCAATGCACAGTTAACACAAGTGTTTGCTTCTTGAGGTGGAGAGAGATAGGTGAACTGACTCAACATAAAAGGTAAAAGAATGGTCCTTCAAAGAGGAAAGCATCGATTGCTATATTTGTGCTAGAGCTTTGGTTTTGAAAACATAAAGAGAGCATAAAAGTAAAATTTTGAGAGGTGTTTGTTGTTGTCAACGAATGGTAGTGGGCACTCTAACTACCTCATCAACCAGACTTTCAAGAGCGGCTCCCATGAAGGACGTTATCTCTACCAGCAAGGTAGATCATCCCTCTTCTCTTTTGTTTACACATGTACTTTAGTTTCATTATTTATGGATGACACTCCTCCCAACCTTTGCTTACACAAGCCATGGCTAACCGAATCCTTCGGGTGCCGTCCAACAATCACAAACCATGGAGGAGTGTCTATTTAAGTTAATTAATTCGGGACTGGGAATCCCATTGCCAGCTCTTTTTGCAAAATTATTGGATAAGCGGATGTGCCACTAGTCCATTGTGAAAGTCTGTCAGAAGTAAATGACAAGATCGAAAGATAAAACACCACATACTTCCTCATGAGCTATAAAACATTGAAACAAATCAGAGGTGATAAATTTTGAATTATTTAAAGGTAGCACTCAAGCAATTTACTTTGGAATGGCGGAGAAATACCATGTAGTAGGTAGGTATGGTGGACACAAATGGCATAGTGGTTGGCTCAAGGGTTTTGGATGCATGAGAAGTATTCCCTCTCGATACAAGGCTTAGGCTAGCAAGGCTATTTGAAACAAACACAAGGATGAACCGGTGCAGCAAAACTCACATAAAATACATATTGAAGACATTATAAGACTCTACACCGTCTTCCTTGTTGTTCAAACTCAATACTAGAAATTATCTGGATTTTGGAGAGACCAAATATGCAAACCAAATTTTAGCAAGCTCTATGTATTTCTTCATTAATGGGTGCAAAGCATATGATGCAAGAGCTTAAACATGAGCACAACAATTTCCAAGTATCACATTGTCCAAGACATTATAGCAATTTACTACATGTATCATTTTCCAATTCCAACCATATAACAAATTAACGAAGAAGAAACTTTGCCATGAATACTATGAGTAGAACCTAAGGACATACTTGTCCATATGCAACAGCGGAGCGTGTCTCTCTCCCATACAGTGAATGCTAGGATCCATTTTATTCAATCAAAACAAAAACAAAAACAAACTGACGCTCCAAGCAAAGTACATAAGATGTGGACGAATAAAAATATAGTTTCAGGGGAGGAACCTGATAATGTTGTCGATGAAGAAGGGGATGCCTTGGGCATCCCCAAGCTTAGATGCTTGAGTCTTCTTGAAATATGCAGGGGTGAACCACTGGGGCATCCCCAAGCTTAGACTTTTCACTCTTCTTGATCATAGTATATCATCCTCCTCTCTTGACCCTTGAAAACTTCCTCCACACCAAACTCAAAGAAAACTCATTAGAGGGTTAGTGCATAATCAAAAACTCACATGTTCAGAGGTGACACAATCATTCTTAACACTTCTGGACATTGCTCAAAGCTACTGGAAGGTAATGGAACAAAGAAATCCACCCAACACGAATGAAAGAAGCAATGCGAAATAAAAGGCAGAATCTGTCAAAACAGAACAGTCCGTAAAGATGGATTTTATTAGGGCACCAGACTTGCTCAAATGAAAATGCCCAAATTGAATGAAAGTTGCGTACATATCTGAGGATCACTCACGTAAATTGGCTTAATTTTCTGAGTTACCTACAAAGAATTAGAGCCAGATTCGTGACATCAAAGAAATCTGTTTCTGCGCAGTAATCCAAATCTAGTATTTACTTTACTATCAAAGACTTTACTTGGCACAACAAAACACAAAACTAAGATAAGGAGAGGTTGCTACAATAGTAAACAACTTCCAAGACACAAATACAAAACAAAGTACTGTAGCAAAATAACACATGGGTTATCTCCCAAGAAGTTCTTTCTTTATAGCCATTAAGATGGGCTCAGCAGTTTTAATGATGCACTCGCAAGAAATAGTAGTTGAAGCAAAAGAGAGCATCAAGAGGAAAATTCAAAACAAATTTAAGTCTAACATGCTTCCTATGCATAGGAATCTTGTAAATAAACAAGTTCATGAAGAGCAAAGTGACAAGCATAGGAAGATAAAACAAGTGTAGCTTCAGAAATTTCAGCACATAGAGAGGTGTTTTAGTAACATGAAAATTTCTACAACCATATTTTCCTCTCTCATAATAACTTTCAGTAGCAACATGAGCAAACTCAACAATATAACTATCACATAAAGCATTCTTATCATGAGTCTCATGCATAAAATTATTACTCTCCACATAAGCATAATCAATTTTATTAGTTATAGTGGGAGCAAATTCAACAAAGTAGCTATCATTATTATTCTCATCAAGTGTAGGAGGCATAGTATAATCACAACAAAATTTACTCTCCATAGTAGGTGGCACCAAAAGACCACTATTATTATAATCATCATAAATAGGAGGCAAAGTATCATCAAAGAAAATTTTCTCCTCAATGCTTGGGGGACTAAAAAGATCATGAAAACCAGCTTCCCCAAGCTTAGAACTTTCTATATCATTATCAACAATGGTGTTCAAAGCGTTCATACTAATATTACTACCAGCATGCAAATAAGATTCTATAGGTTTTTTAATTTTCGCATCAAACAATCCATGTTTTAAATCAGGAAATAGAATAAGAAGCTCATTCTTGTCCATTATGCCAAACTAGTGTAAACAAGAAACAAAAAAAATGCAATTGCAGGATCTAAAGGAAATAGCTTCGAGTACTTACAACGGCGAAAATAGCTTAGTAGCCGAGATCCGGAGTGTGAGTACCTTTTACCTTTCCTCCCCGGCAATGGCGCCAGAAAAGTGCTTGATGTCTACATGAGCTTCTATTCTTGTAGACAGTGTTGGGCCTCCAAGAGCATAGGTTTGTAGAACAGCAGCAGTTTTCCCTTAAGTGGATCACCCAAGGTTTATCGAACTCAGGGAGGAAGAGGTCAAAGATATCCCTCTCATGCAACCCTGCAACCACAAAGTAAGAGGTCTCTTGTGTCCCCAACACACCTAATAGGTGCACTAGTTCGGCGAAGAGATAGTGAAATACAGGTGGTATAAATAAGTATGAGAAGTAGCAACGGTGCCAGAAAATAGCTTGCTGGCGTGTAGTTGATGGTGGTAATATGGTAGCAGTAGTAACGCAAGTAAAACAAGAAACAAGCAGATGATAGCAGTATTTAGGAACAAGGCCTAGGGATCATACTTTCACTAGTGGACACTCTCAACTTTGATCACATAACAGAATAGATAAATGCATACTCTACACTCTTGTTGGATGATGAACACCATTGCGTAGGATTACACGAACCCTCAATGCCGGAGTTAACAAGCTCCACAATTCAATGTTCATATTTAAATAACCTTAGAGTGCATGAAAGATCAACATAACCAAATAGATCACATCAATACCATCATAATGATAATTAACTCCACAATCTACAAGAGATCATGATCATAGCCTACGACAAGAACCACACGGTGCACACACTAGTCACCTTTACACCATGCAGGAGGAATAGACTACTTTAATAACATCACTAGAGTAGCACATAGATGAATTGTGATACAAAACACATTGCGATCATAAAGAGATATAAATAAGCACTTCACTACGCCATTCATACAGTGAATAAGTATTCTGTAAAATATAGCCTAAGAGACCCACACGGTGCACACACTAGTCACCTTTACACACGTGGGACAAGGAGTCTCCGGAGATCACATAAGTAAAACCCACTTGACTAGCATAATGACATCTAGATTACAAGCATCATCATATGAATCTCAATCATGTAAGGCAGCTCATGAGATTATTGTATTGAAGCACATAGGAGAGAGATTAACCACATAGCTACCGGTACAACCCCGAGCCTCGATGGAGAACTACTCCCTCCTCATGGGAGACAACAACGTTGATGGAGATGGCGGTGGTGTCGATGGAGGAGCCTTCCGGGGGCACTTCCCCGTCCCGGCGGCGTGCCGAAACAGAGACTCCTGTCCCCCAGATCTTGGCTTCGCGATGGCGGCGGCTCTGGAAGGTTTCTCGTACCGTGGCTTTTTCGTATCGAGGTTTTAGGTCTGGGACCTTTATATAGGCGAAGAGGCGGAGTCGGGAGGTCAACGAGGCGATGGCACCATAAGGCGGCGCGGCCAGGGCCTGGGCCGCGCCGGCCTATCATCTGGGGCCCCTGTGGCCCCCTCCGGCGACTCTCGGGTGTTCCGGATGCTTCCGGGGAAAATAGGAACCCGGGCGTTGATTTCGTCCAATTCCGAGAATATTTCGTTACTAGGATTTCGAAACCAAAAACAGCGAGAAAACAAGCAATCGGCCTTTCGGCATCTCGTCAATAGGTTAGTTCCAGAAAACGCATAAATATGACATAAAATGTGCATATAACATGTAGATATCATCAATAATGTGGCATGGAACATAAGAAATTATCGATACGTCGGAGACGTATCACATGCATATAAACTATTATGGGTTTTTTAATTCTCTCTTCAAACACATCATCTCCTAATTCAAGATAAAGTTCATAAAGATCTCTCATTTTGTTGTTGTTTTCCATTAAGCCTAACTAGTGAAAACAAGAAACAAAAAGATATAATTGCAGGATCTAAAGGAAATACCTTCGAGCACTCACACACCGGCAACAATGCTAGGAAATAGCTTAGTAGTCGGAGGATGTGAATTCCTTTTACCTTACCTCCCCGGCAACGGCGCCAGAAAATAGCTTGATGTCTACGCACGCTTCTATTCCTGTAGACAGTGTTGGGCCTCCAAGAGCAGAGGTTTGTAGAACAGCAGCAAGTTTCCCTTAAGTGAATCACCCAAGGTTTATCGAACTCGGGGAGGAAGAGGTCAAAGATATCCCTCTCATGCAACCCTGCAATCACGATACAATAATTCTCTTGTGTCCCCAACACACCTAATACACTTGTCAGATGTATAGGTGCACTAGTTCGGCGAAGAGATAGTGAAATACAAGTAATATGGATGAATATGAGAGGTAATAGCAATCTGAAATAAAGATGGCAGCGAGCAAACATGCAACAGAACAATAAATAAACGGAGTTTCATTGCTTGGAAACAAGGCCTAGGGATCATACTTTCACTAGTGGACACTCTCAACATTGATCACATAACTGAATATACAAATACTAATTTCTCTACACTCTCTTGTTGGATGACAAACACCATTCATTGTGTAGGGTACAAGAGCACCTCAATGCCGGAGTTAACAAGCTCCACAACATCCGATGTTCATATTTAAATAACCTTAGAGTGCATGATAGACCAACGCAATTATACCGAGTACTAACATAGCATGCACCTGTCAACATCAGCTATGAAACGGGGAATAGATCACATCAATACTATCATAGTAATAGTTAACTTCATAATCTACAAGAGATCACAATCATAACCTATACTGTAATATCCCAGGTATTGGGGTTACAAAAATAGAGGAAACAGAAGTGTGCATTGCATTCATGCATAGAAAATCTGGGGAATTTTCGCGCTATAAAGTAAAACAGTCACATGAATCGAAGTTTCACTTGACCTTGGTGGAATTGAAGTAGCTCATCAAGTCAAGCGCTATAAACCTCAATGTGACTTTGCTAAAACCTTGTTTTGGGTAGAGATGATTTGATCTAAGGGGTTAGATCAAATGGAACTAATAATCAACACAACAACACTTTACTCAATGATCAATTTCTTGATCTTATTAAAGATCATAATATGGTAACCCTTGCCATAACATAAGAACATCTGTTTAAGTACAAACCAAGTAACAATAAAATGGAGAAACCATTCTTGATTATCATCTCCATGTCTTAAAACTAATCCTTAATCCTACCATGAAACCTCATGGTATTCATTCCACTTCAACATTGGAATTACAACAAGAAGATCCACTCCAGAAATAGATATTCTTCTCCATTCTAAGCTATCACATATCAAACCTAGAGAGGTGAGAGTTCTATAGTATTTATTAAAGAAGCAATAACAAAACCTGAGTTAAACCTTGGATATAAATCCAAGTATTCACATCATCATCTTCAAGACAACCCTAGAGAGAGATAACCATTAATGTTAAACATAGATCTTGATGATCACATAAACCTCTATGGAACCTAATATTAGGTTAGCATTGAAGTCCTTCCCAAATGAGAGAGACCATCCATACTAACCCTAGCTCTATCTATTCAAATATCCAAATGGTTAAACCATCAGTTCTTGAGGGAACTTTAAGTAAATATCTCAGGCATTTCCCTGGGATGTAAAACTATTAAGACAACCATGACCATAACCATCTTAGAAAGTAAAATAGAAGTGATATATCCTAGTTGATCAAGACAACACTTGATCATGGAAGTGAGAACCCATTCCATTAGAAATAATTTAGGAAGCTAAACCTTGATCATTATGAATTGAGTGATGATCATAAACCCTAAGAACTTGAGGTAAAGATATTAAGAACAAGTTGATCATGCTTAATGCATGATCATGCTCTTGAGGTATGTGAGGATAATTTAAACGTTAATAAGATAAGTAGTTATCATTCACCACATGAAATTATAGGGAGGTAACTAATAAGCAATCCTAGGTTATATTCCAACCTATAATTGTAAATCAATTGGTGATAATAAGTAGAATCTTACCACATCTATTTTCTCATTCATTCATCAATTAATGAACCTAAGGGAACCTTAGAGTTAAACACTATACTTCATATGGTGAGAAACCATATATCCATATGACCAAAGTTAACTATAAAAAGAACTATAACCAATGTAGTTACTTAATAATAAATTGAGGTTAATAATAAGAAGCCAATTGGTAGAAGATAAAACTAATTCTCAATATCTTAGGAACTTGGGGAGAACATAAAATGTTAAGTAAACAACCACCTTAGCTTGGTTAAGGGAGATTAAACCCTATCACATGCAATATGTGGTCATCTCAACTCTACAAACAAGAGTTAAATCTCCACCTTAGTTTGTGTATCACTTGGGTGATCACAAATAAAAACCTAAACCACAATTAAGATTCAACCCATGTGTCATTAGGTAAATAGCATTAGAACCTAGATTTGCACATCAAATAAATCTTATGTTCAATTCTGAACATAAGCAAAACCTTGTGCTACATTATATGGTTAAACCCATCTGTGTAGTGATCAACTAATTATCTTTGTAACCAAGATCAAACCATGATGGGAGTAATGTTTACTATAGGTAATTCAAGGTGCTATTAAACATAATCATAGTGCTACCTTTGAAATATGGTTATGATCATATCTGCAAAATCTTAAAAAGCAAGTGCTCACATAAAATCAGGTGCAAGTGACCAATTCCCTAAATTGAAACCAAGTCTTAACACAACCTTTAAAATACTTTGAGTTGAAAGCATCAACTATAATTATGCAAAGAATTTGATTCACAAGAAAATGGAAATTATAATGAGAGTACAAAATCATGATTAGTTAAACATTGCAATAGAAAGTGCATACATAAAGATTAAATGATCATTCAAAAACAATTTAGTATTAAAATGATCTTCTTATTAGTCCTCAGTAAATTCTAATTGTCAAACACGTGCAAAATAAAAGGACTCAAATTTGAATCAAAAACAGAATTTAAATATAGCAAATACAAAACAGAAAAACAGAAAACAGTAAAGAAAATAAGAAAAAGAGAGACATACCTATTGGGCTACCACAGCCCAGCAGTAGCCTGCAGAGGAGCCCAGCACCACGGCCCAACCGCCCAGTCCAGCACAGCCCAAAGTGGCCCACGTACCTCTTCGTTTAAAGAAAAACAGAGGGAGGGTCATCCTCATCCTCTCGCACACGGGAGGGATAGCACGACGGCGTGTTTGCTTTCTCCCTCGTGCTGGCGTCCTCTCCTCGCTCGGCGTCGTGACGAGGCATCCCTGGCGCCCTATAAAAGTTCCACGGCGAGCCCTAGCATCGGTTTCTTCCTCCTTGCTCCATTTCTCCCCTCTTGCCGAAACCCTGCCGCACCACTCCACCTTACCGCCGGCGAACGAAGCCACCCCGAGCCAAGCGAAGCTTACCATCGTGACCGCCGTCATCGACAAGTTACGCCCACGGGAGGAATTGGTCCGGGATGATCTCAGCCGGGAGAATTTCACCGATTTCGTCCGCAGCACCTCGCCGGAATCCATGGCCGTGTCGTCGACTCCGACAACCCCGCGCATCACCAAGCATACCCACAGGTTTCTGGTGAGCTTGCGCTTCGCCTGAGCCTATTATTGCATCCTATATCCGCCTGTAGCACGTTCTTGCATCTTGGCCGGAGTTCACCGCCGCGGAGACGCTCGCCGGGGTCATCTCCGGTGACCATTTGCCGGGGGCGCCGTCTCCATCATGTTCAGCATGTTGAGACACGTCCAGATAACCTGTTCGCCCGCCTCCTACTGGCCGGAATCGCCGTCGCCGGCAACGCCTGGCTCGCCGGCGACGTGCTACTGTGTCCAGTCAGCCACGCTGACCAAGTCCACACCAACGTGGCAGCCTACGTGGCATTTGACCCCACTGGTCAGTGAGCACGGCTAACCCTAACCTGTGTAGAAAACGTTTCAGTCACAGTCAACCCAGTATTGACCAGTTATTTTTAAAATTCCATAAATTGCTGTAAATTTAAATAAATATAGAAAATCCATATTAACTCAGAAAAATATAATTAAGACATCAAAATTCTTATAAAATTAACCTCTATCCAATAAAAATATAATATGGAATTTTTATTTTTAATAAAAATTCAATTATTTAATACTTGTTAATTTAAGCCTTTTCTTTTAATTCTAAATGCAAATAAAATTCAATAATTAGGAAAAAGGTATAAAATAAATACAAAACCAGTAAAGTAAATAAGGAAAACAATAAAATTAATTTTCCTTCACTATTAATTTATTAAATCCTTATTAGGAGGATTTTAAACCCTAATTAATAATTATCTTATTATTAATTATTTAAAAATAATAAAATGCCAAATTCAATATTATTCTTATTTCAAAGTTACTAATAACTTCAACTTTTCAAATGAAGTTATTAATCCAAGAACTAATTAATAATTAGGAAACCCTAAGTTCCATATTGAATTAAGAACACAAACCCATAATTTTATGTGGGATACTAAAACCCTAATTCAATTAGGAACTCTAGCTCCATTAATCCATATGAACCCTAATTTGTCCTAAACCTAAACCCTAGGTTATATCATGCGATCCTCCTACTTCCTTTTAAATCATAGAACCATATAGAACCTAGATACTGGTCATGTACACATAAAATGTAGAAGACCTATCACTAATAAGATGTGGGTACCCCATATGTTCATCTTCATCGGACCTAATCAAGTAGGGTCAACCAAGTGTAAAACCCTAGTTCCTATTCCCAAGACCACCATCCTTGACTATCCATGATTAGCATCACACCATTGTGATGAACCCTAATAGTAACCATGATTGATGATTACCTTACATAACCGACTCCACTAAACCCTACTAGTGTGAGATACTTATGAACCATCCTATTTAGGAACAAACCATTCTCTACTTAGAGATCCAATAGCTAATACAAGAAAACCTCAACCTAAATTGTTATACTTCTTATTAATTAAGAAGTATGTTCTTCAAAAGTTATTCTTTTGAAGAAAATAAGGAACCATCATCAACCCTGCTTATAAGGACCTATAAACCCTAGCCAGCTATCACTAGCAAGATAAACCAACCCTGACAACAACCATGCATAATGAATTGCTTAAGATGCCTAAGCTTATCTTAACCTTACAAGCCCTAGTTGCTGATAAATCCAACTATGTTGTGATCCATCTTATACTTACTCCAGAAACTACTTGGAACCAGAATAAATTATAACAAAACACAAACCCAATTGTCATACTTGTTCTTCATTAAAGAACATGTTCTTCAAAAGTTATTCTTTTGAAGAATATAACAAGTAATCATTAACCATGCCATATAGTACTAAAACTCGACAACTGTTCTTTACATGTTAACATTATGCCAATTATCATCCTTTGTGTGCTCAATTGATTACTGTACTTTATTATCTACCTGTTCATGATACCAAGTAATCACACCTGAATAAGAACCTTGTTTGTGAATCACTCTAAAAATGCAACACACCCAAAACCAATCATTACCACTCACTAATCCTAAATCATCGGAGTTAGGACACGCTTAGAGCGATTGCATCTCATACTTATGCATTATTGCATCCTTGCCAATCTTTTAAACATCGTCCTTACCGGACGATGATGCTATTTCAGAATTTGGAGTTATTACGCACCGAAGACCTTGTCTGCATAATCTTGCAGCCAAGAAAGGCAAGTTCATCGCTTGCTCATGTCATTTGAGTATCTTTATCAAATTACTTGCAAAGTACTATAATTATCACTATTGCATAAAAATCAAAACCACTACTTTCATAACTATGAATATGACTATGTGGTGGGCAATGGAACCATGGATTGTGTTGATATGTGATACGTCTCCGACGTATCGATAATTTCTTATGTTCTATGCCATATTATTGATGATACCTACATGTTTTATGCACACTTTATGTCATATTCGTGCATTTTCTGGAACTAACCTATTAACAAGATGCCGAAGTGCCAGCTTCCGTTTTCTGCTGTTTTTGGTTTCAGAAATCCTAGTAACGAAATATTCTCGGAATTGGACGAAACGAAGACCCGGGGCCCTATTTTTCCACGGAGCTTCCGGAAGACCGAAGAACACACGAAGTGGGGCCACGAGGTGGCCAGGCTATAGGGCGGCGCGGCCCAAGCCCCGGCCGCGCCGACCTATAGTGTGGGCCCCTCGTGACGCCCCTTGACCTGCCCTTCCGCCTACTTAAAGCCTCCGTCGCGAAACCCCCGAGGCGAAGAACCACGATACGGAAAACCTTCCGAGCCGCCGCCATCGCGAAGCCAAGATCCGGGGGACAGGAGTCTCTGTTCCGGCACCCTGCCGGAGCGGGGAAGTGCCCCGGAAGGCTTCTCCATCGACACCGCTGCCATCTCCACCGCCATCTTCATCACCGCTGTCTGCTCCCATGAGGAGGGAGTAGTTCTCCATCGAGGCTCGGGGCTGTACCGGTAGCTATGTGGTTCATCTCTCTCCTATGTGCTTCAATACAATAATCTCATGAGCTTCCTTACATGATTGAGATTCATATGATGATGCTTGTAATCTAGATGTCACTATGCTAGTCAAGTGAGTTTTACTTATGTGATCTCCGGAGACTCCTTGTCCCACGTGTGTAAAGGTGACAGTGTGTGCACCGTGTGGGTCTCTTAGGCTATATTTCACAGAATACTTACTCACTGTTATGGCATAGTGAAGTGCTTATTTATATCTCTTTATGATTGCAATGTGTTTTGTATCACAATTTATCTATGTGCTACTCTAGTGATGTGTTATTAAAGTAGTTTATTCCTCCTGCACGGTGTAATGGTGACAAGTGTGTGCATCCGTGTTAGTACTTGGCGTATGCTATGATCATGATCTCTTGTAGATTGTGAAGTTAACTATTGCTATGATTGTATTGATATGATCTATTCCTCCTACTTGGCGTGAAGGTGACGAGTGTGCATGCTATGTTAGTACTTGGTTTAGTCGTGTTGATCTATCTTACACTAAAGGTTACTAAAATATGAGCATTATTGTGGAGCTTGTTAACTCCGGCATTGAGGGTTCGTGTAATCCTACGCAATGTGTTCATCATCCAACAAAAGTGTAGAGTATGCATTTATCTATTCCGTTATGTGATCAATGTTGAGAGTGTCCACTAGTGAAAGTGTAATCCCTAGGCCTTGCTCCTAAATACTGCTGAGTTACTACTGCTTGTTTACTGTTTTACTGCGTTACTACTGCTGCAATACTACCACCATCAACTACACGCCAGCAAGCTATTTTCTGGCACCGTTGCTACTACTTATTCATACCACCTGTATTTCACTATCTCTTCGCCGAACTAGTGCACCTATTAGGTGTGTTGGGGACACAAGAGACTTCTTGCTTTGTGGTTGCAGGGTTGCATGAGAGGGATATCTTTGACCTCTTCCTCCCCGAGTTCGATAAACCTTGGGTGATCCACTTAAGGGAAAACTTGCTGCTGTTCTACAAACCTCTGCTCTTGGGGGCCCAACACTGTCTACAGGAAAGGAGGGGGAACGTAGACATCAAGCTATTTTCTGGCGCCGTTGCCGGGGAGGGAAGGTAAACGGCACTCACACATTGGCAAGCCCGGCAACTAAGCACTTTTCCTCCCTCGTCAACTACGCGCCAAGCTATTTTCTGGCGCCGTTGCCGGGGAGGAAAGGTAAAAAGGCACTCATACTCCGGTTCCAGGTAACAGTACTTTTCTGGCGCCATTGTGTTTGTGCTCGAAGCTATTTCCTTTAGATCCTGCAATTGCATCTTTTTGTTTCTTGTTTACACTAGTTTGGCATAATGGACAACAATGAGCTTCTTATTCTATTTCCTGATTTAAAACATGGATTGTTTGATGTGAAAATTAAAAAACCTATGAAATCTTATTTGCATGCTCGGTAGTAATATTAGTATGAACGCTTTGAACACCATTGTTGATAATGATATAGAAAGTTCTAAGCTTGGGGAAGCTGGTTTTCATGATCTTTTTAGTCCCCCAAGCATTGAGGAGAAAATTTTCTTTGATAATACTATGCCTCCTACACTTGATGAGAATAATAATGATAGCTACTTTGTTGAATTTGCTCCCACTACAACTAATAAAATTGATTATGCCTATGTGGAGAGTAATAATTTTATGCATGAGACTCATGATAAGAATGCTTTATGTGATAGTTATATTGTTGAGTTTGCTCATGATGCTACTGAAAGTTATTATGAGAGAGGAAAATATGGTTGTAGAAATTTTCATGTTACTAAAATGCCTCTCTATGTGCTGAAATTTTTGAAGCTACACTTGTTTTATCTTCCTATGCTTGTTACTTTGCTCTTCATTAACTTGTTTATTTACAAGATTCCTATGCATAGGAAGCATGTTAGACTTAAATTTGTTTTGAATTTGCCTCTTGATGCTCTCTTTTGCTTCAACTACTATTTCTTGCGAGTGCATCATTAAAACTGCTGGAGCCCATCTTAACGGCTATAAAGAAAGAACTTCTTGGGAGATAACCCATGTGTTATTTTGCTACAGTACTTTGTTTTATATTTGTGTCTTGGAAGTTGTTTACTACTGTAGCAACCTCTCCTTATCATGTTTTTGTGCCAAGTAAAAGTCTCTATGGTAAAGTTGATGCTAGATTTGGATTGCTGCGCAGAAACAGCATTGCTGTCTGTCACGAATCTGGGTCTAATTCTCTGTAGGTAACTCAGAAAATTATGCCAATTTACGTGAGTGATCCTCAGATATGTACGCAACTTTCATTAGTTTTGAGTTTTTCCATTTGAGCAAGTCTGGTGCCATTTTAAAATTCGTCTTTACGGACTGTTCTGTTTTTGACAGATTCTGCCTTTTATTTCGCATTGCTTCTTTCGCTGTGTTGGGTGGATTTCTTTGTTCCATTACCTTCCAGTAACTTTGAGCAATGTCCAGAAGTGTTAAGAATGATTGTGTCACCTCTGAACATGTGAGTTTTTGATTATGCACTAACCCTCTAATGAGTTTGCTTAAAGTTTGGTGTGGAGGAAGTTTTCAAGGGTCAAGAGAGGAGGATGATATACTATGATCAAGAAGAGTGAAAACTCTAAGCTTGGGGATGCCCCGGTGGTTCACCCCTGCATATTTCAAGAAGACTCAAGCGTCTAAGCTTGGGGATGCCCAAGGCATCCCCTTCTTCATCGACAAATTATCAGGTTCCTTCTCTTGAAACTATATTTTTATTCGGCCACATCTTATGTACTTTACTTGGAGCGTCTGTGTGCTTTTGTTTTTGTTTTTGTTTTTGTCTGAATAAATGCTTGTGTGGGAGAGAGACACGCTCCGCTGGTTCATATGAACACATGTGTTCTTAGCTTTATCTTTTAGTGTTCATGGCGAAGGTTAAAACTGCTTCGTTCATTTTTATATGGTTGGAATTGGAAAATGCTACATGTAGTAATTGGTATGATGTCTTGAATAACTTGATACTTGGCAATTGTTGTGCTCTTATTTAAGCTCTTGCATCATATACCTTGCACCTATTAGTGAAGAAATACATAGAGCTTGTTAAAATTTGGTTTGCATGAGTGGTTTCTCTAGAGTCTAGATATTTTCTAGTAAGATGTTTGAACAACAAGGAAGACGATGTATAGTTTTATGATGCTTGTAATATGTCTTTTATGTGAGTTTTGCTTGTACTAGTTCGTGCTTGTGTTTGCTTCAAACAACCTTGCTGGCCTAAACCTTGTATCGAGAGGGAATACTTCTCATGCATCCAAAATCCTTGAGCCAACCACTATGCCATTTGTGTCCACCATACCTACCTACTACATGGTATTTCTCCGCCATTCCAAAGTAAATTGCTTGAGTGCTACCTTTAAAATTCCATCATTCACCTTTGCAATATATAGCTCATGGGACAAATAGCTTAAAAACTATTGTGGTATTGAATATGTACTTATGCACTTTATCTCTTATTAAGTTGCTTGTTGTGCGATAACCATGTTTCGGGGACGCCATCAACTATTCCTTGTTGAATATCATGTGAGTTGCTATGCATGTCCGTCTTGTCTGAAGTAAGAGAGATCTACCACCTTTATGGTTGGAGCATGCATATTGTTAGAGAAGAACTTTGGGCCGCTAACTAAAGCCATGATTCATGGTGGAAGTTTCAGTTTTGGACACATATCCTCAATCTCATATGAATAATAATTGTTGCCACATGCTTATGCATTAAAGAGGAGTCCATTATCTGTTGTCCATGTTGTCCCGGTATGGATGTCTAAGTTGAGAATAATCAAAAGCGAGAAATCCAAAATGCGAGCTTTCTCCTTAGACCTTTGTACGGGCGGCATGGAGGTACCCCATTGTGACACTTGGTTAAAACATGTGCATTGCAAAGATCCGGTAGTCCAAGCTAATTAGGACAAGGTGCGGGCACTATTAGTATACTATGCATGAAGCTTGCAACTTGTAAGATATAATTTACATGATGCATATGCTTTATTACTACCGTTGACAAAATTGTTTCATGTTTTCAAAATAAAAGCTCTAGCACAAATATAGCAATCGATGCTTTCCTCTTTGAAGGACCATTCTTTTACTTTTATTGTTGAGTCAGTTCACCTATCTCTCTCCACCTCAAGAAGCAAACATTTGTGTGAACTATGCATTGATTCTTACATACTTGCATATTGTACTTGTTATATTACTCTATGTTGACTATTATCCATGAGATATACATGTTACAAGTTGAAAGCAACCGCTGAAACTTAATCTTCCTTTGTGTTGCTTCAATACCTTTACTCTGATTTATTGCTTTATGAGTTAACTCTTATGCAAGACTTATTAATACTTGTCTTGAAGTACTATTCATGAAAAGTCTTTGCTATATGATTCACCTGTTTACTCATGTCATCACCATTGTTATGATCGCTGCATTCACTACATATGTTTACAAATAGTATGATCAAGGTTATGATGGCATATCACTTCAGAAATTATCTTTGTTATCGTTTTACCTCGCTCGGGACGAGCGAGAACTAAGCTTGGGGATGCTTGATACGTCTCCGACGTATCGATAATTTCTTATGTTCTATGCCATATTATTGATGATACCTACATGTTTTATGCACACTTTATGTCATATTCGTGCATTTTCCGGAACTAACCTATTAACAAGATGCCGAAGTGCCGGTTCTGTTTTCTGCTGTTTTTGGTTTCGAAATCCTAGTAACGAAATATTCTCGGAATTGGACGAAACGAAGACCCAGGGCCCTATTTTTCCACGGAGCTTCCAGAAGACCGAAGAACACACGAAGTGGGGCCACGAGGTGGCCAGGCTATAGGGCGGCGCGGCCCAAGCCCTGGCCGTGCCGACCTATAGTGTGGGCCCCTCGTGACGCCCCTTGACCTGCCCTTCCGCCTACTTAAAGCCTCCGTCGCGAAACCCCTGAGGCGAAGAACCACGATACGGAAAACCTTCCAGAGCCGCCGCCATCGCGAAGCCAAGATCTGGGGGACATGAGTCTCTGTTCCGGCACCCTGCCGGAGCGGGGAAGTGCCCCGGAAGGCTTCTCCATCGACACCGCTGCCATCTCCACCGCCATCTTCATCACCGCTGCTGCTCCCATGAGGAGGGAGTAGTTCTCCATCGAGGCTCGGGGCTGTACCGGTAGCTATGTGGTTCATCTCTCTCCTATGTGCTTCAATACAATAATCTCATGAGCTGCCTTACATGATTGAGATTCATATGATGATGCTTGTAATCTAGATGTCACTATGCTAGTCAAGTGAGTTTTACTTATGTGATCTCCGGAGACTCCTTGTCCCACGTGTGTAAAGGTGACAGTGTGTGCACCGTGTGGGTCTCTTAGGCTATATTTCACAGAATACTTACTCACTGTTATGGCGTAGTGAAGTGCTTATTTATATCTCTTTATGATTGCAATGTGTTTTGTATCACAATTTATCTATGTGCTACTCTAGTGATGTGTTATTAAAGTAGTTTATTCCTCCTGCACGGTGTAATGGTGACAGTGTGTGCATCCGTGTTAGTACTTGGCGTATGCTATGATCATGATCTCTTGTAGATTGTGAAGTTAACTATTGCTATGATTGTATTGATATGATCTATTCCTCCTACTTGGCGTGAAGGTGACAGTGTGCATGCTATGTTAGTACTTGGTTTAGTCGTGTTGATCTATCTTACACTAAAGGTTACTAAAATATGAGCATTATTGTGGAGCTTGTTAACTCCGGCATTGAGGGTTCATGTAATCCTACGCAATGTGTTCATCATCCAACAAAAGTGTAGAGTATGCATTTATCTATTCTGTTATGTGATCAATGTTGAGAGTGTCCACTAGTGAAAGTGTAATCCCTAGGCCTTGCTCCTAAATACTGCTGAGTTACTACTGCTTGTTTACTGTTTTACTGCGTTACTACTGCTGCAATACTACCACCATCAACTACACGCCAGACAAGCTATTTTCACGGCACCGTTGCTACTACTTATTCATACCACCTGTATTTCACTATCTCTTCGCCGAACTAGTGCACCTATTAGGTGTGTTGGGGACACAAGAGACTTCTTGCTTTGTGGTTGCGGGGTTGCATGAGAGGGATATCTTTGACCTCTTCCTCCCTGAGTTCGATAAACCTTGGGTGATCCACTTAAGGGAAAACTTGCTGCTGTTCTACAAACCTCTGCTCTTGGGGGCCCAACACTGTCTACAGGAAAGGAGGGGGAACGTAGACATCAATATGGTGGAGGTTCCATTGCACGGGTTTATATCCATCTAGGATTAAACAACAAATGTCGCCAGTGATTCTTGTGCCGTAATACCCGTGTTAACCATAAGATCCGGAGTGGGACGGAGTAGTCAAAAGTGTTTCCACCTCTCGTTCATCAACGGATGCGTTTTACCGTAGACACTTGTATCCGTCGGCGGCAAGCGGTAGGCTGGGGAAGCCTTAAGTCCCCACGGCACAGTCCGTAGACACTTGTCGTTCGAAGAACAAGCGGTAGGCTGGGGAAGCCTTAAGTCCCCACGGTATTGCGGTCTATGAGGGATTGTAAGGTGTCCGGAACGGTCTATCCATGATGATAGGGGAAGGCATATGAATGCCCGGAACGGTCTCATCATGGATATAGGGGAGGACAATCTTACAAAAGGGTGGGTGTTCGAGGTAGCGGAGGAACATGATTGGCTAGACCTTATACCGGGCCTCACACCAAAGGAAGTGTGGACGGGAACATATGCCCGGTTGGCACCAAGGTTAAGATCTCTTATGGGTAAAGCAACACACCTCTCGCAGAGTGTAATGAATCGTGACCTGTCACTCCCTGTTCCGGGATATGGAACTGCGAACGCTGCCGGAAAGGAGCTCCATGAAGTTCTAGTAAACCGATGAAGGCTGACGGACATAGTTCTTCCGAATAAAAGCAACCTCTTGAAGAAATGATTATGAAAACCTGCATTGGTATTAGACTTTCTGGTCTAATGCTGTAGCTAGTGCATTAAACACCTCTTTCCTATAATGAACTTGTTGAGTACGCTCGTACTCATCCCACTCTTAAATCCCCTGCTTAGGAATGGAGGCATCGAAGGAGGATCTCCAGTACAACTCGAAGACCGAGGAGTCAACAACTACTTCAAGGAACAGAAACCTGCCGGAAGAGTCAGATACCGCATCCAACAAGGAGAAAACCTAGTTTAGCCATAGAAGGGAACTATCTTCCTCAACCTAGCTCCTATTTAGCTAGAATCTATTCTTAGCCTCTATAGCTAGGAAAATACTCTACAAATAGAGTTCGTGATAGGATTAGACTACGAGTCGTTCTTTTGGAGTTTATTTGCAGATTTACCTCATTGTAAAGTAGGAGGCTGTGCTGATCTTATGTAATTGAGTCAGAGTTGTAATTCTATAGACATGCCTTGGACCCGCATATGTTTCTGTTGTACCACTCTGAGCGATATAATACTAGTGGAACGGTGTTTCATTGGTGTTGTATCAGACTTGCATACTACACCATGCAGTGGTATGCCGGGTCACCACATATACCAAGTACTTCATGATGCACACACTGTCAACATTACATCATGGAGGAGGAATAGACTACTTTAATAACATCACCAGAGTAACACACAGATGATATTCAACTAGATCACAAAGAGAGAGATGAACCACATAGCTACGGTAGAGCCCTCAGCCTCGGGGGAGAATTACTCCCTCCTCATCATGGAGACAATGATGGCGGTGGAGATGCCTTCCGGGGGCACTTCCCCGTCCCGGCGGCGTGCCGGAACAGAGACTTCTATCCCCCGAACTTGGCTTCGCGATGGCGGCGGCTGCGTAACTTTTCTCGTCCCGTGGCTTATTCGTCTAGGGTTTTCGCGACGGAGTCCTTAAGTAGGCGGAAGGGCAGCCTTGGAGGGGCCCTGGTGGGGCCACACAATAGGGGGGTGATACGTCTCCAACGTATCTATAATTTCTAATGTTCCATGCTTGTTTTATGACAATACCTACATGTTTTGTTCACACTTTATATCGTTTTTATGCGTTTTCTGGAACTAACCTATTGACGAGATGCCGAGAGGCCAGTTGCTGTTTTCTGCTGTTTTTGGTTTCAGAAATCCTAGTAAAGAAATATTTTCGGAATCGGATGAAATCAAGACCGAAGGCCTTATAATTCCCGGAAGCTTCCGGAGCACCGGAGAAAAGTCAGAGGGGTGCCAGGGGGGCCCCACCCCACAGGGCGGCGCGGCCCAAGGGGGGGGCGCTCCCCCCTATGGTGTGGCCACCCCGTGGCCCCTCCGACTCCGACTCTCGGCCTATATAATCTTCCCTGACCTAAAAACATCGACCAAGAAGACGGAAACAGAGAAAACCATCCAGAGCCGCCGCCATCGCGAAAGTCCAATTCGGGGGACAGAACTCTCTGTTCCGGCACCCTGCCGGGGCGGGAATTGCCCCCGGAGCCATCTCCACCGCCGTCTCCACCGCCATCTTCACCGCCATCGCTGCCTCCATGATGAGGAGGGAGTAATTCACCCCCGAGGCTGAGGGCTCCGCTGTAGCTATGTGGTTAATCTCTCTCCCATGTACCTCAATACAATGATCTCATGAGCTGCTTTACATGATTGAGATCCATATGATGAGCTTTGTATCGCTACTAGTTGTGTGCTACTCATGTGATGTTATTAAAGTAGTCTATTCCTCCCGCATGGTGTAAAGGTGACTAGTGTGTGCACCGTGTGGTTCTTGTCGTAGGCTATGATCATGATCTCTTGTAGATTGTGGAGTTAATTATCATTATGATAGTATTGATGTGATCTATTCCTCCTTCATAGTGTAATGTGGACAGTGTGTGCACTATGTTAGTTCTTGGTTTATTTCGCAATGATCTATTATGCTCTAAGGTTATTTAAATATGAACATTGAATTGTGGAGCTTGTTAACTCCGGCATTGAGGGTTCGTGTAATCCTACGCAATGTCTTCATCATCCAACAAAAGAGTGTATGTAGCACATATGAGAAAGAGTTATTTATTATGCGATCAATGTTGAGAGTGTCCACTAGTGAAAGCAGGATCCCTGGGCCTTGCTTCCAAGCATCGAATCTCCGTTTGTTTACTGTTTTGTTGCATGTTTACTCGCTGCCATATTTTATTCAGATTGCTATTACCAATCATATACATCCATACTACTTGTATTTCACTATCTCTTCGCCGAACTAGTGCACCTATACACCTGACAAGTGTATTTGGTGTGTTGGGGACACAAGAGACTTCTTGCTTTGTGATTGCAGGGTTGTTTGAGAGGGATATCTTTGACCTCTTCCTCCCTGAGTTCGATAAACCTTGGGTGATCCACTTAAGGGAAACCTGCTGCTGTTCTACAAACCTCTGCTCTTGGAGGCCCAACACTGTCTACAAGAATAGAAGCTCCCGTAGACATCAAGCACTTTTCTGGCGCCGTTGCCGGGGAGGAAAGGTAAAAGGTACTCACACTCCGGATCTCGGCTACTAAGCTATTTTCGCCGTTGTAAGTACTCGAAGCTATTTCCTTTAGATCCTGCAATTGCATCTTTTTGTTTCTTGTTTACACTAGTTTGGCATAATGGACAAGAATGAGCTTCTTATTCTATTTCCTGATTTAAAACATGGATTGTTTGATGCGAAAATTAAAAAACCTATGGAATCTTATTCGCATGCTAGTAGCGATGTTATTAGTATGAATGCAATTACTGCTAATGCTATGGAGAAGTCTAAGCTTGGGGAAGCTAGTTTTTGTGATCTTTTTAGCTTCCCATCTTTAGGTGAGAAAATTTGCTCTGATAACACTTTATCTCCCATATGCGATAACTCTAATGATGCTTGTGATATTTTAAATCCACCTACTGCAAGTACTGCTTTCAAGATACCCATGAAAATTATTGAACGTGTTATGGATAACCGCTATGAAGGGGATGGAACTGTGCATCCTGGAGATCATTTACTGTTTTGCATGAATTATGCGGGTTATTCAAGTGTGCAGGTATCTCTATGGATGAAGTGAAGAAGAAATTATTCTCTATGTCGTTGTCTGGTAAAGCGGCGCATTGGCATAAACTGCTAAAGGATGAGCATTCTCTTGATTGGAAGGATATTGTGCCTCTATTTTATTCTAAATTCTATCCTCCAAGTGAAATTCACAAAGACCGAAACCGAATATATAATTTCTGGCCTCATGATGGAGAGAGTATTGCCGAAGCATGGGAGAGATTGAAGTCTTTAATGCTCAAATGCCCCAATCATGAGCTTCCAGGTAATATCATCATTGATAATTTCTATGCAAGACTTTCTTTTCAAGATAAGACCTTGCTGGATGCTACTTGTTCTGGATCATTCACGCGCAATAAAGAAGAGTTTAAAAGGGACCTTCTTGATCGGATTAAGGAGAACGCTGGAAGATTGGGAGAACGACAAAGGTAAAGAGTCAGGTATAAATTATGATTATGAATGCATTGAAACTTTTATGGATACCGATAAATTTCGAAATATGAGTGCTACTTATGGTCTTGACTCTCAAGTTGCTGCAAATCTTTATAAAGCATTTGCTTCTCATTTTGAATTGCCTAAAAAGAATTTTGATAAGTATCATGAACCTTTTAAGGAGGCTTGCATGAAGAATGAAATTGTTGTTAATTATTGTAATAAGCATGCTCAACCTCCTAAGAATGCTATTTCCTATAAGCATGTTAATTTTTGTGGAATACATAGACCTTGTGGAATTAATCAAATCGAAGATGAATATTGTATCCATCATGCTAATGAAAAAACTAGAAAGTGGTTTAGGGCTCTAGATGATCTTGGTAAAAAAGTTTGTGCCCTCTATCCTTTTATTTGTGAAGTTTGCCAGGAAGTGGGTCATTTTAATTTTCAATGCTCCTCCAATGATAATTTGAACCCAATGAGTGCTGCAAATTTGTATTGTGATGATGAAATTACTCCTAATCAGCATGATGAACTTACTTTATTTTTGGGGTGTGAAGAACTCGTCAAGAAAAATCTCTTTGTTACATATGAGTGATCTTGATATTGATGATGTCCTGCATGGGTGTTTTTCTTATTGCATTGATAATAGCCATACAAATACTTACATACAAAATATTTTAGAAGATGACACCTTGCCAAAATATGATAGGACCGCTGTGTGTTTTCAACTAATTAATGAAAAGGAGGGATCCTCCCAAGTTTCTTCTATTGTTTCTGAAAGTAAATCAGGTTATGCGGACAAGCCACCCTTCAAGCCTCTTCCTCCTAAAGAAGGGAACGAGGAGAAGGAGAAGAAGAAGAAGAAGAAGGGAACGAAGAAGAAGAAGAAGGAGAATAAAGAGAAAAAGGTAACGGCATATCCCCGCGTGAATGAGATAACGCTAGGTAACCGTAAGTATGTTGCTCCTAATGATTATTATGATAATGAATCTGAATACGATGATCTTCCTATGCTCTTTACATACATTAGTGATCATGATTTGAATAAGCACACTACTTTTGATATTGCAAATCTCTGGGAAACTAATTCTGAAAATGATGATGATAATAATTGGCATAGTATCAGTGCTATCCATGCTTCCTCCCATAATGATATAGAAAGCTCTAAGCTTGGGGAAGAGGTGTTTGAAAATCCTTTTGCTACTGATCATTATGTGTTTGATACACCTCCTTCTAATAACAATGATGGTATGGTCATAGATAAACCGACTGTGAAAGATAACTATTCTATTTCTTATGATGACACTGTGCCTCCGATCTTTGATGATTATTATAAAGAATGCTATGATATAGGTTATAACTATCCTTATGAAACTTGTCATAGTCATGATTGGATTACCAAAAACAATTCTTTTAATATGCAACTTGTTTACCATGTTCAAATTCTTGATAATAATCTTGCTCCAATTACTATTAATGAGAATAACTTTTCTTATGCCAAATTTAATGATACTTCTATGCATATGAACCATGATAAGAATGTTTTAAGTGATGGGTATATTGTGGATTTCATCAATGATTCTACTGAAAGTTATTATGAGAGAGGGAAATATGGTTATATCCATTTCAATAATATTAAGTTTCCCCTCTTTATGTTGAGAATCTTGAAGTTACTCGTGTTTTATCCTCTTATGCTTGTCACTTTGTTCTTCATAAATTCATTTGTGTACAAGATTCCTCTGCATAGGAAGCATGTTAGGCTTAAATGTGTTTTGAATTTGCCTCTTGAAGCTCTCTTTTGCTTCAAATACTATTTCTTGCGAGTGCATCATCAAAACTGCTGAGCCCATCTTAATGGCTATAAAGAAAGAACTTCTTGGGAGATAACCCATGTGTTATTTTGCTACAGTACTTTGTTTTATACTTGTGTCTTGGAAGTTGTTTACTACTGTAGCAACCTCTCCTTATCTTATTTTATTGCACTGTTGTGCCAAGTAAAGTCATTGATAGAAAGGTTGATACTAGATTTGGATTACTGCGCAGAAACAGATTTCTTTGCTGTCACGAATCTGGGTCTAATTCTCTGTAGGTAACTCAGAAAATTAAGCCAATTTACGTGAGTGATCCTCAGATATGTACACAACTTTCATTCAATTTGGGCATTTTCATTTGAGCAAGTCTGGTGCCCTAATAAAATCTATCTTTACGGACTGTTCTGTTTTGACAGATTCTGCCTTTCATTTCGCATTGCCTCTTTTGCTATGTTGGATGAATTTCTTTGATCCATTAATGTCCAGTAGCTTTATGCAATGTCCAGAAGTGTTAAAAATGATTGTGTCACCTCTGAACATGTTAATTTTTATTGTGCACTAACCCTCTAATGAGTTTGTTTTGAGTTTGGTGTGGAGGAAGTTTTCAAGGGTCAAGAGAGGAGGATGATATACTATGATCAAGGAGAGTGAAAGCTCTAAGCTTGGGGATGCCCCGGTGGTCACCCCTGCATATTTCAAGAAGACTCAAGCATCTAAGCTTGGGGATGCCCAAGGCATCCCCTTCTTCATCGACAAATTATCGAGTTCCTTCTCTTGAAACTATATTTTTATTCGGCCACATCTTATGTACTTTACTTGGAGCGTCTGTGTGCTTTTGTTTGTGTTTTTGTTTGAAAAAATGCTTGTGTGGGAGAGAGACACGCTCCGCTGGTTCGTATGAACACATGTGTTCTTAGCTTTTAATGTTCATGGCGAAGGTTGAAACTGCTTCGTTAATTGTTATATGGTTGGAAACGGAAAATGCTACATGTAGTAACTGGTATGATGTCTTGAATAACTTGATACTTGGCAATTGCTGTGCTCATGTTTAAGCTCTTGCATCATATACTTTGCACCTATTAGTGAAGAAATACATAGAGCTTGTTAAAATTTGGTTTGCATGAGTGGTTTCTCTAGAGTCTAGATATTTTCTAGTGAGGTGTTTGAACAATAGGGAAGACAATGTATAGTCTTATAATGCTTGTAATATGTCTTTTATGTAAGTTTTGATGTACTAGTTTATACTTGTGTTTGCTTCAAACAACCTTGCTAGCCTAATCCTTGTATCGAGAGGGAGTACTTCTCATGCATCCAAAATCCTTGAGCCAACCACTATGCCATTTGTGTCCACCATACCTACCTACTACATGGTATTTCTCCGCCATTCCAAAGTAAATTGCTTGAAGTGCTACCTTTAAATTTCTATCCTCTACCTTTACAATATATAGCTCATGGGACAAATAGCTTAAAAACTATTGTGGTATTGAATATGTACTTATGTATTTTATTTCTTATAAGTTGCTTGTTGTGCGATAACCATGTTCCTGGGGATGCCATCAACTACTCTTTGTTGAAAATCATGTGAGTTGCTATGCATGTTCGTCTTGTCTGAAGTAAGGGCGATCTACCACTTTATGGTTAGAGCGTGCATATTGTTAGAGAAGAGCATTGGGCCGCTAACTAAAGTCATGATCCATGGTGGAAGTTTCAGTTTTGGACATATATCCTCAATCTCATATGAGAAAATTAATTGTTGCTACACGCTTATGCATAAAAGAGGAGTCCATTATCTCGTTGTCTATGTTGTCCCGGTATGGATGTCTAAGTTGAGAATAATCAATAGCGAGAAATCCAATGCGAGCTTTCTCCTTAGACCTTTGTACAGGCGGCATAGAGGTACCCCTTTGTGACACTTGGTTAAAACATGTGCATTGCGATAATCCCGGTAGTCCAAGCTAATTAGGACAAGGTGCGGGCACTATTAGTATACTATGCATGAGGCTTGCAACTTGTAGGATATAATCTACATGATACATATGCTTTATTACTACCGTTGACAAAATTGTTTCTTGCTTTTAAAACCAAAGCTCTAGCACAAATATAGCAATCAATGCTTCCCTCTGCGAAGGGCCATTCTTTTACTTTTATGTTGAGTCAGTTTACCCATTTCTCTCTATCTTAGAAGCAAACACTTGTGATTAACTGTGCATTGATTCTTACATACTTGCATATTATACCTGTTATATTGCTTTGCATTGACAATTATCCATGAGATATACATGTTACAAGTTGAAAGCAACCGCTGAAACTTAATCTTCCATTGTGTTGCTTCAATGTCTTTACTTTGAATTTATTGCTTTATGAAGACTTATTGATGCCTGTCTTGAAAGTACTATTCATGAAAAGTCTTTGCTATATGATTCAATTGTTGACTCAGTGCATTAACATTGCTTCGAATCGCTGCATTCATCTCATATGCTTTACAATAGTATGATTAAGATTATGTTGGTAGCATGTCACTTCAGAAATTATCTTTTATCGTTTACCTACTCGAGGACGAGTAGGAACTAAGCTTGGGGATGCTGATACGTCTCCAACGTATCTATAATTTCTGATGTTCCATGCTTGTTTTATGACAATACCTACATGTTTTGTTCACACTTTATATCGTTTTTATGCGTTTTCTGGAACTAACCTATTGATGAAATGCCGAGAGGCCAGTTGCTGTTTTCTGCTGTTTTTGGTTTCAGAAATCCTAGTAAAGAAATATTTTCGAATCGGATGAAATCAAGACCGAAGGCCTTATAATTCCCGGAAGCTTCCGGAGCACCGGAGAAAAGTCAGAGGGGTGCCAGGGGGCCCCACCCCACAGGGCGGCGCGGCCCAAGGGGGGGCGCGCCCCCCTATGGTGTGGCCACCCCGTGGCCCCTCCGACTCCGACTCTCGGCCTATATAATCTTCCCTGACCTAAAAACATCGACCAAGAAGATGGAAATAGAGAAAACCATCCAGAGCCGCCGCCATCGCGAAAGTCCAATTCGGGGGACAGAACTCTCTGTTCCGACACCCTGCCGGGGCGGGGAATTGCCCCCGGAGCCATCTCCACCGCCGTCTCCACCGCCATCTTCACCGCCATCGCTGCCTCCATGATGAGGAGGGAGTAATTCACCCCCGAGGCTGAGGGCTCCGCTGTAGCTATGTGGTTAATCTCTCTCCCATGTACCTCAATACAATGATCTCATGAGCTGCTTTACATGATTGAGATCCATATGATGAGCTTTGTATCGCTACTAGTTGTGTGCTACTCATGTGATGTTATTAAAGTAGTCTATTCCTCCTGCATGGTGTAAAGGTGACTAGTGTGTGCACCGTGTGGTTCTTGTCGTAGGCTATGATCATGATCTCTTGTAGATTGTGGAGTTAATTATCATTATGATAGTATTGATGTGATCTATTCCTCCTTCATAGTGTAATGTGGACAGTGTGTGCACTATGTTAGTTCTTGGTGTATTTCGCAATGATCTATTATGCTCTAAGGTTATTTAAATATGAACATTGAATTGTGGAGCTTGTTAACTCCGGCATTGAGGGTTCGTGTAATCCTACGCAATGTGTTCATCATCCAACAAAAGAGTGTATGTAGCACATATGCGAAAGAGTTATTTATTATGCGATCAATGTTGAGAGTGTCCACTAGTGAAAGCAGGATCCCTGGGCCTTGCTTCCAAGCATCGAATCTCCGTTTGTTTACTGTTTTGTTGCATGTTTACTCGCTGCCATATTTTATTCAGATTGCTATTACCACTCATATACATCCATACTACTTGTATTTCACTATCTCTTCGCCGAACTAGTGCACCTATACACCTGACAAGTGTATTTGGTGTGTTGGGGACACAAGAGACTTCTTGCTTTGTGATTGCAGGGTTGCTTGAGAGGGATATCTTTGACCTCTTCCTCCCTGAGTTCGATAAACCTTGGGTGATCCACTTAAGGGAAACTTGCTGCTGTTCTACAAACCTCTGCTCTTGGAGGCCCAACACTGTCTACAAGAATAGAAGCTCCCGTAGACATCAGGGGGCGCGCCCCACACCTTGGCCGTGACGCCCTGGCGTGTGGGGCCCCCCTGGCTCCCCTCTGGTCTCTCTCCGGTGTTCTGGAAGCTTCGTGAAAAAATAAGATACTGGGCGTTGATTTCGTCCAATTCCGAGAATATTTCCTTACTAGGATTTCTGAAACCAAAAACAGCAGAAAACAGCAACTGGCCCTTCGGCATCTCATCAATAGGTTAGTTCCGGAAAACGCATCAAAACGATATAAAGTGTGAACAAAACATGTAGGTATTGTCATAAAACAAGCATGGAACATCAAAAATTATAGATACGTTGGAGACGTATCATGGGGTTGCCGGAGTGACAGCAACCTGAACCCCCGTTGGTATATCGATGCGAGGGATAGCAGGATCTCAGAGTTTAAGGCTGTGGCTAGATTTATCTTAATTACTTTCTTGTATTTGCGGATGCTTGCAAGGGGTATAATCACAAGTATGTATTAGTCCTAGGAAGGGCGATGCATTAGCATAGGTTCACCCACACAACACTTATCAAAATAATGAAGATTAATCAACTATATGAAGCAAAAGCACTAGACTAAATTCCCGTGTGTGCTCAAGAACGTTTGGTCATTATAAGTAAACAAACCGGCTTGTCCTTTGTGCTAAAAAGGATTGGGCCACTTGCTGCAACTATTACTCTCGCATTTTATTTACTTGTACTTTATTTATCCGCTATATCAAAACCCCCGAATACTTGTCTGTGAGCATTTACAGTGAATCCTTCATCGAAACTGCTTGTCAACACCTTCTGCTCCTCGTTGGGTTCGACACTCTTATTTATCGAAAGTACTACGATACACCCCCTATACTTGTGGGTCATCAGAAGGTGAAGTTGATCGGTATGTGTCAGAATATTTCTCTGTTGCCAAATTTAGGGCTGCATATGCTATGAATGTTCCTACCTTGTTGGGAAAAGACCAATGGATGACAGTCGATCCAGGCTTCAAACTGTACTCTGCAGTTTTGACTAGACCGGCAGGTAGGCCGAGGAAGAATAGGATCAGAGCTAGTGCAGAGGGTGGTGCACCGATTCGAAGACGTAAGTGCAAACGTTGTGGAATCCCTGGACACATTGCTAGGCTTTGTAAAAATTATGTTGACCCAGCTCTTGGAATGGAAGATCAGGCGGGAGCAGCAAATGTAGAGGAGAATGAAGCAGCAATTCAACATGAGGAGATTGAAGCAGCAATTCAGCATGAGGAGATTGAAGCAGCAATTCAACATGAGGAAATTGAACCGATGGATCGAGAGCAGGTTGAACCGATGGATCTAGAGCTGGTTGAACCGATGGATCGAGAGCAGAGGGAACAGATGGATCGAGAGCTGCTTGAACCGATGAGTCTAGAGGAGAGGGAACAGATTCAGAGAGAGTGCCTTGAATTTAATATGGCCCAGCTGAGTGCTAACTTCGAAGAACAGATTGCAGAAGAAAAAAGCACAAGCTTCGCATAAGAAGAAGAACAAGAAAGAGGGCAAAAGGAAGGTAGACACCGGTAATATCCCTGGTAGGGTTACCCGGAGTAAGGTGATGGCCCCAGCGAGTCACACCAGGAGCAAGAGAAAGATTTTATTCTGAACAATTAATTTTAATTTGTATGAACAATTTGTATTGGGGATCCCTTTGTATTGGGGATCCCTTTGTATTGAACAATTTGAATTTGTATGAACAATTTGTATTGGGGTTCCCTTTGTATTGAACAATTTGAATGTAGGGATCCCTTGAATGTATGTGTTAAGCCACATTTAAGCCACATTTTTCATTTTCTCTAGGGTTTAGGGTTTTAGGGTTTTAGTGTTTACGGTTTAATTCAAAATAATTCAAAACACGGTGTAACCTTCCCATGGAGTCTTGTTATGTTACCTACAACCTAGAGAAATAATAATGGAAAAGGAAATAGAGTGATATGAAGTTTTTATGCCAAAAACTTCAAAACCACTTCCTAGTCCATGAGCTACTAGCTATGAAGATGCAGGGCTTCCTACTCAACACACCTCCCAAATACCCACTATCTTACAAACTTTGTCCAAATGAGTCCAAATTCGTCACACTTGTGTATCTTTGAATTGAAAACAATATCACGTCGGCCAAAATGTACTATACTGTTCAAATAACACAATTTTACAATTTTTATGCCAAAAGCTTCAATTTCCCTTAGTCCCTTTATTATTTGGTGTTACTTAGTGTTACTCCGGCGCTTATTCCAGTCCCTTATTTTTATGCCAACCCTGGCAGTCGCATATTCCAGTCGCATCTTCCTCTCTCCTATTTCCTCTCTTACTCCGGCGGTCGCGGCGGCGCGGATCTAACCGTGCGGCAGCGTGGATCTAAGAGTGCCGGTGAGGATCTAACCCTCAGAAACAGTTGAAATGTCTCTCTGTCTCACTTTCGTTTCTCTTCTCAGATCTGTTGATGATGAAGAACACCAAGACGGTGGTCGTGCCAACAGTGGTCATCGATGGCAAGATCATTGAAGCCATCGCCTACAACATCACTTCGACGGCGCAGATCCAGCATTCAATGTTGGAGCCTGTTGATGTCTCACTTCCGTTGCCCTCCTCAGATCCGTTGCTGATGAAGGACACCAAGACGGCGGTCGTGCCGATAGTGGTCATCGATGCCACGAACATTGAAGCCATCGCCTACAACATCGCTTCGATGGCGCAGATCCAGCCTTCAATGTCGGAGCCTGTTGATGTCTCACTTCCGGTGCCTAGAGTGCAAATCGATGCCAAGACGATGAAGCCATCGTCTACAACCGCGCTGCGAAGCCGCCGATCCAGCCCTCCGCAGACCCGTCGCTGATGAAGTACACCAGGACAGCGGCGGTGCCGACAATGGTCATCGATGCCACGAACATTGAAGCCATCGCCTACAACATCGCTTCGACGGCGGATGGCGCAGATGACCACCCCTCAGCCGCCCGTCGTCCCGGCCCTTCTTGCCCATCGCTGCGCGGTCGTGTTCGACGCCGCAAATTGGGATAAATTATGATAAATTTGTATTTTTCAATTTCAAATTGGGATAAAATTGTTCGAACTACTACCTCCGTCTCAAAAAAAGCTTCTCCACGTTCTTGATGTGTCCATGTACATCCGTATGTATGATTTGAATTCTATCCCAACTTGATTGGGAAGATTGATATGTATTTGATCCGAGAGGTTGGTACATGCTAAAATTATCGCGCACATTACTTAGCACAATTAGGAAATTGTACGCCAAAATACAGTGGTTAGAGCCACAACAAAACACAGTGGTTAGAGCCATCTACTGAATAACAATTCTATACTATCTAAATCGTCTACCACAACCACATAACTGCTAGGACAGGGATGACAACTAATAAAACTGCCCAGATGAATCTACTTTTCTCCTCTCCCATCACTTGAAGTTCATGTTCTAGATTTTCTACCACTTGATCAAATACGGCAAGATCTGTCTCAACTCTCAACTTCTCCTTGCGAATAAGCTCTGAATTCTTCTTTTCTTCCTCCATAGTACGCTTCAGCTCGAATATCATCAGGTTTTTACGGGCCAATTCATCACCTAAATTGGCCACCTTCTCCTCCAAATCCATCCTCTGGCTACATCACTGGGTTGATTCATCTTGGTATGCAATGTACCATGGATCATCGGCTTGCCTGGCTAACTGTAACAATAATGGAAAAAAGAACAACTGAAATCACTCCAACATGCCATGGCGTCACTTCAAATTCAACGGTAGTACAGAGAGCAGAAGCTAGATACCTGCACTTCCGACGAGGTAGGAGAAGTAGAACATGGCCACGACATAATCGAATCCCGACCCTCGCCGGTGTACCCGCTACGACCAGACATTGAGTACTATTTTGCACCTGCAAACTCCAATAAATTACGGGAATCGAATCGATTAGGGGGCGGGGGAGGCAGAAGCGGAGGTCTTACCAAGCTATACTACCAATTGGTGCGCGGAACAAATCCCGGTCGTCGTGGGCGGCGGATCTGCTTGCGGCGGACTTTCCTGCGGTGGGTACAATGCGTGCGGACGAAACAAGTGCTAGAGCCATGGTTGACGTGCACCGCCGCAGTCCGTTCGATGCCACCGGGGGACAGAGCTGCCGATGCGACGAGGCGCCGGCGATGGCTGCTCCGTCCGAGGGTGGGGAACGAGCTGTCGGCGGTTCTCCGGTGACTAATGAGATACACAACACTAGGTTCCAGCCATGTTTAGCATAAAATTCACTTTAGATTAAGCTGCGAAAATAGTCACCTGATGGGTCTAGCTTAAGAAAAAATAATTAGCGAACTTGTTGCTTCTCTCTATGATATTCTCTAAATAAATAGACGACCCGACTGGTCATTAGCCGCGGTTGCCCCACAGAGCGGCAATATATGTCTTTTCCTGAAAAATAGACGACCCCACTGGTCATTGGCTGCAAAGGCCCCACAGAGCGGCAATATATGATTTTCTATAAATAAATAGACAACCCCTGGTCATTGGCTGCGGCAGCCCCACAGAGCGACAATATATGTCTTTTCCTGAAAAATAGACGACCCCACTGGTCATTGGCTACGGAAGCCCCACAAAGTGGCAATATATGATTTTCTATAAATAAATAGACGACCCCACTGGTCATTGGCTGCGGCAGCCCCACAACGCGGCAATATATGTCTTTTCCTGAAAAATAGATGACCCCACTGGTCATTGGTTGCGGCAGCCCTATAGAGTGGCCCCATTTGTCATTGGTAGCACCGCCTATAAAATCATGAAATAAAAATGCCCACACGTCAGCGATAGATGAATGGCTGCTCCGACGTGTCTCCTGACCCTACCCGTCAGCACGAGACGGTTAGGGAGGAGCTGCCACTGTGCAGTGATACGTCTCCGACGTATCGATAATTTCTTATGTTCCATGCCACATTATTGATGATATCTACATGTTATATGCACATTTTATGTCATATTTATGCGTTTTCTGGAACTAACCTGTCACATCCCGAAATTTTTCAAATTTTGGAATGTGAAATAAAAATAAATTTAATGCTTGATTTTTTAAACTTGATTGAAAATTCACAAAGAATTAAAACTTTTTAAAGTTATTTACAAGTTAATTCTATAATAGTGTTTTCAAAGACTTGTGGTTTTAAAGTATTTTCCAAATCAAACATATCCTTGCTTTCAAGGTTTTCAAAATCCTTAATGCATTTTTATTTGAGAAAACAAAACGCTAGAAAACTCTATTTGCAAAATAATGCCAAAGTCGTCAATTAGGCCAAGTGCATGTATATTTTTATTTTCACAAATGGATATTAAAAATGTTTTTGCAAAAATATAGTAGTTTTCATAAACTATAGTTTCAAAAGATTTTCTAATCAATACTCTATTTTGTTCGGAGGTTTAAAACTTATAAAATATTTTATTTTTGAGAAAACCTTAAACCCCAAAAAGGCACTATAGCTACATAGACATGTATGTCAAATTTTGGTTTTATAAAGTTTATGTTTTTATTCCAAATTTAGTCTCATATTAAAGTATTTTTCGTGACGAATCCAGCGGTACCTTATTTGTATTTTTCCGATTTTATTTGAAGCCCCAAAGTGTATTTCCAATTTCAATATAAAAAAAAAGAATCGGGCCGGCCAACCGAGCCGACCGGCCCAGCAGCCGACCCCGCCCGCTCGACGCGCCCCGGCCCATCTCCCCGCCGCCCAACCGCCCCGGCCCAGCTCCCGCCCACAGCGCCAGGCCGCCCCAGCTCCGCACGCCCCAGCCCATCTCGCGCGCGCCGCGAGCAGCCGCACAGCAGCGCATCTGCCCTTCTTTCTTTAGTCCCACATCGCTTCTTAAAACAATTTTGCTCTAACCTAGAGCCTATATAAAGACTCCCTGGAAGCCCAAAACGCACACAACGCCCGCCATCTCTTTCGCGTGCAGCACACGCCCGCGTAGCTGCTTCTCGGGCGACGCAGCGGTTCGCGACGTACACATGCCACGCAGCTGTGCTTCGCGACGCAACATCCGCAACGCTATTTGGAAAACGCCGTGACTCAACGCAACCCTTGCTCGGTAATAATTTTATTCCCGCTCTTTTTACGTAGATTGTTTTTAGTAACTTCGCTATTTTATTTTCTTAGATCTACACCTTCGTTTAGATTAGTGGTTTTTCCGTTAAGTTTGTAATTAGAGTCTCTACAACTTTCTTTCATGTAGGAAGTTTTTCCATCCAAGCAACTGGTTCGGATAACTTTTCGTACACCATTAGAACTGTGACCACTTATGTCTAGTTTTGTAAAATCCATATCTTAAGTTCTACACGTTGGATTTCGACAAACCATATACCGCCGGAATCAGCAAATCACGTAGATCATGTTAGACATTTTGCATGTCAGTTTCGCCCACTCTATTTTCGCGGTATCCCTTTGTTCCGCGACATCGTCTATGAAATAAATCCTACAGACTTTTTTCGAGAAATTCTTTTGGCGATACGCTTGTAATGGAATTCTCTACAACTTCCGTGTAGAGATGTCTTTCATCCGGAAAACTTCTTCTAATGACTTTTCACGAAAAGTGTAGTCCTATAACTGGTTTCGACATAGTTCCTTTAGGCAAAATGATCCTTATGATCATACCCATCTTCTAGCACCAGTTATAATTCTTTATCATGTTCATAGATGATGCATAACTTAGCCATGGTTGTCTAGTTCATATTATTCAATAACAATTGAGCTATTTGAGTAAGTGGTGACCAATCTTAGCTATGGATTTTCCCTTGTGCAAGTGTTATGTTGAGTCACTATACTACATAGCAAATGTTTTGAACCCTTGATATCCATTAGCATCCTTGACCCACATTGTCCATATCGTTCTTACATTTTCAACCTCATGACCATTTAATCCTATTGGCTTATATTGATATTGAACTATTCAATTTACAAATGAGTTGATTGAGTAATTCAACATATCACAAATCCATACCTAAGCCTATGTGTAACTCATACTATCTTAGTAAGTGTTTTCACACTTTACCAAATAGTATTTTGAGTTGCGTCATTGAGATTCATGTGATTTCATCACACGGATCATTTCAATTACCCAATCTTGAGTAGAAAACAACCATTGATCATAGGTTCTTATCAATCATTTTTCTTCTAAGCACTTGACTTAGATAATCATTTCCTTTTTCAAGTATTTGACCCATTCATTCAGTAACTCCAACTCATATCTTGCAAGCCAAACCTCATGCCACATCTTAGTACCATAGAGCGATTTCCGATTGTTGTCTTGTTTGATTTTGTTGTTGTTGTTGAATGGTGTGTTTATGTTGTGTTATATTTTATCTTATAGTTCGTGTGAAGAGCGACGTGTTTTGTTGAGAGAAGTGAACGCGCTTCGACTACCAAAAGGCAAGTGACATTCAAATCCTACTTATTTTAATTATGCATTAGTGTTTTGAAACTAGTATGCATGGTAGGATTTTGTTTTCAAAAGTAAAGTATTATGCTATGCTTAGCAAAACCCTAGTTGTGTGTAGCTACTCCAGAACCCATTGCTAGGATGCCTTAATTTTTGCTTTGCAACATCAAATGCCAAATGTTGTTTCGTTATTGGTTGTGAGTGTTTGAAAATTTAAAATTAACAACCCCAATGAAACACCTGGGTGGATTGGTTGATTGGTGGGCGGCTGCTCAGGTCCAGGCCCCTAGTGGGCTGAAGTGGTGAATCCCTGAGAGTGCGCATGTTGTAGAGTGGTCGCTTTTGACTGCACACCTGGTTTTCACCAGGGGATCGTGTGGGGGTTTATTACCTGTGATGGGTTTAAGCTTGTGAGTTCCACTTGTGGTTGGCCACCGAGGATTAAAGAGATTACCATGTCGTCCATGTTTTAGTTAGCTTCCGAGTGCGGCCTTATGGTATTATGGGCTCTGCCGGGATTAAGTAAGTTGTGAGGGTTCAACTTGTGGCTAGACAAGCGGGTGGAGGCGACGGCCAAGGGAACGGGTCTAGTTTGTATGGTTGAATTCTTCTTCTGAAAGATCTTGTCTCATTCTTCTCTTGGGAAAGGTGGGTCGTAAGGTGAAAGTGCACAAACTCTCGAGAGTTAAACCTAAGATCTTAGCCGTGTCCCCGGTTATGGACAATTTGAGCTTCTAGGCAAGGAATGTACGGAAGAATCTCATCATTGTTTTCTGAATGTATTTAAAATTTTGTATCAACCTTTGAAAACTCATGGGAGATGTAACCATGTGATTATTCTAAAACCCATGGAGGATTTAACCATGGTGTGATTTCATAATGTCATTCAAAGGATTTCAAAATGTTTTGTTTTAAATAAAATGTAGGACAAAATTGGCTTTATGCAAATTTGCCTAAACTCCACTTGCCAAATATCATGTAGATAGTCATGCCCAAAACAGCCACCATATAAGTGTCATTTGCCAGTACATCATTGTACCGACCTCCATTCGTGGAGCTGCATATTCAAACGTGCAGGATTTTCCGAGGAGAAGTACGTGGTAGGATCTCGAGTCTACATTCCAACATGATCTGCTCGTGGCGCATGGAGATGATGGAGGCTCATTGCTGATTTACTTTCCGCTGTGTTTATTCTGAGCTAGTCCATGTGACTATGCAATTTGTAAGGTTTTATTGTACCCTCTGGGTCAACGATGTAGTAATTTGATACTATTGCCATGATTACTGTATTTTGTAATGTGTGTGCTATCAGTGATCCCGGGAATAGCACTATACACAGGTATCTTGCCTTTATTAAAAGGTAGGGTGCTACAGAATGGTATCAGAGCATAGTGTTGCCTGTAGAATCGAGACCCTAGGTTTGGATTAGAAATAGGAAGACCCTAGGATGAAAATTAAAATTTGTCTAATCCTATTTCAATTAAAAATATGTTGGGATTTTTGAACCTCTTGTATTCTCATCTACTTCATCTTCAAAATTGTTTTTCCTCTTTCCTTAGATGACCTACCTTATGAAACCATCAAGCAAGTAGATATGATGACCGTGTGCCTGAAGTGAGGAACTGATGCTTCATGTGAAATTCTTCGACTCCGCAAGAAGTGTTTCATGGGAGACCAATGAAGAACTTGAAGGAAGACTTCGATGCAGACTACACAATACATGAAGATACACCGACGAAGGAGTAGAATAGAAACTTGATGCATCCAATATAGAAATAGACTAGACCACCATTAGTTTTCTTCTAGCGAAGCAACGAGAAAGTAACAAAGTACTGATCTTACCAAATGGAGGTATGACCATACTGGTTATTTTGTGTTTAAAACATGATGCTTGATGCTTGCTAGATGTTGTTTGTAAGATGTTTTGGTTTGATCTGATGTGTTTGGGTAGGAAATCTTCGTTAGAATCTTTCTATCTATTCTCATCTATACCCAACCCAGAGAAAGTTTTCTCGGCAACTCTCCATGAAGACAACAGTAGTGAAACCAACTTACTATCAAGATGAAGAAGCATAGAACGTGAGATACGCAAAACCCTAGTTAGGGATCGATAAAAATGTTTTCAAAACAGATCAATAATAGGGATTGAAACATTGATTCAACTCTCCATGGAACTTTTATCAAATGGTGAGGTTGACCAAGAGTTAGAATACGAGATATACCAAACTGAAAACAAGAAAATGATTGGGTGCGACATGGATTGGCCCCCATGACGACTACTCATATTGTTTGCCCTTGTTATGAGGAATGGTAAATCTAGAGAGACGTTCCTACAAGAGAGACATCGTTGTTAAGCCTGAACCATAGGGTGAATAGATATTATGACCTTATAGTAGGCAAGTGCTGCCAAGCATAGGACTACGCTTAGTTTGAAGATCTAGCCACTAGATGAAGAGTGGTGGAAAGTTGTCGAAGACACAAAGAAGGAAAAGATGAAGGATGCCTTGAAGTGCTCTCATAAATGTTTTCCGATTGACCCAAGGAGTGACCCATCAGTATCAAAATTAGTTCAACCAACCATTTGGATTAGAAGCCCTACTACGAAGGAACCTTTTTGACTCACCTTGAAGAGATATGTTGTTCACTATATGTGAATAACAACTACCTATTGGATATTAACTCAGAAGCCCTAAGCCATAGGTATTTCCAAACGATGACCCAATGCCAAGACATATCCAAGATGAGCTTAACCTAAACCCAAGACCTAGGACTACCTAACAAAAGTCTCTTTTAAGGGTGGTAGAAGCCGTACCCTTGGATTATGGATTTACACCAAATGCCACATGAGATAGTATTTGGAGAAGGTATCACAAAGAGTTCCCCTGAGTGTACTCAAGTAAAATAAAATACCCATAGGATGAGTACCCTGATAAAAATAGATACCATTGATGGTATAACCACATATGGTTTAGTGTAACCTTTTCAAAGCCGTTAACTTTCGAAATCTCCTCGGAGATGTTTGAAAAGGAAGCAATAGTGAGCATGAACCTATTAGAAGACTTGAACCCAAACCTTTTTCTTTCTAGCCTTTCTCAAATCTCGAGGACGAGATTTCTTTTAAGGGTGGTAGTCTGTCACATCCCGAAATTTTTCAAATTTTGGAATGTGAAATAAAAATAAATTTAATGCTTGATTTTTTAAACTTGATTGAAAATTCACAAAGAATTAAAACTTTTTAAAGTTATTTACAAGTTAATTCTATAATAGTGTTTTCAAAGACTTGTGGTTTTAAAGTATTTTCCAAATCAAACATATCCTTGCTTTCAAGGTTTTCAAAATCCTTAATGCATTTTTATTTGAGAAAACAAAACGCTAGAAAACTCTATTTGCAAAATAATGCCAAGTGCATGTATATTTTTATTTTCACAAATGGATATTAAAAATGTTTTTGCAAAAATATAGTAGTTTTCATAAACTATAGTTTCAAAAGATTTTCTAATCAATACTCTATTTTGTTCGGAGGTTTAAAACTTATAAAATATTTTATTTTTGAGAAAACCTTAAACCCCAAAAAGGCACTATAGCTACATAGACATGTATGTCAAATTTTGGTTTTATAAAGTTTATGTTTTTGTTCCAAATTTAGTCTCATATTAAAGTATTTTTCGTGACGAATCCAGCGGTACCTTATTTGTATTTTTCCGATTTTATTTGAAGCCCCAAAGTGTATTTCCAATTTCAATATAAAAAAAAAGAATCGGGCCGGCCAACCGAGCCGACCGGCCCAGCAGCCGACCCCGCCCGCTCGACGCGCCCCGGCCCATCTCCCCGCCGCCCAACCGCCCCGGCCCAGCTCCCGCCCACAGCGCCAGGCCGCCCCAGCTCCGCACGCCCCAGCCCATCTCGCGCGCGCCGCGAGCAGCCGCACAGCAGCGCATCTGCCCTTCTTTCTTTAGTCCCACATCGCTTCTTAAAACAATTTTGCTCTAACCTAGAGCCTATATAAAGACTCCCTGGAAGCCCAAAACGCACACAACGCCCGCCATCTCTTTCGCGTGCAGCACACGCCCGCGTAGCTGCTTCTCGGGCGACGCAGCGGTTCGCGACGTACACATGCCACGCAGCTGTGCTTCGCGACGCAACATCCGCAACGCTATTTGGAAAACGCCGTGACTCAACGCAACCCTTGCTCGGTAATAATTTTATTCCCGCTCTTTTTACGTAGATTGTTTTTAGTAACTTCGCTATTTTATTTTCTTAGATCTACACCTTCGTTTAGATTAGTGGTTTTTCCGTTAAGTTTGTAATTAGAGTCTCTACAACTTTCTTTCATGTAGGAAGTTTTTCCATCCAAGCAACTGGTTCGGATAACTTTTCGTACACCATTAGAACTGTGACCACTTATGTCTAGTTTTGTAAAATCCATATCTTAAGTTCTACACGTTGGATTTCGACAAACCATATACCGCCGGAATCAGCAAATCACGTAGATCATGTTAGACATTTTGCATGTCAGTTTCGCCCACTCTATTTTCGCGGTATCCCTTTGTTCCGCGACATCGTCTATGAAATAAATCCTACAGACTTTTTCGAGAAATTCTTTTGGCGATACGCTTGTAATGGAATTCTCTACAACTTCCGTGTAGAGATGTCTTTCATCCGGAAAACTTCTTCTAATGACTTTTCACGAAAAGTGTAGTCCTATAACTGGTTTCGACATAGTTCCTTTAGGCAAAATGATCCTTATGATCATACCCATCTTCTAGCACCAGTTATAATTCTTTATCATGTTCATAGATGATGCATAACTTAGCCATGGTTGTCTAGTTCATATTATTCAATAACAATTGAGCTATTTGAGTAAGTGGTGACCAATCTTAGCTATGGATTTTCCCTTGTGCAAGTGTTATGTTGAGTCACTATACTACATAGCAAATGTTTTGAACCCTTGATATCCATTAGCATCCTTGACCCACATTGTCCATATCGTTCTTACATTTTCAACCTCATGACCATTTAATCCTATTGGCTTATATTGATATTGAACTATTCAATTTACAAATGAGTTGATTGAGTAATTCAACATATCACAAATCCATACCTAAGCCTATGTGTAACTCATACTATCTTAGTAAGTGTTTTCACACTTTACCAAATAGTATTTTGAGTTGCGTCATTGAGATTCATGTGATTTCATCACACGGATCATTTCAATTACCCAATCTTGAGTAGAAAACAACCATTGATCATAGGTTCTTATCAATCATTTTTCTTCTAAGCACTTGACTTAGATAATCATTTCCTTTTTCAAGTATTTGACCCATTCATTCAGTAACTCCAACTCATATCTTGCAAGCCAAACCTCATGCCACACCTTAGTACCATAGAGCGATTTCCGATTGTTGTCTTGTTTGATTTTGTTGTTGTTGTTGAATGGTGTGTTTATGTTGTGTTATATTTTATCTTATAGTTCGTGTGAAGAGCGACGTGTTTTGTTGAGAGAAGTGAACGCGCTTCGACTACCAAAAGGCAAGTGACATTCAAATCCTACTTATTTTAATTATGCATTAGTGTTTTGAAACTAGTATGCATGGTAGGATTTTGTTTTCAAAAGTAAAGTATTATGCTATGCTTAGCAAAACCCTAGTTGTGTGTAGCTACTCCAGAACCCATTGCTAGGATGCCTTAATTTTTGCTTTGCAACATCAAATGCCAAATGCTGTTTCGTTATTGGTTGTGAGTGTTTGAAAATTTAAAATTAACAACCCCAATGAAACACCTGGGTGGATTGGTTGATTGGTGGGCGGCTGCTCAGGTCCAGGCCCCTAGTGGGCTGAAGTGGTGAATCCCTGAGAGTGCGCATGTTGTAGAGTGGTCGCTTTTGACTGCACACCTGGTTTTCACCAGGGGATCGTGTGGGGGTTTATTACCTGTGATGGGTTTAAGCTTGTGAGTTCCACTTGTGGTTGGCCACCGAGGATTAAAGAGATTACCATGTCGTCCATGTTTTAGTTAGCTTCCAGTGCAGCCTTATGGTATTATGGGCTCTGCCGGGATTAAGTAAGTTGTGAGGGTTCAACTTGTGGCTAGACAGCGGGTGGAGGCGACGGCCAAGGGAACGGGTCTAGTTTGTATGGTTGAATTCTTCTTCTGAAAGATCTTGTCTCATTCTTCTCTTGGGAAGGGTGGGTCGTAAGGTGAAAGTGCACAAACTCTCGAGAGTTAAACCTAAGATCTTAGCCGTGTCCCCGGTTATGGACAATTTGAGCTTCTAGGCAAGGAATGTACGGAAGAATCTCATCATTGTTTTCTGAATGTATTTAAAATTTTGTATCAACCTTTGAAAACTCATGGGAGATGTAACCATGTGATTATTCTAAAACCCATGGAGGATTTAACCATGGTGTGATTTCATAATGTCATTCAAAGGATTTCAAAATGTTTTGTTTTAAATAAAATGTAGGACAAAATTGGCTTTATGCAAATTTGCCTAAACTCCACTTGCCAAATATCATGTAGATAGTCATGCCCAAAACAGCCACCATATAAGTGTCATTTGCCAGTACATCATTGTACTGACCTCCATTCGTGGGGCTGCATATTCAAACGTGCGGGATTTTCCGAGGAGAAGTACGTGGTAGGATCTCGAGTCTACATTCCAACATGACTCGCTCGTGGCGCATGGAGATGATGGAGGCTCATTGCTGATTTACTTTCCGCTGTGTTTATTCTGAGCTAGTCCATGTGACTATGCAATTTGTAAGGTTTTATTGTACCCTCTGGGTCAACGATGTAGTAATTTGATACTATTGCCATGATTACTGTATTTTGTAATGTGTGTGCTATCAGTGATCCCGGGAATAGCACTATACACAGGTATCTTGCCTTTATTAAAAGGTAGGGTGCTACATAACCTATTGACGAGATGCCGAAAGGCCTGTTGCTGTTTTCTGCTGTTTTTGGTTTCAGAAATCCTAGTAACGAAATATTCTCGGAATTGGACGAAATCAACGCCCAGGTTCCTATTTTCCCCGGAAGCATCCAGAACACCCGAGAGTCGCCAGAGGGGGGCCACAGGGGCCCCAGATGATAGGCCGGCGTGGCCCAGGCCCTAGCCGCGCCGCCTTATGGTGTCATCGCCTCGTTGACCTCCCGACTCCGCCTGTTCGCCTATATAAAGGTCCCAGACCTAAAACCTCGATATGGAAAAGCCACGGTACGAGAAACCTTCCAGAGCCGCCGCCATCGCGAAGCCAAGATCTGGGGGACAGGAGTCTCTGTTCCGGCACGCCGCCGGGACGGGGAAGTGCCCCCGGAAGGCTTCTCTATCAACACCACCGCCATCTTCATCAACGCTGCTGTCTCCCATGAGGAGGGAGTAGTTCTCCATCGAGGCTCGGGGCTGTACCGGCAGCTATGTGGTTAATCTCTCTCCTATGTGCTTCAATACAATAATCTCATGAGCTGCCTTACATGATTGAGATTCATATGATGATGCTTGTAATCTAGATGTCATTATGCTAGTCAAGTGGGTTTTACTTATGTGATCTCCGGAGACTCCTTGTCCCACGTGTGTAAAGGTGACTAGTGTGTGCACCGTGTGGGTCTCTTAGGCTATATTTCACAGAATACTTATTCACTGTATGAATGGCGTAGTGAAGTGCTTATTTATATCTCTTTATGATTGCAATGTGTTTTGTATCACAATTCATCTATGTGCTACTCTAGTGATGTTATTAAAGTAGTCTATTCCTCCTGCATGGTGTAAAGGTGACTAGTGTGTGCACCGTGTGGTTCTTGTCGTAGGCTATGATCATGATCTCTTGTAGATTGTGGAGTTAATTATCATTATGATGGTATTGATGTGATCTATTTGGTTATGTTGATCTTTCATGCACTCTAAGGTTATTTAAATATGAACATTGAATTGTGGAGCTTGTTAACTCCGGCATTGAGGGTTCGTGTAATCCTACGCAATGGTGTTCATCATCCAACAAGAGTGTAGAGTATGCATTTATCTATTCTGTTATGTGATCAAAGTTGAGAGTGTCCACTAGTGAAAGTATGATCCCTAGGCCTTGTTCCTAAATACTGCTATCACTGCTTGTTTACTGTTTTACAGCGTTACTACTACTACCATATTACCACCATCAACTACACGCGAGCAAGCTATTTTCTGGCACCGTTGCTACTGCTCATACTTATTTATACCACCTGTATTTCACTATCTCTTCGCCGAACTAGTGCACCTATTAGGTGTGTTGGGGACACAAGAGACCTCTTGCTTTGTGGTTGCAGGGTTGCATGAGAGGGATATCTTTGACCTCTTCCTCCCTGAGATCGATAAACCTTGGGTGATCCACTTAAGGGAAAACTGCTGCTGTCCTACAAACCTCTGCTCTTGGAGGCCCAACACTGTCTACAAGAATAGAAGCTCCCGTAGACATCAAGCACTTTTCTGGCGCCGTTGCCGGGGAGGAAAGGTAAAAGGTACTCACACTCCGGATCTCGGCTACTAAGCTATTTTCGCCGTTGTAAGTACTCGAAGCTATTTCCTTTAGATCCTGCAATTGCATCTTTTTGTTTCTTGTTTACACTAGTTTGGCATAATGGACAAGAATGAGCTTCTTATTCTATTTCCTGATTTAAAACATGGATTGTTTGATGCGAAAATTAAAAAACCTATAGAATCTTATTTGCATGCTTGGTAGTAATATTAGTATGAACGCTTTGAACACCATTGTTGATAATGATATAGAACGTTCTAAGCTTGGGGAAGCTGGTTTTCATGATCTTTTTAGTCCCCCAAGCATTGAGGAGAAAATTTTCTTTGATGATACTTTGCCTCCTATTTATGATGATTATAATAATAGTGGTCTTTTGGTGCCACCTACTATGGAGAGTAAATTTTGTTGTGATTATACTATGCCTCCTACACTTGATGAGAATAATAATGATAGCTACTTTGTTGAATTTGCTCCCACTATAACTAATAAAATTGATTATGCTTATGTGGAGAGTAATAATTTTATGCATGAGACTCATGATAAGAATGCTTTATGTGATAGTTATATTGTTGAGTTTGCTCATGTTGCTACTGAAAGTTATTATGAGAGAGGAAAATATGGTTGTAGAAATTTTCATGTTACTAAAACACCTCTCTATGTGCTGAAATTTCTGAAGCTACACTTGTTTTATCTTCCTATGCTTGTCACTTTGCTCTTCATGAACTTGTTTATTTACAAGATTCCTATGCATAGGAAGCATGTTAGACTTAAATTTGTTTTGAATTTTCCTCTTGATGCTCTCTTTTGCTTCAACTACTATTTCTTGCGAGTGCATCATTAAAACTGCTGAGCCCATCTTAATGGCTATAAAGAAAGAATTTCTTGGGAGATAACCCATGTGTTATTTTGCTACAGTACTTTGTTTTATATTTGTGTCTTGGAAGTTGTTTACTACTGTAGCAACCTCTCCTTATCTTAGTTTTGTGTTTTGTTGTGCCAAGTAAAGTCTTTGATAGTAAAGTGAATACTAGATTTGGATTACTGCGCAGAAACAGATTTCTTTGCTTTCACGAATCTGGGCCTAATTCTCTGTAGGTAACTCAGAAAATTATGCCAATTTACGTGAGTGATCCTCAGATATGTGCGCAACTTTCATTCAATTTGAGCATTTTCATTTGAGCAAGTCTGGTGCCTTAATAAAATACATCTTTACGGACTGTTCTGTTTTGACAGATTCTGCCTTTTATTTCGCATTGCTTCTTTTGCTATGTTGGATGGATTTCTTTGTTCCATTGACTTCCAGTAGCTTTGAGCAATGTCCAGAAGTGTTAAGAATGATTGTGTCACCTCTGAACATGTTAATTTTTATTGTGCACTAACCCTCTAATGAGTTGTTTCGAGTTTGGTGTGGAGGAAGTTTTCAAGGATCAAGAGAGGAGTATGATACAATATGATCAAGGAGAGTGAAAGCTCTAAGCTTGGGGATGCCCCGGTGGTTCACCCCTGCATATTTCAAGAAGACTCAAGTGTCTAAGCTTGGGGATGCCCAAGGCATCCCCTTCTTCATCGACAACTTATCAGGTTTCTTCTCTTGAAACTATATTTTTATTCGGCCACATCTTATGTACTTTACTTGGAGCGTCTGTGTGCTTTTGTTTTTGTTTTTGTTTGAATAAATGCTTGTGTGGGAGAGAGACACGCTCCGCTGGTTCATATGAACACATGTGTTCTTAGCTTTTAATGTTCATGGCGAAGGTTAAAACTGCTTCGTTCATTTTTATATGGTTGGAAACGGAAAATGCTACATGTAGTAATTCTAAAATGTCTTGGATAATTTGATACTTGGAAATTGTTGTGCTCATGTTTAAGCTCTTGCATCATATACTTTGCACTCATTAATGAAGAAATACCTAGAGCTTGCTAATTTGGTTTGCATATTTGGTTTCTCTAAAGTCTAGATAATATCTAGTATTGAGTTTTGAACAACAAGGAAGACGGTGTAGAGTCTTATAATGTTTACAATATGTCTTTTATGTGAGTTTTGCTGCACCGTTCATCCTTGTGTTTGTTTCAAATAACCTTGCTAGCCTAAACCTTGTATCGAGAGGGAATACTTCTCATGCATCCAAAATCCTTGAGCCAACCACTATGCCATTTGTGTCCACCATACCTACCTACTACATGGTATTTCTCCGCCATTCCAAAGTAAATTGCTTGAGTGCTACCTTTAAAATTCCATCATTCGCCTTTACAATATATAGCTCATGGGACAAATAGCTTAAAAACTATTGTGGTATTGAATATGTACTTATGCACTTTATCTCTTATTAAGTTGCTTGTTGTGCGATAACCATGTTTACGGGGACGCCATCAACTATTCTTTGTTGAATATCATGTGAGTTGCTATGCATGTCCGTCTTGTCCGAAGTAAGAGAGATCTACCACCTTAATGGTTGGAGCATACATATTGTTAGAGAAGAACATTGGGCCGCTAACTAAAGCCATGAATCATGGTGGAAGTTTCAGTTTTGGACATATATCCTCAATCTCATATGAGAACACTAATTGTTGCCACATGCTTATGCATTAAAGAGGAGTCCATTATCTGTTGTCCATGTTGTCCCGGTATGGATGTCTAAGTTGAGAATAATCAAAAGCGAGAAATCCAAAATGCGAGCTTTCTCCTTAGACCTTTGTACAGGAGGCATGGAGGTACCCCATTGTGACACTTGGTTAAAACATGTGTATTGCAATGATCCGGTAGTCCAAGCTAATTAGGACAAGGTGCGGGCACTATTAGTATACTATGCATGAGGCTTGCAACTTGTAAGATATAATTTACATAACTCATATGTTTTATTACTACCGTTGACAAAAATGTTTCATGTTTTCAAAACCAAAGCTCTAGCACAAATATAGCAATCGATGCTTTCCTCTTTGAAGGGCCTTTCTTTTTACTTTTATGTTGAGTCAGTTCACCTATTTCTCTCCACCTCAAGAAGCAAACACTTGTGTGAACTGTGCATTGATTCCTACATACTTGCATATTGCACTTGTTATATTGCTTTGCATTGACAACTATCCATGAGATATACATGTTACAAGTTGAAAGCAACCGCTGAAACTTAATCTTCCTTTGTGTTGCTTCGATACCTCTACTTTGAATTATTGCTTTATGAGTTAACTCTTATGCAAGACTTATTGATGCTTGTCTTGAAGTACTATTCATGAAAAGTCTTTGCTTTATGATTCAGTTGTTTACTCATGTCGTTACCATTATTTTGATCGCTGCATTCATTGCATATGTTTACAATATGATCAAGTTTATGATGGCATGTCACTCCAGAAATTATCTTTGTTATCGTTTACCTACTCGGGACGAGCAGAAACTAAGCTTGGGGATGCTGATACGTCTCCGACGTATCGATAATTTCTTATGTTCCATGCCACATTATTGATGATATCTACATGTTATATGCACATTTTATGTCATATTTATGCGTTTTCCGGAACTAACCTATTGACGAGATGCCGAAAGGCCGGTTCTGTTGTTCTCGCTGTTTTTGGTTTCAGAAATCCTAGTAACGAAATATTCTCGGAATTGGACGAAATCAACGCCCAGGTTCCTATTTTCCCCGGAAGCATCCAGAACACCCGAGAGTCGCCAGAGGGGGGCCACAGGGGCCCCAGATGATAGGCCGGCGCGGCCCAGGCCCTGGCCACGCCGCCTTATGGTGTCATCGCCTCGTTGACCTCCCGACTCCGCCTCTTCGCCTATATAAAGGTCCCAGACCTAAAACCTCGATACGGAAAAGCCACGGTACGAGAAACCTTCCAGAGCCGCCGCCATCGTGAAGCCAAGATCTGGGGGACATGAGTCTCTGTTCCGGCACGCCGCCGGGACAGGGAAGTGCCCCTGGAAGGCTTCTCCATCAACACCACCGCCATCTTCATCAACGCTGTTGTCTCCCATGAGGAGGGAGTAGTTCTCCATCGAGGCTCGGGGCTGTACCGGTAGCTATGTGGTTAATCTCTCTCCTATTTGCTTAAATACAATAATCTCATGAGCTGCCTTACATGATTGAGATTCATATGATGATGCTTGTAATCTAGATGTCATTATGCTAGTCAAGTGGGTTTTACTTATGTGATCTCCGGAGACTCCTTGTCCCACGTGTGTAAAGGTGACTAGTGTGTGCACCGTGTGGGTCTCTTAGGCTATATTTCACGGAATACTTATTCACCGTATGAATGGCGTAGTGAAGTGCTTATTTATATCTCTTTATGATTGCAATGTGTTTTGTATCACAATTCATCTATGTGCTACTCTAGTGATGTTATTAAAGTAGTCTATTCCTCCTGCATGGTGTAAAGGTGACTAGTGTGTGCACCGTGTGGTTCTTGTCGTAGGCTATGATCATGATCTCTTGTAGATTGTGGAGTTAATTATCATTATGATGGTATTGATGTGATCTATTTGGTTATGTTGATCTTTCATGCACTCTAAGGTTATTTAAATATGAACATTGAATTGTGGAGCTTGTTAACTCCGGCATTGAGGGTTCGTGTAATCCTACGCAATGGTGTTCATCATCCAACAAGAGTGTAGAGTATGCATTTATCTATTCTGTTATGTGATCAAAGTTGAGAGTGTCCACTAGTGAAAGTATGATCCCTAGGCCTTGTTCCTAAATACTGCTATCACTGCTTGTTTAATGTTTTACTGCGTTACTCATTGCTACCATATTACCACCATCAACTACACGCCAGCAAGCTATTTTACGGCACCGTTGCTACTGCTCATACTTATTTATACCACCTGTATTTCACTATCTCTTCGCCGAACTAGTGCACCTATTAGGTGTGTTGGGGACACAAGAGACCTCTTGCTTTGTGGTTGCAGGGTTGCATGAGAGGGATATCTTTGACCTATTCCTCCCTGAGATCGATAAACCTTGGGTGATCCACTTAAGGGAAAACTGCTGCTGTCCTACAAACCTCTGCTCTTGGAGGCCCAACACTGTCTACAAGAATAGAAGTTCCCGTAGACATCATGCAGCCCCACCCGGTCAAACTAACGGTCAAGGCCTATGACCTAACGGCTACCGGCCGTTCTAGCACTTGTGAGTGTTTCAAACTAGAGGAGGGGAAAACTGAGGAAAAACTAAGGGGCTGGGGAAAACTGAGTACAACTAAGGACCTGAGGGCACGAAAATAGAAATCCCTTTAGAAAAAGGGTTAGGTCGGCTCTATGATCACTAATCTTGTTTTAGTAAACTTTAGCTTGAATTACTTAGGATAGATCCTATGCTCATCATGGTTAATGCACTTGGTAAGATGGTGGTCCAAATTATAACACACTACTCCATTTGGTCAACTAAGGCACTTGGAAGGCAAAAATAGAATTTGATATTGGTTTAATTCCATTTACCTAATTGGTATTTAAGCTAAGGGTATACATGGTTTGGGTTATACTTGTGATCCATGATACACAAGTTAGGGAACATTATTCTATGTGGAGTTAATCTAATGTTGAATGGTCTAGGGTTTGGTTATGCTTCACTAATTGAAGTATAAGTGGAATTGAGGTGTGGTAGGGTTCTACTTATGATCCCAAGTGATACATGGATTGGAACTCAAATGTGGTCTAGGGTTTTAGTTGTGATCACCCAAGTGATTCACAAACTAGGATTTGGTTATGGGCATAAGCTATGGTTATGTTTTATTGGCTAGGGTTACTCTTCCTCACCTTGATAGGTTTCTTGTATTAAGATAATACTAGGGTTGTCTCAAGTGTTTGGATAAGCAAGGTTTAAGTGTAATGTCATTACTCCTTCACTCAAGATATGAGAAATGATCTTGTAAATATATGGTCTGCCTAGGAATTCTACCTTGCTATCTTCTGTAGCTTGTTCTTCAGGAAATCTGATAAACCTGCATCTTGTGGTATGGCTCCACCTCCTAACTTCTTCATCTTGATCCTAGCTAATGTATGGAAGGTATCAAGGTTTTGGTTTCCTTGTAGCATGGTACTAGATGATCAAATGGGTGAAGGGTGTGGATCCTTTTATAGTATTGGGCAAGCTCTAGTATCATGACACATAGGTGGGTGACTCTTGTTTTGGTTTGATGAGTAAGGTGATTGGTTCTCACTCCCCCATCCAGAGAACTCCTTTGAGCATGAGGTGGCATAGCTTAGGAGGCAAGCTATGTAGATATTTCATCATATGTGGTATGTTCATTATCCTCTCATATGATTTAGTTTTGGATAGCCAAGTAGCATTTGTTACTAAATATATTGTGGATGGTTTTATTATTGTGGATGAGACATTATATCATGTGTGAGTGTCTCCAAATTATAATTGTGTTCAAAATGTTAAAGATAAAGGTTATGCCCCAATTTTGGATGGACATGTTTGATTTCACCAAGCCATGATCATATGAGTTTAAAAATACTCATAGTTAATTTTATTCAAATAGTTTAAACTATAATTTGTAATGTAAATGAATTTAGTTTTATGAAATTCCATATATTAATAAGTTATGATTTAAATCAGAATGTGTGGATTTTATGCACTTTAGACCCCGTGGTTTACCTTATTTGGTAATAAGATTAGAAGTGAATTAAATTACACACAAAGGTAGTTGCTAACTTTTAAGTGTTAATAAGTTAGCGTTTGATTTTTAAAGAATGTGTTGTTGTAAGGAATATGATGTTATGATTCTTTATAGGATTTGATATTTGATCCTCACTTAAAGTGTTGTGTAATAGTTATAGTTCCATTTGATCCAGCCTATGGATAAAACTATATATGTCTACCCAAAACAAGGTTTTAGCAAAGGTCACATTGAGGTTTATAGCGCTTGACTTGATGAGCTACTTCAATTCCATCAAGTCAAGTGAAACTTCAGTTACCGTGACAAGTTTTATTTGAAAGCGCGAAAAATCCTCGGGTTTTCTATGCATGAATTGAATGCACACTTTAGTGTCTCTCATTTTATAGCCTCTAAACCTGGGATATTACGCATGGCCACGCCACTTAGAGGTTCGAATCTACTGGTTGGTGCCATTCATACATGAATCTCTGCTTAAGAGCATGTCTAACGGGCCCCGTAAAAAACATGCCCATATCACGCGAGTAGAGGGCCCTGTATTAGGTTTTTACAGGCAAAACGCGTGGGAAATAAAAGTACCGTATTCCCAACCCGCGGGTTAGGCTATTTCTCACGCGATTTCGGCCCATAAAAACAGGGTTTTAGACAGATATTTAAGATCAAACATGACCAATACAATCATAGTTCATAGTTTTTACATCAAATCATTACGATCATGGGCAATGTTCAAGCCACAATGGTACACAAAAGTCACAACTCGCCATCACAAAGCGATCAAGCATCAAACATCGAAAGAGTGGTCGAGGAGTCCATCGCCGCCACCACCACCACCACTCATCAGAGACTCACCTCGAGGAGTCGACGCTCCACCACCGATTGCCCCACGACCTTGACGCGCGAGCATCTTCCTCGCCATGATGTCTGCCTTGGTCTCCTTCCACCATGTCAATTGATCCTCGTCCATGTCCTTGGTTGACATCATCATGATCTCCATCTCCTCGGCCAAGAGCTCCTTCATCGCCTTGGCTTCCTTGAGTGCGAGCATCCTCTCATCCAACTCAGCCTTGCGCTTGGCATCTTCCCGCCTAGCTTCCACCTTGGGAAGCTTCACCTCTTTCTTCTTCTCGGTGATGAGAAGATTGGTCTCCAACATCTTCATTGTCAATGTCTCCCTTGACTTCATCATTTGATCCATCTTCTCCTTGAAGCTAGCTGCCTCGGCTTGTACCTTCATCCGCTCCTTCGCTTTCTTGGTGCCCTCGGGCTTGCCTTTGTTTCTTGCACTCTTGTCATCCTCTTCATCATCCATCTTAACCATTGCCGACTTCTTCCACTTGGGAAGATGTTGAAGCAAGGCGAAGTAATGCTGGAACTGAAACTCCTTGTGCTTGGATCCGGCCATGTCTTTGTACCGCAATTGAGCATACTTGGGCTACACAACAACAATAATATGATGAGAAGATGAACACACATAGTTTGCACATCAATAATGGTAGAGAACTTAAATAGTCCTCCGGCACGGATCCACTAGGAGGATTATCCGCCACTTGGTCCATTGCAGCACTCCAACGAGAACAACATGGCTTAATCGTGTCCCACCGGCCTTGAAGGGAGCGGTGATATTGATCCTCAATGCGCTGCCAATAGCGCTTGCCGGTTTGATCTGTGCCGGTGCACGCATCCAACCCCACCCTGCCCCAAGCATGGATCAAAGTCACGTCTTCAACCTCGGTGTAGTTCGACGTGCGTGGCTTCGATGGCGCGGCCGCACCAGGATCGACAACAGTTGGCTCGACCTCAGTCACTTCATCGTCGACCTCTTCGTCGCCATCATCAGCCTCTTCGTCGCCATCATCATCAATCTCCTCGACATGAACCTCTTCATCGAACGGATCGATGCCGGCGTCCAGGTCCACAGAGGACCGTTGAGCATGTCCACGTATGATGTTGTGGACGCACCGTCGAACACCCTATCGGCGTCGGTGAAGGGTGGAATCGGATGCGGCAGAACAAAATGAGGAGGGGTCGCGGCCTTGGACGGCGGGGCGGCGAGGCCGAGACGGCTGGCTGGCTTCTTCGTCTTGGACGACGGGGTTTCCCTCGGCCCCGCGGCCTTTGTCTTCGCGCGACTCCCCTTCGAAGCAGCGGCAGGGGTCACAGCCGGCGCAGCAGCGGCCGTCGCTGGGCTTGGAAGAGGGGTTTCGCGGCCCGCTTCCTCTTCCTGAGCATGGTGGCGGAGATCATGGCCGCTACATCGCCGATGCTCGGCTGACCTCCCATGACGGCCACAGGGACGTTCACCACAATTGACAACGGCGATATACCTTCAGCGGTCAGCGGGGCCTGCAGGAGGTCCATGCCGGCGAGATCGGGACGCATGGTGGCAGGAGAGGGCAGGGTGTTGGAGATCCGGGTGGCAGCGCGGGTTGGTGGGGGTTGGGCGAGCTGAAATCCTTCGTGCGCTGTGAAGGGGAGGAGTGTGGTCGGCCTCCAATTCGGCCTTCCAACCCCCACTAGTAGGGGTCGAGGAGCCGACCCGGGCCGGAACTGGAAATTTTCGATACGGGCCGGCTATTTTACGAGACCTGATAAACACCGCAAAAGCGCCGAAGCACATATTTCAGCGATTATTTTACGGGGTTACAGCGTTTTAGGAGGCCTGTTAGACATGCTCTAAGTTCTAAGTCCTGGTGGTGCTCTTTGGTAGTACTCTACGATATGCACATAACAAAACAAAACTAACATATAAGTTCACATGGACTTCCGCGAACGAAAAAGAGAAAAAACTTCTGGAACATGAATTAAACTTCTAGTGGTGCACTATGCTTTCAAGGCCCGTGAATTAGGGGTTGTTTGGTTCTATCCACATTTTGTCAAGCCAAAGTTTGGCAATTTGCCATGTATTTGGTTCTTGTCACGTTTTGAAGCTGCCACATCTTACTATTCATATGACCCATCTGTCATAGAGTGTATTTTTGTCAACTTTTATCACACTCTGTGGGTTCCAAAATCCAAGCCACACTTGCCAAAGTTAGGCTTGGGAAAGTGTGGCTAGGAACCAAACGGGCCCTTAAACTTCTGGAACACTAATCAGCTATATGTGCTTGCAATATTAGGAAATTTCGTTAGAACAGTTAAAATTTGAAATTTTGGTGTAATTAACATCCTATTTCACATGGCGAAATTTTGTACATTGAAGCAATATCTACCCACACAAGCAGTTTGATATGCCGAAAACAAACTGGTTAAATTTTTTTTTGTATCAAAACAAAACTGAGTTTTAATGTAATAAAAATAAAGTTGCGACGCAAGCAAAATTAAATAATACTGGGACAGAGAACCAATCCTAGGTTGGGTGGTTAGGAGGGTAGTTGTACCCCCAGCCTATCTGGTATATTCATTCAGTGGGAGGTGACGTTTCCGTCGATAACGGTGCGACTGTGATTACTTCGTCAATTTCAAGATTCAACCCGCCGGTTCAGTCTTTCAGAGGTGCTCATACATTTAGGGTGTGCGTGTGTACGTTCATAAGGGTGAATGTATGAGGTGGATGTAGAGGATGAGCGTCCACACATGCATATGACAGAAATGCATAATGAGAGCAAGTGGATTGAGACTTTTACCAAGTAATAGCTGCCATCTCCAGGGACTCGTCTAAAGAAACCATACTTTTTACTGAGTATCTGTGTAGTGTTAGGATCATCAAGTTAGAAGAACTGAAGTTAATAATATCCTATACATAACTAAAAAACAGTATACATGAATATACCATGATGTTTTCAGTGATGATCTCATTATCAAAATTGTCCAAAGTCAGAACAAGTTCCTACAAAACCAGCAAAATCATTATCACAGTGATATGCCAAATAATCCAATAAACCTGTAGTACATCAATCAGCCAATAAATCTTGGAGGTCCATAAATTTGCATTTTTTTTACTAGACAAAAATTTGTCCCATTATTTCACATAGGTATCAAGAGATGTTCATAGTGAGAATCATATGAGTTGCACCTGTTTTATATAATTTATAATTCAAGAAGAACACAATCTAAAGTAGCTAAAAAAAGCATGTTCAGTATAGAGTTGCAGTTTCACACCTTATGACCAAGCTTGGATCTACTGTCGGAAACCCCTCTGCTCTCATCATTCTCAGTGAGCATCTAGAGATAATTGGTGGCAATAAGGCATGATCAGATCATGGAGCAAAAGGCATCGACATCATGGAGCAAAAGGCATTCCTCGGGGGCCTGGTTCGAGGATGCTTTGAGAAGCGGTTCGTGCAATAACGCGACCTCGGCCAGGTAACCAAACGGGCCAAAAAAAGCTGGGCCGATGCGAGCCAAGGGGCAGGCAGGCTACCAAACGTGGCCCAATTGATCCTTCATTTTTTTGTGAAACACAATACAATCAAAGACGCTCACACATACGCGCACACACTCACCCCCTATGAACGCACACACGCACACCCCTACCCCTATGAGCACCTCCGAGAGACTGCATCGAAGATCTGATCCGACGGGTCTTGAGATTGACGAAGTCACCACAGGCGTCTCGCTGTCGACGGGAACGTCGCCTCCCACTAAAGAATATTTCGTTTTTATGAGACACCAAAGTGTCAAATCCGGGATTTAAACTCTGGTGGGTTGAGGGTGCCACTACCCTCCTAACCATCCAACCATAAGTTTGTTCTCTTAATCCTTCGTTCTGAGCTGATGGGGCTCACGAGACATGAAAGTACAGCAACAATTGTTTGACATGCTGAAACGTTTTAATTTATTGACTGTAGTTAAGCTTGCGTATTTAGCTAGTTTTCGAAAGGTTAGATTGGATGCAAATTTCTCTATGAGTGCAAAGAATTTCCTAGAGAAAAAATGACTGACTCGAACAAATAATAATTCTGATACTCATAATTGTATCAATGAAAATCGTCTGCAAAAGAATTTTACAACTAAAATTCCTAACAGTTGGTCAGTTTTCCTGGGAAGCCTCGAGAAACTAGAAGCTCATATATAACCCCCTCCACGCCTATAAATTCTGCCCCCATCCTTCAACTGTTCACACGAACAACACCTGTATACACAATTCTTGGAAATTTCAAGGGGAGAAAGAAAAGACTCCAAGAAATGGGGTGTAAGCTGTCAAGGGCCGGGGAGGGCCCGGGACGTGACGAGGCCGCAGCCGCGGCCGCTGGAACCTCCAGCGATTGCGGAGACGCAGCTACACGGCGGTCGGCGTTGCTGACGCCGTCGACTTCACCTCCCCCAGCGCCGACGCCTTCGTCGCCTTCGCCTCCCCCAGCGCCGACGCCTTCGTCGACTTCGCCTCCCCCAGCGCCGACGCCTTCGTCGACTTCGCCTCCCGCAGCGCCGACGCCTTCGTCGCCGACGGCTTCGTCGCCCTCGCCGTCGAAATCTTCGCCTTCGCCTCCGCAGTCCCCGAGTCCGACGCCTTCGTCGCTATTATCTGCTGATGAGGTTAGGCTCTTGTTCTTGCATTCTTGGGTGATTTCTGTTATGTCCCCTTCGCAAGCCTGAAGCCTCTCGTTCTTGCATTCTTGGTGATTTACGCCTCCGCCTCCGCCTCCGCAGTCCTCAACATCGACGCCTTCGTCGACATCGTCTACTGATGAGGTTAGGCTCTCGTCCTTTCTTGCATCATCTTTTGCTGGCCCTGTTCCGTTCTTTATCGATTTTTCTGCCGTGTGTGATTCGTTGATCCTCTGGTTTTAACACTGCAAAAAATAGCGATTACAGGAAGACCTGTGGGAAGAGGAGTTCCTACACTCTATTGAAATCACGCACCCTCAGGTATGAATCTTGGCTGCAGAAAAGGGACCGATCTCTCGTCAACCTCGAATCTTTATTGACGGTTCCTGATTATTTATGGTACCTGTTGATGAACTGCATCTTGCTGGATCCTCTGATCCAAGTGTGCAAGCTATGAACCTCGGTTCTTTGAAATTGGTTGGAACTGTAAGATTTAGATACTGTGGTTTCAGCTACTGAAAAATGTTCATCACAGGAAGACGAACGGGGGGAGGAGCAGGAAGTTGATCCATTTCTGGAGTCTCTTGGCACCACTCATCTGACTAGCACACGCTCTCAAGTATGAATGATTCACCCCCTTTATTGACTCTTTAAGCTCGTTAATTAGACTTGTCCAATTAGAAATGCTCAACCTAATATAGTCTGAATGTTAGCTCATATTTACTCCATGATCTGATCATGCCTTATTGCCACCTTTCAATTATCTCTAGATGATCACCGAGAATGATGACAGTGGAGGGGTTTCCAACAGTAGATCCAAGCTTGGTCATAAGGTGTGAAACTGCAACTCTATACTGAACATGCTTTTTTTAGCTACTTTAGATTGTGTTCTTCTTGAATTATAAATTTTATAAAACAGGTGCAACTCAGATGATTCTCACTATCAACACCTGTGAAATAATGGGACAAACTTTTGTCTAGTAAAAAAAAATGCAAATTCGTGGACCTCCAATATTTATTGGCTGATTGATGTACTAAAGTTTTATTGGATTATTTGGCATATCTCTGTGATCATGATTTTGCTGGTTTTATAGGAACTTGTTCTGACTTTGGACAATTATGATAATGACATCATCACTGAAAAGATCATGGTATATTCATGTATACTATTCTTTAGTTATGTATACGATACTATTAACTTCAGTTCTTCTAACTCCGTGATCCAACACTACACAGCTACTCAGTAAAAAGTATGGTTTCTTTAGACGAGTCCCTGGAGATGGCAGCTGTTTTTACAGAGCTTTCATTTTCAATTACTTGGTAACAGTCTCAATCCACTTGCTCTCATTATGCATTTCTGTCATATGCATGTGTGGACGCTAGAAATAATTGATGTTTAAACAGGAGAATACTGTAGAAATAAAGGATGATGACAATCGCAAGAAAGAAGCTGCCCGCCTCAGACAGCGTGTTGAAACATACATGCTAGCTTGTTATCGTTACGACGAAGACTTACTGCCTGCTTTTTGTGTATGTATTACTCAATTCTCAGCTTAGAACACATTTATTCAACTTTTCCAGTGTGTATATTCTTTTCAGACAACTCCATTGAGTTTCAGATACAACTATAGTTGGCGTTGGCTCGTTGTCTAGCAAACTGACAGTCCTTTAAAACGCTTTGCCTTCGGGTAGCACATACATACCATAAGTGGGTCGAGTCTACATTATATGTACTTGTAAATTACATGTATGCTTTGCATGCTCCATAGATCAAACATACATGTTATACATAAATTTTCCATCTATCACAGAAAACAAAAAACTGTATATGCTGGATATGGTTACCATTTATCATGGGATTGTCCCTTTTGCTACTTTGCATAGTGTTCAGTTATTTCGAATTTACAGGTTCTGCTACATTAGTAGACTGACTGAAGTCAAAGATTCTTGTACGTTACTACAAATGCATTTCAAACAAAATAGAGTTGGCGTTTTTAACACTGTATCTGAGCACTCTTCTGTTTGGGATCCTTTACAGTCATTTGCACAATTCCCAAATAACTTAGTTTACTATGCTCGATACTGGTTAAGATTTGTTGCATTTGGTTTCCCTTACAATATATGTTGAATAATCACTTAATTTGCTAAATTTATGTTTGCAGGGATTTGAATCTGTGGTTAGCTTAATTGAACAGGGGTATGGTTAAACCATCCTGAGAATTTCAAGCTATATCTACAACATAAACCAATTCTTTCTGATTGAGTCCTCACTGTTAAAACCTTTCTGTTTTGTAGCCTTGCTGCCGGAGAACTATATCACATGGAGATGACTGAACATGTCACATCACAAAGTGAGGATTCTTAATGATTATTATTATGTTGTCTATTTCAGGAAATAACAGAACTTTGTTGTTCAGTATTGCCCCTCCTCAGGTCGCTGACTGAGATTGAGATACGCATGAGCAAAGACTACTACCATGCTTTTCTTCCAGGAGACTATGAATCAGTTTCTGAGGTTAGGCGGATTGTGACCTGACACCATCCACCCAATAATAATAATAATAAATCTTCTTGAGTAACTTCTGCAATGCTTTTTTGGAGGAGATTATGAATCAGTTTTTGAGGTTAGACTAATTGTGACATGACACCATCCACCAAAACAAAAAAATCTTGTTGAGTAACTGTGATATGTTTATTGTGTGTCTATGCTCACGCTTTAGAAATTTTCATTGCATTGATACTGATGAAATCTTATTAGCAGAGACTATTTCTTGAAATTTGCTTTTAAATTCTGAAACTTTAAAACTTCATTACTATGCTATGATTTCGGCTATTCGCCAATTGTTGGGAATATTCTTGGTGAGCAAAGTTCTTTTTGGAAAGCTTATTTGATATTCTGAAATACCAGGGGGAAAACAGGGTGTCTTTTTTGTCCTCGCCACTCTTGTATTCCGAAAAGTTTGCTATGTTAGTTAATTTCTTGAATTAGTTCGTCGTTTTCGTTGTCGATCTTCCATTATCCACACTGTTCAGAAGTGGAGGAATTGATCTATCTCTATATTATAGAAATTTATTCAGCACAAAATATTTTTGGAACTACATCAACTAAAATTTACAACTCTTTTGCTTGTGTTTTTTTAAACAGCTTTGCATATGGGAAGTGCGTGCTGAGGACGGCGAAGCCAACCATATGCAGATCAGAGCGCTTGTAGATGCACTAGGCATCCCTCTTATCCTGGAAAATCTTGATGGAAGCTCGCCTGTAAGGCTTAATCCGCATCACATCTACCCTAGTCAAGAATCTAAAGCAGAAGAATTGGAGCAGTCAATTGATTGTGATGATACCACAACACCCATGGCCCATGTTGAGCGTGAGGGGTCTAGAAACTTGTCGCCGGCAGAAAGAAGGAGGTTCGTGACCTTATTATATAGGCCTGGGCACTATGATATCATTTATCCGAAATAGAACTATCCATGGAAGATGACTCTGGTCTGTAACACTTCTGATTGAATGATATTGCGCTATATCTCTAGGCTAGAAATTTATATTTGATTCTGGATCTTGACACTTGTCCTGCTGCTGCCTGAGTTTATAGACCTACTGCATTTGTCTCCTTCATTTTGTAAGAGCATCCGTCTCTGTTTGTGTCATGACGTGTTGTGGAGAGTGGATTTTCAGCAGGCTGCTATGGCACATGATCAGGGGTGTTAAAACCGTCTTGAACACCCCTACACAGGATGATGCACATACTAAAATTTGGCTTCTCAATCTGAATAAGTTGAAATGTGTACAAAATAAACAACTTTCTGTAGCAATTTGTACATTATTTTTCCAAACAGTTGATATGCTTGTTGCTGAAAAATATGATGTCATATTTTACTGAAAATGACATGCATTATAATGTTGCACAACGTCTGTAATATGTTGCTGATCATGATACAATGTCACAGAAGTGCATGCGGACAAATATGGGGGGTGGGGGAATCAAACAATAGAACTTTGTTCACCGAACTATAAGCTTTTCTTTACAAAAACATCACTGTTGTTGCTCTTGCTAAAGTTTACTCGAGCTTTCGAAGAGGCTTTACCACCTCTGCATATCAGGTCTTTTTCATTGTTGACATCGTGGTCGCTCCACTTAGCTGCAGCATGATAAAATATCTGCATGTTGTTGAGAGATTTTGCTCCTGCCAGAATGTACCTGGCAAACTCTACCTCTGTTTCGGTCCCACAATACCCTTCAAGTATCACATATTTTAGATGCTTTTTGAGGCAGATAACTGTATTAGCTGCTGGTAACCGCCTCTGTGCATGCGCCTTTTTATCCTTATTTGAGCAGAAGAAGTTGTAGCGCTGCATGTCGCAAAGGAGTAGCAAGACAAGTTAACCATCAATGAGCCAAACTTACAGTGAAAAGTCTGTTTATGAAAAATTGAAGGTTAATTGATTACCCAAATCTCAAGAGTCTGCAAAGACGGGAATAAACTTAACATGTGTGCCACCTTCCCCAGCTCCTCGATATCGCTGAACTTCATGCTGAGTTTCAGTGTTGTTACGATGGGGATCGACCTCTGCATAAAGGGAAAAAAATGACAGTCAATACCATGATATATTTACAGAGTAGAGATACATTAGCTGTCTTCAGTTGTGACAAAATAGTAAAATCTAAAATAAACAAGCAAAAAAATTCGTAAAAACGCAAAAGGCATTGCACTTAGATGCATTGATAGAAAAAAAAGAGCCTTCAACGGAATTCCAAAAAAAAAGGTCTTGAAACCGGCCGGAAGAGAATAAGTGCATGAATTAAATACTCAGACGAAAATAGTAGAGAGGCGTGCGTACCTTAGGCATAATCCTGAAGCACGGCGAGTCCAGCGTGTCAAGTGCAATGCCAACCGACGTCCGGGATTTACAGGGCATGGCAGCTTGGTTGATGATGGCGGGATAGAGCTGCCAAATATCGGCATGCCAGAGCTGGAGGCTTTGGAGATTAGGCGTGCCCCTGAAGGAGATCTCCCGGATGGGGACGTGCGGCGACCCGATGGTGACCCGGAGGAGGGTGCTGGAGCGGGGGGCGAAGCAACGGAGCTCATGAACCCGGATGAGGTGCAGCTCCCGCAGCGCCGGGCAGCCGGCGATCAGGCGGTGCAGCCCCGCGTCGCCGATCACCACGGAGGACAGGTGCAGGACGACCAAGCTAGGGAAGGTGCATGGTCCGTCGGTCGTGCGGGGGTGGAGCTTGCACCAGCGAAGCTCAAGATGGCGGAGCGCGGTGCCCGGGCCGGCGCCCGTGCTGGCGCGCAGGAGGTTCGCGGGAAGCATTGGCCGGGGGCCGTCGCGAGCGAACCTGATGACGAGGCTGCCATCGACGCGCCTACCTTCTAGGGCATGCAGCCACGGGAGGGTCGTTTCGTCTTTGAGGGTGTCCACGTGGAAGCGGCGGATCCGAACGGTGCTGTGGGAGGAGAGGGCACCCGAGATTAGCCGCCCAGCGCCAGGGGAGTGATCGCCGACGTCGAGCTCGAGCGGCAGCGAAGGCCAGAGAGGCCGCCAGCGGCGGGAGAGCGCCATGGTAGCGGCCGCGTTCTTGACGGGGAGGAGAGACACGATGCTGCCCAGCACGCAGTCCGGGAGAAGGCTGATGTGGTCCTGCTCCATGTCCATCGTCCTCGCTCGTCCTGCTGTGAACTGATTTTCTCAAAGCTTCCATTGGCTTTTATAACAGTCTGCCTCCAACACCCCGATCATGTCTCGGAAAGAGAACAAGTCCGAAACTAAACCGTCCAAAACTCTCGGGCATCACTAGCAATCGGCCTCCGATCGATATCTAGCTTCCATCGGACTAGTCTCTGGCCGTAAGATAGGAAGCAGGATTGACGTCAGATTTTTAGCTAGGCCCCGAGCGATTCTTTCCTTGAAACAAGGACCCGATGGCATGCCTCTGATAATAAATGCTCCTGTAATTCACATCCTCTTCTTCCAAGCTCCAACGCACAACCATGGTGTTAAACATATTTTGTACCGTATGCATAGAGTATGGTGTAGTACTCCAACTCTCTACATACCCCTTTGTATTCAGCCACCATAGGGGCTTTTCTAATCCAATATAACTCGAAGCACGAGCTCTCAACGGGGCATCGTTTCCCTGCACGCTAACATGGTAATCATAACGATCTTCCTTCCCATCTAGCCGCCGCCTGTGAAACCGATCTACAAGCTAGATTTTTTCGCCGCCGATGTGATCAGTTGATCACCGCTGCCGCCACAACCTACAAATCCTCTGCCGCCGCCGTGATCTCGTGATCGCCACCGCCACAACCAACAAAACCACAACCTACAAATCCTCTGCCGCCGTCGTGATCTCGTGATCGCCACCGCCGCCACAACCAACGAAAACAATCTCTCTGCCGCCGTCGTGATCTCGTGATCGCCACCGCCACAACCAACAAAACCACAACCTACAAATCCTCTGCCACCGCCGTGATCTCGTGATCGCCACCGCCGCCACAACCAACGAAAACAATCTCTCAGCCGCCGTCGTGATGTGTTGATTGCCGCTGCCTCCATCCCAACAAACACCTACAAAAACAATCCCCACACCCTCCCTCCCGAACATTCGATGGCGTCCTCCTCGACTGCTTCCTCAGCGGTCATTGGTGCTCCGCCTGCTATCAAGTTGAAGAGCGAGAACTATCTATACTAGAAGGCACATGTTCTGCCCGCTCTCCATGGCGCTCGTGTCATGGGGCTTCTCGAAGGCTCCGACCGCTCCCCACCTGAAGAATTGGAGGTTGAAGACGACAACAAGAAAACCGTGAAGCTGTCGAACCCGGCCTATGACACTTGGATTGCCAGAGATCAGCAAGTTGCGAGCTACCTCCTCAACTCTTTGAGCGAGGATGTTCTAGCCCATGTGTTTGGTCTTAAGCATGCTGCAGATATCTGGGACGCTCTTACTGATCTTTTCTCCATGCAGTCTAAGGCCTGAGTCGATTTTCTGCGTAGAGCTCTTGCCAATACAAAAAAGGAGGCTATGACATTGGATCAGTTCATCTCCAAGATGTGTGGGTTCGCGTCTGAGCTTGTCGCAGCTGGAAAACGAGTTGATGATGACGAGCTCAAAGACTACATCCTTAATGGGCTCGACGTGGACTACAACTCACTCGTCGCCTCCATCAATGATGTCCCAAGTACCACCCTAAACGACATGTGTTCTCAGCTCAAGGCGTTTGATATGCGTCAGACTATGCTCACTGCCCCAGGACAACACACAAGCACATTTGTCTGTGCCAACCTTGTAGCTCGTGGAGGAAGCACTGGCAAGCATCCACCACGGGATGATGCGTGTGGTCGCCTAGACTAGCGCCCAGACCAGCGTCGCCGTGATGATACTCGTCGTCGTGATGACACCTACTGCCGCGATGATGGCTACCGCCGCAATGATAACTACCGTCGGCGTGATGATGGTTATCCAAGCTGTCGTGATGTGTACCAAGGTCGCCGTGATGATGGTTACCAAGGTCGCCGTGATGATCAGTGCCGTCCACCTCAAGGAGGTCATCGGCGCCGTCCCCTTGGCAAGATGTGATGTGCCAAATCTGCGAAAAGGACGGCCACCCCGCCAATGAATGTTGGTGGCGTTATGCTGATCGCGGTGATGGTGATGATTCCGAAGAAAAGGGGGCTTATGGTGTTGATACCAAGTGGCACATGGATTCCGGTGCCACAAATCACATTATCGGAGAGTTAAACACACTGGCCACGCGTGACACCTACAATGGCCGTGATCAAGTTCATAATGTGAGTGGCAAAGGCATGCCCATTTACACATGTTGGTCATTCAATTTTGCATACCCCTTATAGTTCCATTCATCTTCACAATATTCCACATGTTCCTAGTGCTTCGAAAATTTTACTTTCCACACATAAAATTGCTCTTGATAATCATGCCTTCATTGAGTTTCACCTATTTTTTTCTTGATTAAGTATCAGGTCACGAAGAAAATTCTGTTTAGAGGTCATGTCATGGTGGTTTATATCGTCTAATACCAGTCTCCACAGGGTCCCCCAAGCATGCCTTCATCACCATCAAGCCTTCATCCTCTACGTGGCATTGCCTCCTCAGCCACCCTTCATCCTTTATTGTTCAAAAAGTTCTTAGGAAGCATAAATTATCGCATTCGCCAGAAATAACTCCTTACATATGTGATCCTTGCCAACAAGCCAAGAGCCATCATCTACCATATCCGGTCTCCACTAGTGTTTCTACTACTCCCTTGGAACAAGTCTTTTCTGATGTATGGGGTCATGCCCCTCCCTCTGTTGGCAAAAACTTATATTATGTAAACTTCATCGATGATTATAGTAAATTTACTTGGATTTATTTGCTCAAGAAACGCTCTGATGTTTTACAAGTGATGTGGGCATTACCTGTCGGGTACCCAATATTAGTATACCTCCTCCAGCCCAACTAGGGGCCCATGAAGATTGCCCAACAAACAAGGTGGACCCGCATGTCGGTTCCAGCAAAGGAGACCTACTATAAAATGAATTTTTGATAAACAAGGCAAGAAGACATCGTTAAAGGAATGACTAGAATAGATCTCATTGTAACCTAGTCGAGTTTGGACAGGACTCTCGAGACATGACCTGCTATATAAAGGCCAGGAGGGGGTCTGCCAAACAACGAAACATCAATACGTAGAACCATCGCAAGTTAGAGCTAAAAACCTAGAATCCTTGCCTCTCGGTGAGTCGACTATAGCAGCCTATCGGCTACCTCATTGTAACTCGATATATTCGATAATCAAGATCAGACAAGCAAGAAGTAATGGTTTTACCTCATCGAGGGTCCCGAACCTGGGTAAATATCTCTCCCCATTTTGTTTGGTATCTGAAGTCTCGTGCTAGCCTGCAGGATTCCGTCAACCCTAAGCCCCTCATGGTGGGCATTGCTGAGGAGCACCCTCGTCAATTGGCGCCGTCTGTGGGAAATCTGCTGGTACAAGGCACTTCATCGGCAGCTCCGATCATGTGGGCTACATCTTCGGCGGCATCACCGACATCATCATCGGCTCCATCGTCACCAAGCTCGGGGAACTCGGTTCGTTTTGGGTCCTTGGAGTTTACTCCGCACAGCGACGCGTCGCGTTCGGCCTTCTCAGGCCTGTGCGGCGGGATGGACCTAACGTTCGGGAGCGTTCACTTCTGCGTCCACTCTGGGGGCATCCTTCAGCTCCCTGACCCATTTGCTCTCAGCACATCAATAACTGCGGCTTCATCGACTGTTGCATCAACCGCTTCATCACCGATCACGATCGATCTATTGGTTACGTTATCGGCATCGACTCCAACATCGTTGACATCGACATCTTCACGCCATTCCATGTCATCTATATCCATTGGATCTGACGATTCTGCATCGTCAGATCTAACGTTGTACTACTCGCCTCAAGCTGCGATACTAGGCATGGGCTAGGCTCGGACGATACACCTTTCGTCTGCAGCGCCAAGTACTCCTTCGACGAAGAGAGTATCGACAACATCACTAGGGCGATCACCTAGAAAGCGTCCCACCACCAAATTTATGCTTTCATCAACCCTTTTACGGGAAGCGAACTCTCCGAAGGTGAGCGCACCCCACGTGTCAATCGTGGTGGACGTTGCAGTGTCGAAGCCAGCGCCAGCAATGACGATAGCGCTTACATCATCACCGAGGAAGAGTGGGAGATTGCTCGCAACGCCATAGCCAATAACACTCGGATTCCCATTGGAGCTTCGGCAGGAACTCTCAACATGTATCACGGTATTATAGAGAAGAATCGAGTTCGGTTAGCAAATGAGCAAGCTGACCTCAATCGGCACCGCAGGCAGCCAATCAATCAAGCGAACGACGAAGGGGATTACCTTCGCACGGGAGCGCGTCTCACAGCAACCAAGGTCAGGGAGATTTCGGCCACGAATCCCTCGCCTTTCAGAAGCCGATGCAAGGGAGATTACCTCGACTCCCTCCAACTCTTTCATGACTATGGACACCGCGGGCATGGTCAGGCCAAAGACTGTCGAAGGGGCAATAGCCAACCTCGCAGCTTATTTGATCAACCACCAGCCAACACCCAATGATCCAATGGTGCAAGCTCATAGGGGCGCTTTGGAAAGTCTTGCGATCCTCGGAGATAAGCTCACCCCTAGAAAAGAGAAAATTGCGCATCAAGGTAGCGGATCTAATCATCGCTCAAAAGATGCCCACGATGACATTACGCAGAGTAAAACTGACAAAGCTCGTCGTTGACGTGCTACAAGAGAAGGCTATGACAGCGATGATTCCGAGGAAACTCAAGAGTATGATGGTGAACTCTGAGGTGCCGATTGTCTAAGCGACAGGATTCAGGAGGCGATGTCGCCGAAGAGATTTAATCCTACTCCTACTGATGCCGCCAAATATGACAGTCAGCAGGAGCCAAGGTTGTGGATAGATGATTATCCGCAAACCGTAATCTTACACAAGGGAAACCAAGTGGCGGCAATGCAATGTCTGCAACTTTACCTGAAAGATTCGGCATGAGCATGGCTGAGGGGCTGCCGAAGGGATCCATCAAGTCATGGGAAGACTTAGTCGACGCTTTTGTAAAAAAAATTCTAGGCCACATACAAAAGGCATGTCGGAATCGAAGAATTGCGCCAATGCTATCAGAAGCCGAAGGAGTCAATGCGTGCGTACATTGGACGTTTTACTAAACTTCTGAATGTTGCCGAAGATGTCTCTGTTGACAGGGCGATTGACGCCTTCAGCGATGGCATCCAACGAGAATCTTACATCAAGGAACTCGGCCGGAAGAAGCCGAAGACTATTACCAAGCTCATGGAAATTGCTAATAGTTGGGCTGATAGAGAAGATCATGTGCGGAAACCTCACCCGCGCAGTGACGACAAGGAACATGATTAGAAACACGAGTCAGATCATCGTCGTGATCACCAAAAAAGAGGAGAGACAGTGGGTACGAAACCTTCGGCGACACCAACATTGTAGCTACCGGATACTCCGATCGACGTGATGATCGGTACAACTTAAAGATTTCACGACCTAAATTGAGTGAAATGATTGTACAATTCTACTATCTAGAATCTAAGATTTTAGTCTGAAAATTAAGATTCTACGGTTTACAATCCTAACATAGAGGTTCTGGTTTGATTCAGAATCACGATTCTAACAACTTCATTTTGTGGTAATTTGACATGATGGATTTTTCTTTGAATTCGGTGCTGGGCAGCGTTGGCTTGTCGGAGCTAGTAGTCGTTACAACCTTCCTTGAAAGTAGATGACATCGAGAATGGCATGGATCTATCGCATCAGAACACACAAGTAGATCTGGGCGGTCCATTAGCACATTGAAATAAAGATTTGGAATTTCAAGTAGTCTAAAAGGCCAGAAGGAGAGTATGATATGTTCAGCGAAGACATGGTGTTAAACATATTTTGTACCGTATGCATAGAGTATGGTGTAGTACTCCAACTCTGTACATACCCCTTTGTATTCAGCCACCATAGGGGCTTTTCCTATCCAATATAACTCGAAGCACGAGCTCTCAACGGGGCATCGTTTCCCTGCACGCTAACATGGTAATCATAACGATCTTCCTTCCCATCTAGCCGCCGCCTGTGAAACCGATCTACAAGCTAGATTTTTTTGCCGCCGATGTGATCTGTTGATCACCGCCGCCGCCACAACCTACAAATCCTCTGCTGCTGCAGTGATCTCGTGATCGCCACCGCCACAACCAACAAAACCACAACCTACAAATCCTCTACCGCTGTCGTGATCTCGTGATCCCCACCGCCGCCACAACCAACGAAAACAATCTCTCTGCCGCCGCCGTGATCTGTGCCAACCTTGTAGCTCGTGGAGGAAGCACTGGCAAGCATCCACCACGGGATGATGCGTGTGGTCGCCTAGACTAGCGCCCAGACCAGCGTCGCCGTGATGATACTCGTCGTCGTGATGACACCTACTGCCGCGATGATGGCTACCGCCGCAATGATAACTACCGTCGGCGTGATGATGGTTATCCAAGCTGTCGTGATGTGTACCAAGGTCGCCGTGATGATGGTTACCAAGGTCGCCGTGATGATCAGTGCCGTCCACCTCAAGGAGGTCATCAGCGCCGTCCCCTTGGCAAGATGTGATGTGCCAAATCTGCGAAAAGGACGGCCACCCCGCCAATGAATGTTGGTGGCGTTATGCTGATCGCGGTGATGGTGATGATTCCGAAGAAAAGGGGGCTTATGGTGTTGATACCAAGTGGCACATGGATTCTGGTGCCACAAATCACATTACTGGAGAGTTAAACACACTGGCCACGCGTGACACCTACAATGGCCGTGATCAAGTTCATAATGTGAGTGGCAAAGGCATGCCCATTTACACATGTTGGTCATTCAATTTTGCATACCCCTTATAGTTCCATTCATCTTCACAATATTCCACATGTTCCTAGTGCTTCGAAAATTTTACTTTCCACACATAAAATTGCTCTTGATAATCATGCCTTCATTGAGTTTCACCTATTTTTTCTTGATTAAGTATCAGGTCACGAAGAAAATTCTGTTTAGAGGTCATGTCATGGTGGTTTATATCGTCTAATACCAGTCTCCACAGGGTCCCCCAAGCATGCCTTCATCACCATCAAGCCTTCATCCTCTACGTGGCATTGCCTCCTCAGCCACCCTTCATTCTTTATTGTTCAAAAAGTTCTTAGGAAGCATAAATTATCGCATTCGCCAGAAATAACTCCTTACATATGTGATCCTTGCCAACAAGCCAAGAGCCATCATCTACCATATCCGGTCTCCACTAGTGTTTCTACTACTCCCTTGGAACAAGTCTTTTCCGATGTATGGGGTCATGCCCCTCCCTCCGTTGGCAAAAACTTATATTATGTAAACTTCATCGATGATTATAGTAAATTTACTTGGATTTATTTGCTCAAGAAACGCTCCGATGTTTTACAAGTGATGTGGGCATTACTCGTCGGGTACCCAATATTAGTATACCTCCTCCAGCCCAACTAGGGGCCCATGAAGATTGCCCAACAAACAAGGTGGACCCGCATGTCGGTTCCGAGCAAAGGAGACCTACTATAAAATGAATTTTTGATAAACAAGGCAAGAAGACATCGTTAAAGGAATGACTAGAATAGATCTCATTGTAACCTAGTCGAGTTTGGACAGGACTCTCGAGACATGACCTGCTATATAAAGGCCAGGAGGGGGTCTGCCAAACAACGAAACATCAATACGTAGAACCATCGCAAGTTAGAGCTAAAAACCTAGAATCCTTGCCTCTCGGTGAGTCGACTATAGCAGCCTATCGGCTACCTCATTGTAACTCGATATATTCGATAATCAAGATCAGACAAGCAAGAAGTAATGGTTTTACCTCATCGAGGGTCCCGAACCTGGGTAAATATCTCTCCCCATTTTGTTTGGTATCTGAAGTCTCGTGCTAGCCTGCAGGATTCCGTCAACCCTAAGCCCCTCATGGTGGGCATTGCTGAGGAGCACCCTCGTCAATTGGCGCCGTCTGTGGGAAATCTGCTGGTACAAGGCACTTCATCGGCAGCTCCGATCATGTGGGCTACATCTTCGGCGGCATCACCGACATCATCATCGGCTCCATCGTCACCAAGCTCGGGGAACTCGGTTCGTTTTGGGTCCTTGGAGTTTACTCCGCACAGCGACGCGTCGCGTTCGGCCTTCTCAGGCCTGTGCGGCGCGATGGACCTAACGTTCGGGAGCGTTCACTTCTGCGTCCACTCTGGGGGCATCCTTCAGCTCCCTGACCCATTTGCTCTCAGCACATCAATAACTGCGGCTTCATCGACTGTTGCATCAACCGCTTCATCACCGATCACGATCGATCTATTGGTTACGTTATCGGCATCGACTCCAACATCGTTGACATCGACATCTTCACGCCATTCCATGTCATCTATATCCATTGGATCTGACGATTCTGCATCGTCAGATCTAACGTTGTACTACTGCCTCAACTGCGATACTAGGCATGGGCTAGGCTCGGACGATACACCTTTCGTCTGCAGCGCCAAGTACTCCTTCGACGAAGAGAGTATCGACAACATCACTAGGGCGATCACCTAGAAAGCGTCCCACCACCAAATTTATGCTATCATCAACCCTTTTACGGGAAGCGAACTCTCCGAAGGTGAGCGCACCCCACGTGTCAATCGTGGTGGACGTTGCAGTGTCGAAGCCAGCGCCAGCAATGACGATAGCGCTTACACCATCACCGAGGAAGAGTGGGAGATTGCTCGCAACGCCATAGCCAATAACACTCGGATTCCCATTGGAGCTTTGGCAGGAACTCTCAACATGTATCACGGTATTATAGAGAAGAATCGAGTTCGGTTAGCAAATGAGCAAGCTGACCTCAATCGGCACCGCAGGCAGCCAATCAATCAAGCGAACGACGAAGGGGATTACCTTCGCACGGGAGCGCGTCTCACGAGCAACCAAGGTCGGGGAGATTTCGGCCACGAATCCCTCGCCTTTCGAAGCCGATGCAAGGGAGATTACCTCGACTCCCTCCAACTCTTTCATGACTATGGACACCGCGGGCATGGTCAGGCCAAAGACTGTCGAAGGGGCAATAGCCAACCTCGCAGCTTATTTGATCAACCACCAGCCAACACCCAATGATCCAATGGTGCAAGCTCATAGGGGCGCTTTGGAAAGTCTTGCGATCCTCGGAGATAAGCTCACCCCTAGAAAAGAGAAAATTGCGCATCAAGGTAGCGGATCTAATCATCGCTCAAAAGATGCCCACGATGACATTACGCAGAGTAAAACTGACAAAGCTCGTCGTTGACGTGCTACAAGAGAAGGCTATGACAGCGATGATTCCGAGGAAACTCAAGAGTATGATGGTGAACTCGAGGTGCCGATTGTCTAAGCGACAGGATTCAGGAGGCGATGTCGCCGAAGAGATTTAATCCTACTCCTACTGATGCCGCCAAATATGACAGTCAGCAGGAGCCAAGGTTGTGGATAGATGATTATCCGCAAACCGTAATCTTACACAAGGGAAACCAAGTGGCGGCAATGCAATGTCTGCAACTTTACCTGAAAGATTCGGCATGAGCATGGCTGAGGGGCTGCCGAAGGGATCCATCAAGTCATGGGAAGACTTAGTCGACGCTTTTGTAAAAAAAATTCTAGGCCACATACAAAAGGCATGTCGGAATCGAAGAATTGCGCCAATGCTATCAGAAGCCGAAGGAGTCAATGCGTGCGTACATTGGACGTTTTACTAAACTTCTGAATGTTGCCGAAGATGTCTCTCGTTGACAGGGCGATTGACGCCTTCAGCGATGGCATCCAACGAGAATCTTACATCAAGGAACTCGGCCGGAAGAAGCCGAAGACTATTACCAAGCTCATGGAAATTGCTAATAGTTGGGCTGATAGAGAAGATCATGTGCGGAAACCTCACCCGCGCAGTGACGACAAGGAACATGATTAGAAACACGAGTCAGATCATCGTCGTGATCACCAAAAAAGAGGAGAGACAGTGGGTACGAAACCTTCGGCGACACCAACATTGTAGCTACCGGATACTCCGATCGACGTGATGATCGGTACGATGATCAACGCAGCGACAGACACGACGATTGTCGGGATGGTAACTGCAACGGTTCTCGAGGAAATCGAGTCAATTATAGGGAACGACCACCACGGGTCCCGGAGATACCGTTCGCCAATCAGTTAAATGCTCCTTGTTACATCCACGCGTACATCGACCCGAAGGACAACACCAAAAAGTCGAGTCATCTGCTCAGGGACTGCCGATAGTTTCTTGATCTTCAGAAGTTATATGAGTCGAATAAAGGGCAGGCGTAGCTCCCGAGCCCACCGCCGCCACCTCAGCATCATGTTCAACAAGTTCAAACTCGTGCCTCTAACGAAGCTTTCCCTCCACCTCGAGGACAGATGAGCATGATCCACAAGACTGGTATCTCCAGAAGAGAAATGAAAAAGCTCACGCAAGAAATTAATCTTGCAGAAGGCACCATGGCTAACGTCCTAGAATTCATCGATTGGTATGGGAAAAGCATCTTGTTCAGTAGAGCCGATCACCCGATATCTATTCCAAGGCCAGGCCATGCAGCTCCGGTAATCAAAGCACAAATTGGAGGGTTCAGCATGAGCAAAGTATTCATGGATGGTGGAAACGGACTGAATCTGATATTCGCAAGGACAGTCAAGAATATGGGTATCGCAGTCGACATGTTGCAGGAGACTGATACGTGTTTCTATGGCATTTTTCAAACCTTGCCAGCATACCCTCTCGGTAGGATCTCCTTGAATGTAATCTTCGGGAAACCCGACAATTTCAGGAAGGAAAGGATCGAGTTCGAGGTAGTAAATTGGGAATCACAGTACCATGCTATCCTTGGAAGATCAACTTGCGCTAAATTCATTGCCGTACTACACTATGTGTATTTAAAGTTCAAGGTTCCAGGCAACAACAGGACCAATATCACGGTTCACGAAAGCTTTTCTCGTTCGGATAATTATGAGCGAGAGTTCCAGAAGATTGCAGCTAAGTTTGGGATAAAACAGGAATTAAAAGCTATCGAATTTGCTCCCAAAAAGTTAGCTCTTGAAGGCAAGGAATCTAAGATTAAGGAGGTAGACAACAACAAGAAGACGAAGAAACAACCCGATGATCCTGCAACGATAGTACCAACTATCAAAGCTTCGACAGCAGACGTTAGAGCCTCAGCAGAAGGCACTAACCCTTTGGCAACAATTGGCAATGCTTCTACGGAAACTATGGGCGCCACCCTGGAAGCCACCGGCACTTCAGCAGACGTCGGCCAAGCCAAGAAGGACCCTCCTCTTACTTAAGAAGATGAATGGTGGCATACATCTTTACCTTTAGTAGCATTTTTATTTTCAATCAGGCTTTTTAAGCCAAAGAAAGTTAGCTTATCTTATCGTTACAGACTTATTAATAAAGTTCAAGTTTCGTTTATGCAAGCAATCGACTGATTCGGGACACCCGACAAATTTTTCAAGATTCTTTGCATAATACCGCGAACGACGACTTCAGAAAATATGAATATAGTAAGCGGACCCGATAAAAAAGATCGGGAGCCGCCTGGTGTCTACGGGTGCTTCTATTCTTGTAGATAGTGTTGGGCCTCCAAGAGCAGAGGTTTGTAGAACAGCAGCAAGTTTCCCTTAAGTGGATCACCCAAGGTTTATCGAACTCAGGGAGGAAGAGGTCAAAGATATCCCTCTCAAGCAACCCCGCAATCACGATACAAGAAGTCTCTTGTGTCCCCAACACACCTAATACACTTGTCGGATATATAGGTGCACTAGTTCGGCGAAGAGATAGTGAAATACAAGTGGTATGAATGAATATGAGCAGTAGTAACGGCGCCATAAAAGTGCTTGCTGGCGTGCAGTTGATGGTAGTAATATTGCAGGAAGTAAAGATGCAGTAAAACAGTAAACAAGCGATGATTGCAGTATTTGGAAACAAGGCCTAGGGATCAAACTTTCACTAGTGGACACTCTCAACATTGATCACATAAATAAATAAGTTCTCTTCCTTTGTGCTACATATACTCTTGTTTGATAATGAACACCATTCGTTGTGTAGGGCTACGAGAGCACCTCAATGCCGGAGTTAACAAGCTCCACAACATTCGACATTCATATTTAAGTAACCTTTAGAGCATAATAGATCTTTTCAATTTAAACCGAGTACTAACATAGCATGCACACTGTCACCATCACACTACGAAGGGGGAATAAATCACATCAATACTATCATAGAACTCCATAACCTACAAGAGATTATGATCATAGCCTATGCCAAGTACTACACGATGCACACACTGTCACCATTACACCGTGAAGGAGGAATAGACTACTTTAATAACATCACAAGAGTAGCACATAGACTAGTAGTGATACAAAACTCATATGAATCTCAATCATGTAAGGCAGCTCATGAGATCATTGTATTGAAGTACATAGGAGAGAGATTAACCACATAGCTACCGGTACAGCCCCTTAGCCTCGATGGAGAACTACTCCCTCCTCATGGGAGACAACAGCGTTGATGAAGATGGCGGTGGTGTTGATGGAGGAGCCTTCCGGGGGCACTTCCCCGTCCCGGCGGCGTGCCGGAACAGAGACTCATGTCCCCCAGATCTTGGCTTCGCGATGGAGGCGGCTCTGGAAGGTTTCTCGTATCGTGGCTTTTTCGTATCGAGGTTTTAGGTCAGGGACCTTTAAATAGGCGAAGAGGCGGACTCGGAGGGCTGACGGGGCGATGACACAACACGGGGGCGCGGCCCAGGCCCTGGCCGCGCCGCCCTATCATCTGGGCCCACCAGAGCTCCACTCTGGTGGCTCTCAGGTGTTCTGGAAGCTTCGTGGAAAAATAGGATGCTGGGCATTGATTTCGTCCGATTCCGAGAATATTTCCTTACTAGGATTTCTGGAACCAAAAACAGCAGAAAACAACAACTGGCACTTCGGCATCTCGTCAATAGGTTAGTTCCGGAAAACGCATAAATATGACATATAATGTGTATAAAACATGTGTGTATCATCATAAAAGTAGCATGGAACATAAGAAATTATAGATACGTTTGGGACGTATCAAGCATCCCCAAGCTTAGTTCCTACTCGCCCTCGAGTAGGTAAACGATAACAAAGATAATTTCTGAAGTGACATGCTATCATAATCTTGATCATACTATTGTAAAGCATATGAGATGAATGCAGCGATTCGAAGCAATGATGAAGATAATGAGTAAACAAATGAATCATATAGCAAAGACTTTTCATGAATAATACTTTCAAGACAAGCATCAATAAGACTTGCATAAGAGTTACTCATAAAGCAATAAATTCTTAGTAAAGGCATTGAAGCAACACAAAGGATGATTAAGTTTCAGCAATTGCTTTCAACTTGTAACATGTATATCTCATGGATAATTGTCAACATAAAGCAATATAACAAGTACAATAGGTAAACATGTAAGAATCAATGCACAGTTGATACAAGTGTTTGCTTCTGGGATAGAAAGAATAGGCAAACTGACTCAACAATAAAGTAAAAGATAGGCCCTTCGCAGAGGGAAGCATTGATTACTATATTTGTGCTAGAGCTTTTCATTTTGAAAACAAGAAACAATTTTGTTAACGGTAGTAATAAAGCATATGTGTTATGTATAAGATATCCTATAAGTTGCAAGCCTCATGCATAGTATACCAATAGTGCTCGCACCTTGTCCTAATTAGCTTGGATTAACACGGATTATCATTGCATAGCACATGTTTCAACCAAGTGTCACAAAGGGGTACCTCTATGCCGCATGTACAAAGGTCTAAGGAGAATGTTCGCATTGGATTTCTCGCTTTTGATTATTCTCAACTTAGACATCCATACCGGGACAACATAGACAACAGATAATGGACTCCTCTTTTAATGCATAAGCATTCAGCAACAGTTAATATTCTCATAAGAGATTGAGGATTGATTGTCCAAACTGAAACTTCCACCATGAATCATGGCTTTAGTTAGCGGCCCAATGTTCTTCTCTAACATTATGCATACTCAAACCATTTGATCATGAAAATCTCCCTTACTTCAGACAAGACGAACATGCATAGCAACTCACATGATATTCAACAAAGGTAAAAGTTGATGGCGTCCCCAGAAACATGGTTACCGCTCAACAAGCAACTTATTAAGAAATAAGACACATAAGTACATATTCTTCACCACAATAGTTTTTAAGACTATTTGTCCCATGAGCTATATATTGCAAAGGCAAAGAATAGAATTTTAAAGGTAGCACTCAAGTAATTTACTTTGGAATGGCGGAGAAATACCATGTGGTAGGTAGGTATGGTGGACACAAATGGCATAGTATTTGGCTCAAGGATTTGGATGCACGAGAAGAATTCCTCTCAATACAAGGCTAGGCTAGCAAGGTTGTTTGAAGCAAACTCAAGTATAAAATGGTGCAGCAAAGCTCACATATGAACATATTGTAATCATTATAAGACTTTACATCGTCTTCCTTGTTGTTCAAACACCTTAACCAGAAAATATCTAGACTCTAGAGAAACTAATCATGCAAACCAAATTTTAACAAGCTCTATGTAATCCTTCATTAATAGGTGCAAAGTACATGATGCAAGAGCTTAAACATGATCTATATGAGCACAACAATTGCCAAGTATCAAATTATTCAAGACATTATACCATTTACCACATGCGGCATTTTCTGTTTCCAACCATATAACAATTAACGAAGCAGTTTCAACCTTCGCCATGAACATTAAAAGCTAAGAACACAAGTGTTCCTATGTACCAGCGGAGCGTGTCTCTCTCCCACACAAGCATGTATTTATTCAGACAAAAACAAAAATAAAAACAAACAGACGCTCCAAGTAAAGCACATAAGATGTGACGGAATAAAAATATAGTTTCACTAGAGGAACCTGATAAGTTGTCGATGAAGAAGAGATGCCTTGGGCATCCCCAAGCTTTGACGCTTGATTCTTCTTAAAATATGCAGGGATGAACCACGGGGGCATCCCCAAGCTTTGACTTTTCACTCTTCTTGATCATATTGTATCATCCCCCTCTCTCAGGGCCGGTCCTAGGATTTTTAGGGCCCGGGGCGAAATTAGAATTTAAGGTCCTAGCAATAAAACTTCGGGAATTTTTATTGGGGCACGTCCGCATGAAGGCGTGACACAACCCAGGTCGTTGAAATTTGGAACAAGAGGACGTGATTTCCGAATTCCTGCCACCACCTCAAAACTTTTGATTGGGTCATGTAAATTGTTGCCACGCTATATGTCGGTTCTAAAGCTTATATTGCACATGTAATAGCCGTGGATGAGGTGTGGTCTCGTCTCGCTTTTCTGCATAGCCACCTAGTGTCAGCGATGAATCATCCTCAACTCTTGTTCGAACGACGCATAACGTGCGGATAAGAATTAGACCAGTATACTATTCATGGCTTGATGTTTCGCCTTTTTTAAAATTGTTTATCCTCAAACAAATCAACCAACATGCTCTACTCGAAAAAAATGTGTCGATTGGGTGCTACATTTCCTGGATCAATCTATAGGCCAGAATCTATCCCAAGACTCTATCACACCGGCCCCACTCAGTTATAAGTTTAAAAAGCCCAAGCTAACTGAAGGAGAGAAAAGACCAAACGGATCAAAGGAAAAAAAGGCCCAGCTTGCAACCCACGTGCCGTTTCATTTTCGTCTACCTCAAATCGTATAGGAAAGAAACTTCCATCCGCTCCGATGGCGCCGCCGCACATCAGCTGCCTCTGCTCAGTTACTGCATAAGCCTGAGAAAGCTGTGAGTTGGGGCCCCTCTGGCTCGCGGGCCTAGGGCAGCCGCCCCGCTTGCCCCCCCTCAGGGCCGGGCCTGCCCTCTCTTGACCCTTGAAAACTTCCTCCACACCAAACTCAAAACAAACTCATTAGAGGGTTAGTGCATAATTAAAATTCACATGTTCAGAGGTGACACAATCATTCTTAACACTTCTGGACATTGCTCAAAGCTACTGGAAGGAAATGGAACAAAGAAATCCATCCAACACAGCGAAAGAGGCAATGCGAAATAAAAGGCAGAATCTGTCAAAACAGAACAGTCCGTAAAGACGAATTTTATGAGGCACCAGACTTGCTCAGATGAAAATGCTCAAATTGAATGAAAGTTGCGTACATATCTGAGGATCATGCACGTAAATTGGCAGATTTTTCTGAGTTACCTACAGATAATCATACCCAAATTCGTGACAGCAAGAAATCTGTTTCTGCGCAGTAATCCAAATCTAGTATCAACCCTACTATCAAAGACTTTACTTGGCACAACAAATGCAATAAAATAAGATAAGGAGAGGTTGCTACAGTAGTAACAACTTCCAAGATTCAAATATAAAACAAAATTGCTGTAGTAAAATAAACACATGGGTTATCTCCCAAGAAGTGCTTTCTTTATAGCCATTAAGATGGGCTCAGCAGTTTTAGTGATGCACTCGCAAGAAATAGTAGTTGAAGCAAAAGAGAGCATCAAGAAGCAAATTCAAAACAAATTTAAGCCTAACATGTGATGCGTGTAGTTGACACGTCCGTTGGGAACCCCAAGAGGAAGGTGTGATGGGCACAGCGGCAAGTTTCCCTCAGTAAGAAACCAAGGTTTAATCGAACCAGTAGGAGTCAAGAAGCACGTTGAAGGTTGATGGCGGCGAGATGTAGTGCGGCGCAACACCAGAGATTCCGGCGCCAACGTGGAACCTGCACAACACAACCAAAGTACTTTGCCCCAACGAAACAGTGAGGTTGTCAATCTCACCGGCTTGCTGTAACAAAGGATTAACCGTATTGTGTGGAAGATGATTGTTTGCAGAGAAAATAGTAAAAACAAGTATTGCAGCAGATTTGTATTTCAGTATTAAAAGAATGGACCGGAGTCCACAGTTCACTAGAGGTGTCTCTCCCATAAAGATAAAAGCATGTTGGGTGAACAAATTACAGTCGGGCAATTGACAAATAGAGAGGGCATAACAATGCACTTACATGACATGATAAGTATAGTGAGATTTAATTGGGCATTACGACAAAGTACATAGACCGCCATCCAATCGCATCTATGCCTAAAAAGTCCACCTTCAGGTTATCGTCCGAACCCCCTCCAGTATTAAGTTGCAAAGCAACAAACAATTGCATTAAGTATGGTGCGTAATGTAATCAACAACTACATCCTCGGACATAGCGCCAATGTTTTATCCCTAGTGGCAACAGCACAACACAACCTTAGAACTTTCTGTCACTGTCCCGGTGTCAATGCGAGCATGAACCCACTATCGAGCATAAATACTCCCTCTTGGAGTTAAAAGCAAAAACTTGGCCGAGCCTCTACTAGTAACGGAGAGTATGCAAGATCATAAACAACACATGTGTAATAACTTGATAATTAACATGACATGGTATTCTCTATCCATCGGATCCCGACAAACACAACATATAGAATTACGGATAGATGATCTTGATCATGTTAGGCAGCTCACAAGATCTAACAATGAAGCACAATGAGGAGAAGACAACCATCTAGCTACTGCTATGGACCCATAGTCCAGGGGTGAACTACTCACTCATCACTCCGGAGGCGACCATGGCGGTGTAGAGTCCTCCGGGAGATGAATCCCCTCTCCGGCAGGGTGCCGGAGGAGATCTCCGAATCCCCGAGATGGGATCGGCGGCGGCGGCGTCTCGGTAAGGTTTTCCGTATCGTGGTTTTTCGCATCGGGGTTTCGCGACGGAGGCTTTAAGTAGGCGGAAGGGCAGAGTCGGGGGCCAGACGAGGGGGCCACACCATAGGGCGGCGCGGGCCCCCCCGGGCCGCGCCGCCACGTGGTGTCGCCACCTCGTGGCCCCACTTCGTGTGTTCTTCGGTCTTCTGGAAGCTCCGTGGAAAAATAGGCCCCGGGTCTTCGTTTCGTCCAATTCCGAGAATATTTCGTTACTAGGATTTCTGAAACCAAAAACAGCGAGAAAACAGGAACTGGCACTTCGGCATCTTGTTAATAGGTTAGTTCCAGAAAATGCACGAATATGACATAAAGTGTGCATAAAACATGTAGGTATCATCAATAATATGGCATAGAACATAAGAAATTATCGATACGTCGGAGACGTATCAAGCATCCCCAAGCTTAGTTCTGCTCGTCCCGAGCAGGTAAAACGATAACAAAGATATTTTTTGAAGTGATATGCCATCATAACCTTGATCATACTATTTGTAAACATATGTAGTGGATGCAGCGATCAAAACAATGGTAATGACATGAGTAAACAAGTGAATCATATAGCAAAGACTTTTCATGAATAGTACTTCAAGACAAGTATTAATAAGTCTTGCATAAGAGTTAACTCATAAAGCAATAAATCAAAGTAAAGGCATTGAAGCAACACAAAGGAAGATTAAGTTTCAGCGGCTGCTTTCAACTTGTAACATGTATATCTCATGGATAATTGTCAACATAGAGTAATATAACAAGTACAATATGCAAGTATGTAGGAATCAATGCACGCTTAATCACAAGTGTTTGCTTCTTGAGGTGGAGAGAGATAGGTGAACTGACTCAACATAAAAGTAAAGAGAATGGTCCTTCAAAGAGGAAAGCATCGATTGCTATATTTGTGCTAGAGCTTTTATTTTGAAAACATGAAACAATTTTGTCAACGGTAGTAATAAAGCATATGAGTTATGTACATTATATCTTACAAGTTGCAAGTCTCATGCATAGTATACTAATAGTGCCCGCACCTTGTCCTAATTAACTTGGACTACCGGATCTTTGCAATGCACATGTTTTGACCAAGTGTCACAATGGGGTACCTCCATGCCGCCTGTACAAAGGTCTAAGGAGAAAGCTCGCATTTTGGATTTCTCGCTTTTGATTATTCTCAACTTAGACATCCATACCGGGACAACATGGACAACAAATAATGGACTCCTCTTTAATGCATAAGCATGTGGCAACACTTATTATTCTCATATGAGATTGAGGATATATGTCCAAACTGAAACTTCCACCATGAATCATGGCTTTAGTTAGCGGCCCAAAGTTCTTCTCTAACAATATGCATGCTCCAACCATGAAGGTGGTAGATCTCTCTTACTTCGGACAAGACGGACATGCATAGCAACTCACATGATATCCAACAAAGAATAGTTGATGGCGTCCCCGAAACATGGTTATCGCTCAACAAGCAACTTAATAAGAGATAAAGTGCATAAGTACATATTCAATACTACAATAGTTTTTAAGCTATTTGTCCCATGAGCTATATATTGCAAAGGTGAATGATGGAATTTTAAAGGTAGCACTCAAGCAATTTACTTTGGAATGGCGGATAAATACCATGTAGTAGGTAGGTATGGTGGACACAAATGGCATAGTGGTTGGCTCAAGTATTTGGGATGCATGAGAAGTATTCCCTCTCGATACAAGGTTTAGGCTAGCAAGGTTATTTGAAACAAACACAAGGATGAACGGTACAGCAAAACTCACATAAAAGACATATGGTAAACATTTATAAGACTCCATACCGTCTTCCTTGTTGTTCAAAACTCAATACTAGATGTTATCTAGACTCTAGAGAAACCAAATATGCAAACCAAATTAGCAAGCTCTAAGTATTTCTTCATTAATGGGTGCAAAGTATATGATGCCAGAGCTTAAACATGAGCACAACAATTGCCAAGTATCAAATTATCCAAGACATTTTAGAGTTACTACATGTATCATTTTCCAATTCCAACCATATAACAATTTAACGAAGATGAAACTTCGCCATGAATACTATGAGTAGAGCCTAAGGACATATTTGTCCATATGCTACAGCGGAGCGTGTCTCTCTCCCATAAAGTGAATGCTAGGATCCATTTTATTCAAACAAAACAAAAAACAAAAACAAACCGACGCTCCAAGCAAAGTGCATAAGATGTGACGGAATAAAAATATAGTTTCAGGGGAGGAACCTGATAATGTTGTCGATGAAGAAGGGGATGCCTTGGGCATCCCCAAGCTTAGACGCTTGAGTCTTATTATAATATGCAGGGGTGAACCACCGGGGAATCCCCAAGCTTAGAGCTTTCACTCTCCTTGATCATATTGCATCATACTCCTCTCTTGATCCTTGAAAACTTCCTCCACACCAAACTCGAAACAACTCATTAGAGGGTTAGTGCATAATAAAAATTCACATGTTCAGAGGTGACACAATCATTCTTAACACTTCTGGACATTGCATAAAGCTACTGGACATTAATGGATCAAAGAAATTCATCCAACATAGCAAAAGAGGCAATGCGAAATAAAAGACAGAATCTGTCAAAACAGAACAGTCCGTAAAGATGGATTTTATTAGGCCACCAGACTTGCTCAAACGAAAATGCTCAAATTGAATGAAAGTTGCGTACGTATCTGAGGATCATGCTCGTAAATTGGCGTAATTTTCTGAGCTACCTACAGGGAGATAGACCCAGATTCGTGACAGCAAAGAAATCTGGAACTGCGCAGTAATCCAAATCTAGTACTTACTTTTCTATCAAAGACTTTACTTGGCACAACAAAACTCAAAACTAAGATAAGGAGAGGTTGCTACAGTAGTAAACAACTTCCAAGACACAAATATAAAATAAAAATACTGGAGTAAAAACATGGGTTGTCTCCCATAAGCGCTTTTCTTTAACGCCTTTCAGCTAGGCGCGAAAGTGTATCTCAAGTAACATCAAGAGATGAAGCATCAACATCATAATTTGTTCTAATAATAGAATCATAAGGTACCTTCATTCTCTTTCTAGGGAAGTGTTCCATACCTTTCTTGAGAGGAAATTGATATTTGATATTACCTTCCTTCATATCAATAGTAGCACCAACGGTTCGAAGAAAAGGTCTTCCCAATATAATGGGGCAAGATGCATTGCATTCAATATCCAAGACAACAAAATCAACGGGGACAAGGTTATTGTTAACCATAATATGAACATTATCAACTTTCCCCAAAGGTTTCTTTTTAGCATTATCGGCGAGATTAACATCCAAATAACAATTTTTCAATGGTGGCAAGTCAAGCATATCATAGACTTTTTTAGGCATAACAGAAATACTTGCACCAAGATCACATAAAGCATTACAATCAAAATCTTTGACTCTCATTTTAATGATGGGCTCCCAACCATACTCTAGCTTTCTAGGAATAGAAGTTTCAAGTTTTAATTTCTCTTCTCTAGCTTTTATGAGAGCATTTGTAATATGTTTTGTGAAAGCCAAGTTTATAGCGCTAGCATTGGGACTTTTAGCAAGTTTTTGCAAGAACTTTATAACTTCAGAGATGTGGCAATCATCAAAATCTAAATCATTACAATATAAAGCAATGGGATTATCATCCCCAAGGTTGGAAAAAATTTCAGCAGTTTTATCACAAGCAGTTTCAGCAGTTTTAGCAGTTTCGGGTAATTTTGCGCGCTTTGCACTAGGAGTAGAAGCATTGCTAACACCAATTATTTTACCATTGATAGTAGGAGGTGCAGCAACATATGAATCATTAGCATTGCTAGTGGTGGTAATAGTCCAAACTTTAGCTACATTTTCCTTTTTAGCTAGTTTTTCATTTTCTTCTCTATCCCACCTAGCACGCAGTTCAGCCATTAATCTTATATTCTCATTAATTCTAACTTGGATGGCATTTGCTGTAGTAACAATTTTATTTTCAATATCATCAGGTTTAGCAGCCATTTTATTAATTAAAGAAGATTGTGACGCAGAACATGTATGAGATTCGGTCTTCGACATTTGCAAGTTTAGTTTGCAACCCAGAAATCTCCATATTCAGATTTTCAAGTTGATTTCCTATTTTCTTCAACAAGGTAGATTGCTCATTCATAGTTTTAGTAAACAATTTATTTTGCTCATACTGTGATTGCATAAAGCTCTTGGTGGAGCTTTCAATTTCTAACATCTTTTCCTCATTAGGTGAAACATATCTACCATAAGAATTACCATTAGCAGGATGTGGTCTAGAATTTTGAGCAACCAACGAAGCTAACGGAACATTATTAGGATCAACATTAGTCCTACCATTAACAAGCATAGACATAATAGCATCAATCTTATCACTCAAGGAAGAGGTTTCTTCAACAGAATTTACCTTCTTACCTTGTGGAACTCTTTCCGTGTGCCATTCAGAGTAATTAACCATCATATTATCAAGAAGCTTTGTTGCTTCACCAAGAGTGATGGACATAAAGGTACCTCCAGCAGCTGAATCCAATAAATTCCGCGAAGAAAAATTTAGTCCTGCATAGAAGGTTTGGATGATCATCCAAGTAGTCGATCCATGGGTTGGGCAATTTTTAACCGAGAGATTTCATTCTTTCCCAAGCTTGAGCAACATGTTCATTATCTAATTGTTTAAAATTCATTATGCAACTCCTCAAAGATATAATTTTAGCAGGGGGATAATATCTACCAATAAAAGCATCCTTGCATTTAGTCCAGGAATCAATACTATTCTTAGGCAGAGATAGCAACCAATCTTTAGCTCTTCCTCTTAATGAGAAAGGAAACAATTTTAATTTTATAATATCACCATCTACATCTTTATATTTTTGCATTTCACATAGTTCAACAAAATTATTGAGATGGGCAGCAGCATCATCGGAACTAACACCGGAAAATTGCTCTCTCATGACAAGATTAAGTAAAGCAGGTTTAATTTCAAAGAATTCTGCTGTAGTAGCAGGTGGAGCAATAGGTGTGCATAAGAAATCATTGTTATTTGTGCTAGTGAAGTCACACAACTTAGTATTTTCAGGGTTGGCCATTTTAGCAATAGTAAATAAAACAAACTAGATAAAGTAAATGCAAGTAAACTAATTTTTTTGTGTTTTTGATATAGCAAACAAGACAGCAAATAAAGTAAAGCTAGCAACTAATTTTTTTTGTGTTTTGATATAATGCAGCAAACAAAGTAGTAAATAAAATAAAGCAAGACAAAAACAAAGTAAAGAGATTGAGAAGTGGAGACTCCCCTTGCAGCGTGTCTTGATCTCCCCGGCAACGGCGCCAGAAATTTGCTGCTGGCGCAAAGTTGACGTGGGAGTTAGAGATCTCTGTGGTGTACCTTTTCTTCAGGTCCCCGGCAACGGCGCCAGAAATTTGCTTGATGCGTGTAGTTGACACGTCCGTTGGGAACCCCAAGAGGAAGGTGTGATGCGCACAGCGGCAAGTTTCCCTCAGTAAGAAACCAAGGTTTAATCGAACCAGTAGGAGTCAAGAAGCACGTTGAAGGTTGATGGCGGCGAGATGTAGTGCGGCGCAACACCAGAGATTCCGGCGCCAACGTGGAACCTGCACAACACAACCAAAGTACTTTGCCCCAACGAAACGAGTGAGGTTGTCAATCTCACCGGCTTGCTGTAACAAAGGATTAACCGTATTGTGTGGAAGATGATTGTTTGCAGAGAAAATAGTAAAAACAAGTATTGCAGCAGATTTGTATTTCAGTATTAAAAGAATGGACCGGGGTCCACAGTTCACTAGAGGTGTCTCTCCCATAAAGATAAAAGCATGTTGGGTGAACAAATTACAGTCGGGCAATTGACAAATAGAGAGGGCATAACAATGCACATACATGACATGATAAGTATAGTGAGATTTAATTGGGCATTACGACAAAGTACATAGACCGCCATCCAAGCTGCATCTATGCCTAAAAAGTCCACCTTCGGGTTATCGTCCGAACCCCTCCGGTATTAAGTTGCAAAGCAACGAGACAATTGCATTAAGTATGGTGCGTAATGTAATCAACAACTACATCCTCGGACATAGCGCCAATGTTTTATCCCTAGTGGCAACAGCACAACACAACCTTAGAACTTTCGTCACTTGTCCCGGTGTCAATGTAGGCATGAACCCACTATCGAGCATAAATACTCCCTCTTGGAGTTAAAAGCAAAAAACTTGGCCGAGCCTCTACTAGTAACGGAGAGCATGCAAGATCATAAACAACACATGTGTAATAACTTGATAATTAACATGACATGGTATTCTCTATCCATCGGATCCCGACAAACACAACATATAGAATTACGGATAGATGATCTTGATCATGTTAGGCAGCTCACAAGATCTAACAATGAAGCACAATGAGGAGAAGACAACCATCTAGCTACTGCTATGGACCCATAGTCCAGGGGTGAACTACTCACTCATCACTCCGGAGGCGACCATGGCGGTGTAGAGTCCTCCGGGAGATGAATCCCCTCTCCGGCGGGGTGCCGGAGGAGATCTCCAGAATCCCCCGAGATGGGATCGGCGGCGGCGGCGTCTCAGTAAGGTTTTCCGTATCGTGGTTTTTCGCATCAGGGGTTTCGCGACGGAGGCTTTAAGTAGGCGGAAGGGCAGAGTCGGGGGCCAGACGAGGGGGCCACACCATAGGGCGGCGCGGGCCCCCCCGGGCCGCGCCGCCACGTGGTGTCGCCACCTCGTGGCCCCACTTCGTGTGTTCTTCGGTCTTCTGGAAGCTCCGTGGAAAAATAGGCCCCTGGGTCTTCGTTTCGTCCAATTCCGAGAATATTTCGTTACTAGGATTTCTGAAACCAAAAACAGCAGAAAACAAGAACTGGCACTTCGACATCTTGTTAATAGGTTAGTTCCAGAAAATGCACGAATATGACATAAAGTGTGCATAAAACATGTAGGTATCATCAATAATATGGCATAGAACATAAGAAATTATCGATACGTCGGAGACGTATCAACATGCTTCCTATGCATAGGAATTTTGTAAATAAACAAATTCATGAAGCATAATGCAACAAGCATAGAAAGATAAAACAAGTGCAGCTTCAAGATTTTCAGCAAAAAGAGAGGTGTTTTAGTAACATGAAAATTTCTACAACCATATTTTCCTCTCTCATAATAACTTTCAGTAGCATCATCAGCAAACTCAACAACATAACTATCACATAAAGCATTCTTATCATGAGTCTCATGCATAAAATTATTACTACTCCCAACATAAGCATAATCAGTTTTATTAGTTGTAGTGGGAGCAAATTCAACAAAGTAACTATCATTATTATTCTCATCAAGTGTAGGAGGCATAGTATAATCACAATAAAATTTACTCTCCATAGTAGGCGGCACCAAAAGACCACTATCATTATAATCATCATATATGGGAGGCATATCATAATCAACATAAACTTTCTCCTCAATACCCGGAGGGCTAAAGAGATCATTTTCATCAAAACCGACCTCCCCAAGCTTAGAATTTTCTATATCATTAGCAACAATGGTGTTCAAAGCGTTCATACTAATATCATTGCTACTAGCATGCAAATAAGGTTCCATAGGTTTTTTAATTTTCGCATTAAACCATTCATGTCTTGACTCGGGAAATAGTACAAAAAGCTCACAGATGTTTTCCATTATGCCTTACTAGTGTAAACAAGAAACAAAAAGATGCAATTGCAGGATCTAAAGGAAATAGCTTCGAGCACACACACAACGGCAACATAAAAGTACTAAGTTACCTGGGACCGGAGTATGAGTGTCTTTTACCTTTCCTCCCCGGCAACGGCGCCAGAAAAGTGCTTCGTTGCCGGGATCCGGTGTGTGAGTGCTTTTTACCTTTCCTCCCCGGCAACGGCGCCAGAAAAGTGCTTGGTGTCTACGGGTGCTTCTATTCTTGTAGACAGTGTTGGGCCTCCAAGAGCAGATGTTTGTAGAACAGCAGCAAGTTTCCCTTAAGTGGATCACCCAAGGTTTATCGAACTCGGGGAGGAAGAGGTCAAAGATATCCCTCTCAAGCAACCCTGCAATCACGATACAAGAAGTCTCTTGTGTCCCCAACACACCTAATACACTTGTCAGATGTATAGGTGCACTAGTTCGGCGAAGAGATAGTGAAATACAAGTGGTATGAATGAATATGAGCAGTAGTAACGGCGCCAGAAAAGTGCTTGCTGGCGTGCAGTTGATGGTAGTAATATTGCGGGAAGTAAAGATGCGGTAAAACAGTAAACAAGCGATGATTGCAGTATTTGGAAACAAGGCCTAGGGATCATACTTTCACTAGTGGACACTCTCAACATTGATCACATAAATAAATAAGTTCTCTTCCTTTGTGCTGCATATACTCTTGTTTGATAATGAACACCATTCGTTGTGTAGGGCTACGAGAGCACCTCAATGCCGGAGTTAACAAGCTCCACAACATTCAACATTCATATTTAAGTAACCTTTAGAGCATAATAGATCTTTGCAATTTAAACCGAGTACTAACATAGCATGCACACTGTCACCATCACACTATGAAGGGGGAATAAATCACATCAATACTATCATAGTAATAATTAACTCCATAACCTACAAGAGATTATGATCATAGCCTACGCCAAGTACTACACGATGCACACACTGTCACCATTACACCGTGAAGGAGGAATAGACTACTTTAATAACATCACAAGAGTAGCACATAGACTAATAGTGATGCAAAACTCATATGAATCTCAATCATGTAAGGCAGCTCATGAGATCATTGTATTGAAGTATATAGGAGAGAGATTAACCACATAGCTACCGGTACAGCCCCTTAGCCTCGATGGAGAACTACTCCCTCCTCATGGGAGACAGCAGCGTTGATGAAGATGGCGGTGGTGTTGATGGAGGAGCCTTCCGGGGGCACTTCATCGTCCCGGCGGCGTGCCAGAACAGAGACTCCTGTCCCCCAGATCTTGGCTTCGCGATGGCGGTGGCTCTGGAAGGTTTCTCGTACCGTGGCTTTTTCGTATCGAGGTTTTAGGTCAGGGACCTTTAAATAGGCGAAGAGGCGGAGTCGGAGGGCTGACGGGGCAATGACACAACAGGGGGGCGCGGCCCAGGCCCTGGCCGTGCCGCCCTATCATCTGGGCCCACCAGAGATCCCCTCTGGTGGCTCTCGGGTGTTCTGGAAGCTTCGTGGAAAAATAGGATGCTGGGCATTGATTTCGTCCGATTCCGAGAATATTTCCTTACTAGGATTTCTGGAACCAAAAACAGCAGAAAACGGCAACTGGCACTTCGGCATCTCGTCAATAGGTTAGTTCCGGAAAACGCATAAGTATGACATATAATGTGTATAAAACATGTGTGTATCATCATAAAAGTAGCATGGAACATAAGAAATTATAGATACGTTTGGGACGTATCACCGCCTATGCTGTTTATACTCAAAAGATTATCATCTAAGCTTCGGGGAACATGCGAGTCCTGCAATTGATGATAATCAAATGGTCTTTGAAAAATACGACAAAAATACACATTGTTCTTTGTCAAAGCCTCAGGGAACATGCGAGCGCTGCAAAATGACGAAGACGATACAAATTAAGAAAGGCCCACATCAGAACATCAAACATAGAGTACTAAGAGCAACGAAGTCGATAAGGCGCATAGTCTCCTCGATTTACTCGGGGGCTGCTGCCGACAAAATATATGCTTTCGGTTATAGCAAAGTTACGATTACTACGGGTTCATTGGGCCCGCAACATGAGTTGATCACTCAATAATTTATTTCCGATATTTTACAAAGCATCATAATACCGATGCCGAGAAAACTAGCGCGCCAAAACTTGCAGCTTAGTTGATAAATACTCCAAATATTGCCACCGGCATTAAAATATGATCCTATGAAGCAACGAGACTTTGTCAAAAAGTGACAAAAGCATCGTCTTCAAGAATTTCTTCATCTCTACGAAGGATCTTTGAGATTGATGCAAAGGAAAAATTCATCGACCAACTCATTTCCTGAACATTGATATGAACACGAAGGGAAAAATTCAAGATTTTGTAAATAAGTTACATCGTAGTACACGTGAATAAACTTATACCCAAGATACTCGAATATTTGGGTATGAGGAGTCATCAGCAAAGTGATTTACAGCGATTATATCGATTACAACAGAAGTACAGTAGCATCAAAGTTATTCATGGGAAATTCCGACTGCACGGTTTGCTATGGAACTAACCTCCAATCTAGCAAGTACAATGGAGGCAGGTTTTATGATGGCAGGAAAGTACTGGCTCAAAATTGCCTGCCTTTGCGATCGCTTCCAAGTCCAATAAAGGATGCTGAGATAGCACAAAAGCAAAACTTGTTTCTGCTCCAGCAAGAAGTTGGCTGCGAACCGAAGCGCGGACTCTCTTGGCGTTTTTTGAAATTTGACATCAAAGCCAGCAGTGACGGAGGAACTGAATTGAGAGGGAACATGACTTTCCATATCATCCTCAGGCCTGCATAACATTTATCAAAAAAATCGGTGCACTTGTTGCACCTGATCCTGGAATTTTGCAATGGTGGTAGCTTTTGACTTGTTCGGCCAGAAGACTTCATTGAATTGTGATAGATTCGATAAAGCGTCAACCCGTTCATGAACTCGCTTGTTCTCTTTGGACAAGTTCAAAGCTATAATTGACAAAGATGACAATGCAAAGTTCAGAAACCAAGAAGAATTACCCTAACAATTGAGGGAATCGAAGGATTATCGAGTACTCACAGTTCAAGCTTTTGTGGCTTTCTACAGTTCATTTAGCACATATCGCTCTGCTTCCACGGCCAGTTCGCCTTTCTTCTTTATTACAGCTGCCATGGCATGAATACCCAACATATCTTTCTCCATCTGGGAAATTCGGGTCCTCATCTGTTGAAGCGGGCTGGTTTTAGACCCAGCTGTCGAAGAATCTTCGATAAAAGGAGTCACAGGAGCCACCTGCAAGTACACCATCGAGTGTGTGTTAAAAATATGCGCTGAATTAATAGCTTAGAATCACTCCCATCGAGAGCACGCAGTCAAGGATAAGACATCACAGTTGCAAAGGAAGAACCGGCAACATTGCCAGCTCTAAATTCATTACAAAATAGGGCTTTAGAATAGCCATTGTTGGAAGCAAAGTATTTAGTTACAATCATTGGGAAAAGTTTAGGGAGCCTGGGTCTGAGTTGACAAGCTTGGGGCAGCTCCACCAGCAGTTGGCTTGTTTGCTTCGAATAGATCAAGAAGTTGCGCGCGCATTTACGCGACGGCACACTAAAAGGGTTAAGGTCAATAGCTAGCCCATCTTGATCCTTCGGCAGCTCCGTCGTCAGTGACTCCATATCGGCTTTGAAGCTGTATCCCATGAGAAGTTGGAAGGCAAGAAGAGCGCCATAGGTACGCGAGGTACGTTTGAATACCTCGATGATGCCCTCGGTGTCGACGGAGAAAGCGCCCACCAGCTGCCCTAGAGTCTTGTTCTGATCTGCCTTCGGGAAGATCATAGCGTGGAATCTCGACAAAACCACCTTGTTGTTTGATATGTCCCAAACGTATCTATAATTTCTTATGTTCCATGCTACTTTTATGATGATACTCACATGTTTTATACACATTATATGTCATATTTATGCATTTTCCGGCACTAACCTATTGACGAGATGCCGAAGAGCCGATTGCTTGTTTTCTCGTTGTTTTTGGTTTCAGAAATCCTAGTAAGGAAATATTCTCGGAATTGGACGAAATCAACGCCCAGGGGCCTATTTTTCCACGAAGCTTCCAGAAGTCCGAGGGAGAGACGAAGTGGGGCCACGGGGCGCCGACACAATAAGGCGGCGCGGCCAAGGGGGGGCCTGCGCCGCCCTACTGTGTGGCCCCCCTGTTAGGCCTACGACTCTGCCCTTCCGCCTACTTAAGGTCTTCGTCGCGAAACCCCCAGTACCGAGAGCCACGATACGGAAAACCTTCCAGAGACGCCGCCGCCGTCAGTCCCATCTCGGGGGATTCAGGAGATCGCCTCCGGCACCCTGCCGGAGAGGGGAATCATCTCCCGGAGGTCTCTTTATCGCCATGATTGCCTCCGGATCGATGTGTGAGTAGTCCACCCCTGGACTATGGGTCCATAGCAGTAGCTAGATGGTTGTCTTCTCCTCATTGTGCTATCATGTTAGATCTTGTGAGCTGCCTATCATGATCAAGATCATCTATTTGTAATCCTTCATGTTGTGTTTGTTGGGATCCGATGAATATTGAATACTATGTCAAGTTGATTATCAATCTATCATATATGTTATTTATGTTCTTGCATGCTCTCCGTTGCTAGTAGAGGCTCTGGCCAAGTTGATACTTGTGACCCCAAGAGGGGGTATTTATGCTCGATAGTGGGTTCATGCCTCCATTAAATCTGGGACAGTGACAAAAAGTTCTAAGGTTGTGGATGTGCTATTGCCACTAGGGATAAAACATCGATGCTTTGTCTAAGGATATTTGTGTTGATTACATTACGCACCATACTTAATGCAATTGTCTGTTGTTTACAACTTAATACTGGAAGGGGTTCGGATGATAACCTGAAAGTGGACTTTTTAGGCTGTCAACACCCGGATTTTTAAGTCCAGATGCCTATTATGCCATTCCTCGCAATCCCAGGAATATTGTTTTTGCGAGACATAATAGATTGATATCACAACACATCATTCATTACAACACATAATCGTCTTACAAATAAAGGATCACATGATCCAGTCTTATTACAATAATAGAAGTTCTATTGATCCATTACATAACACATAGCGGAAACGAAATAGCGTAGTAGTAGTCCATCTATTCCACGAGCAACTGTTGACGTCAGGAGTGATCCTAGTTGTCGTAGACGTCCTGCTATCCTTCTTCCGGGTTCTGGTACTCCTCTTCATAGTCTGGCCATTTGAATAGCCAGGGACACAGCCATGAGTACTTTAAAGTACTCGCAAACTAATACTAATGTAAATACTATCAACTATAGTAAGGGGGTTCTAAGCTCTAGTTTCCTTTGCATAAAGCCAGTTTTATTTCATAAGCATTTATAAACCAAAAACTCCTCATTTGCCTATCTTAACTCTAGTGGGAACATTGGTGTCATTCCCACAACTCAGTTGTGATTCAAAGTCAAAATCACCTTTCAATTCAAATCACAAGTCACCATTCATATTTTTAGAAAAGTTCTGATGACGGAACAATATGGCCTTTCCAACTGTCCATGACCGCGGATGCGGCTATTCGAATAGGTTAAACTCTGCAGAGGTTGTGATATGGATCCACGTGATCCAAAGGGTTTTGGCCCAATCTTTCACGGCGATTAGTAGCAACAGTGATAAGAACGCGGCTTACGATCTTGAGATGCAAACTCGCGCGAACAACAAGCAAACCCTTCTCGGCGAGAGGAATTACTTGGACGGTTCTAGACGAACCACGCAGCAATTAGAAGCATGACACCTCCAATCCGACGCACGGAAACAACCTCGATGGGTCTGAACGGATACACACGGGGATTTTCACCCTCGGCGCGATGGCCGAAACACACACGTGTTTTTAACTCATAAAATTCAACCTCCAAATTACAACGCACCCAGCTTGGCTTTATAAGGGTAGCCGCATCTCTAACTTGACCCAAAAGGAAAATAAACGACCGACTAGAAGTAGGAATCTAAACAAATCGTAGCTACTATTACTGCCGTGCGTGCTATCTCTAGTTGGCATACATATCGGTGGGCCCCATCCTATTTCCTTTAAGCACTTCAACGTCAGCATGTCATGTACACATTTGCCTTCCCATACATGTTCCCTAACGGGAAGGAATAAAAATAGATCGCGTCGCATGTGCTTGATCTTTTCCTTTACAAAATAGCCACGGCTCCTCTCATGAAAATATTCAGGCCAGACTTGAGGAATATCATTAGGCAAATGGGAAAAACTTGTACCTCTCATGCACGCATGTAAACCAGGAAGATCAAAATAATCAAGCGTGCACCTCTGGCCGTAAATTCCATGCACATGCATGCTTCTTGCTTGATGGTTTGTAATATACGCATATGGAAAGATACCATCAGGCTTATATGTGCCCATATCTAGAGCCACGGGATGCTTGTGTGTCATCAGTACTAATTCATCTTCATTGGCGTGCACCAATTGCAGACAAGTTGGCTCAAATTCAACAGGTTCAATAATAATGTCAGGTGTAGCCGTATCATCCTCCCCTTCTTCAAAAGAAACCGTCCTCGGTTTCGAGTCCGTCTTTAAAACAGCAGTTTCATCGGCAACTTCAACAAGCGCACCAAGAGGTGCAACAACGAAGTTTGCGAAAACAGATTCGGCGGTTGATTCAATAGGTTGAACTGCAGGTTCAATGGACGGTGCAAAAATGGCAGCTGTAGTCTCCTTTTTCTTCCAAAGTTTCAAGAAAAACAAACAACTTGCTAGATCCAGCACAGCTTCCACGGCCAATAAAACAGCAGAACTGAGCGGTTGAATTTTTATTTTCCACCGAAGCCAGGCGCAGAGCAGCAGTAAACTCAGATCGGAATCCAGCAGATCGGGATCGAATCCACAACTCAAACAGACCAGAAACCACGGACGGAAACAAAACCCTTGGCGGCGAAACTGCAGCTTCTCCACGATCCAGCAAAAACCTATCCACGCTTCAACGAACTACCAGATGAAAAGAACTTCAAAACCAGGAGAACCGGTGTCTTGGCCGAAGCCTCCGGCAGCAACTCTTCTCAGTAGAAGAGCAAATAAATCTTAGCAGTAAATTCACCGTGAGAAACCCGACAAATCTGATACCAAGAAGATGATATGGATCCACGTGATCCAAAGGGTTTTGGCCCAATCTTTCACGGCGATTAGTAGCAACAGTGATAAGAACGCGGCTTACGATTTTGAGATGCAAACTCGCGCGAACAACAAGCAAACCCTTCTCGGCGAGAGGAATTACTTGGACGGTTCTAGACGAACCACGCAGCAATTAGAAGCACGACACCTCCAATCCGACGCACGGAAACAACCTCGATGGGTCTGAACGGATACACACGGGGATTTTCACCCTCGGCGCGATGGCCGAAACACACACGTGTTTTTAACTCATAAAATTCAACCTCCAAATTACAACGCACCCAGCTTGGCTTTATAAGGGTAGCCGCATCTCTAACTTGACCCAAAAGGAAAATAAACGACCGACTAGAAGTAGGAATCTAAACAAATCGTAGCTACTATTACTGCCGTGCGTGCTATCTCTAGTTGGCATACATATCGGTGGGCCCCATCCTATTTCCTTTAAGCACTTCAACGTCAGCATGTCATGTACACATTTGCCTTCCCATACATGTTCCCTAACGGGAAGGAATAAAAATAGATCGCGTCGCATGTGCTTGATCTTTTCCTTTACAAAATAGCCACGGCTCCTCTCATGAAAATATTCAAGCCAGACTTGAGGAATATCATTAGGCAAATGGGAAAAACTTGTACCTCTCATGCACGCATGTAAACCAGGAAGATCAAAATAATCAAGCGTGCACCTCTGGCCGTAAATTCCATGCACATGCATGCTTCTTGCTTGATGGTTTGTAATATACGCATATGGAAAGATACCATCAGGCTTATATGTGCCCATATCTAGAGCCACGGGATGCTTGTGTGTCATCAGTACTAATTCATCTTCATTGGCGTGCACCAATTGCAGACAAGTTGGCTCAAATTCAACAGGTTCAATAATAATGTCAGGTGTAGCCGTATCAGGTTGTACACTTGTGCCACAACAATTGCAATAGTTCGTCAGGGGTAACTGGCCCTGATTTATCGTACGCAGTACGCGAACTACCAATCCTAACCTTTCATTTACATCCCCTAGTATAGGCACCTCTCCCCATGAGCTTGGCCTCCCAGTGAAGACAGACAGTCAGCCTGGGAACTGCACAGGGCTTGGGCCGGACATTCACCTCATTTCACGTCATTTCACATCATTCCTTTTGTTGTAGAGGCAGCCTCCGGCATAACCCCGATGACACTTGTTTCAGAGGGAACCCATACTAAGACACATAAATTTCCAGCTAAGCCTTACCCAGATTCAGGTATTCTGGGGGTACTTGTAAAATTGGAATGGTATCGCATCCGAACCCAACCATCAGTTTTGTAAAATTCACCAAGTCATTCACAATTCACATTCACCTTCAAAATCTTTCAATAGAATGACTCATCATTCCAAGGTTTTCAAAGTCATTGGTTTTCACAAGTTCCCATCTAGAATAGTCACTTTGAATATTGAGCACTAGCAACTAGTCATGAGGGGTGCTAAGCAACTTGGATTGCGCTAGGCTAAGTTTGATACTCTTGCACTACTCCATAACTAAACTAAGTGAATCATGAATCAAAAAGTACTTGATAAACAAAATTTAGTAAAGCTTGTATAGTAAAAACTTGGGATAGGAGCATTAAGCATAAAATAAAAGGGAGGATGCCTTGCTCTTGTAGAGCTTTGCACTTTGCAAGAATATTAGCTTGCAAACAAAATAGCTTGCATTAGTCTAGCTTTCCTTGATTGGGGATGTGGTCAAAGTTCTCTTGCTCGTCCTCTTGGTAGAATACCTCCTCCTCTTGATAGTCTCTGGTACTAGCGTCTATAAACGAATACGAGGATACAATCACCAAACAACACTTAAGTATTCTTAATTAGCCTTAATGGCTCACATAATTGATCTAGCATCACTACTTAACATTTATCCAAAAATTATTCTAGGGTTTCCTTATTTCACATTAGGGAAATAATTTCCTCTCATTTAAAATTGGAATTAGGGTTTCTCTTTGATTTGGGAGAAATAATTTCCTCTCATTGAATTCTCCTTAAGACTTAATCTTCTCAAATAACCAGGGATGATCACATGTTGACCAAGGTCAACACTTCACATTTATTATTTGAGAAAAGTGATTTAATTGAGATTCATCATCTCATGTGATTTAAATAACCATTGCAAATGAAATACTATTTTGATTTAAATTCTACAAGTGAGCAAGTATGACCTATGCAGTATAGGGCATCATATTACTTCATATCACTTGAGAAAATGATTTAAATGAGGTGCTACACCTCATAGATTTTAAATTCCTAAAATTTGAAATAGTTTTAAATGAGCTAGTATTGACTACATAGCCAATTTTTGAATCTAGCCCATGATCATGTACAGAACCCATATCATATTTTTACATAGTAAATTAGAGTTTGTTAAATGTGAATTATAGAAATTGGATTCACTTCAACATTCAAATTGGTTGATGTTCTATATTTATTTGAAGACTGAAAAGTCTCTGTTTTGTTATTTTTGCTATTTAAATTCTACACAAGATCTGGGGTTGAATCCAATGGGATTGGTTAGATCATTTCTTAGGCTTTCCAACGATATAAAGTTTTCCCAAATTGGTTGGGTAGATTTGAAAATATTTGAACTCTAGCAAAGCATCTGTGAGCAAAACTAACTGAAATGAATTAATTTGAATTCAAAATTTTGGGCCGAGGCGGGAAAGACTAACGGGCCAGCCCAGTAACGCTTCAACGCTCACGGGCCGCCTGACTAGTGGGTCCTACGCGTCAGCGACTTTGATTCACCGAATCGGTACCTGGCGATGTTGGCCGTTAGATTAGAAGTAGATCGGGCGGTGGGGAGGCGTCGTCTCCGTCGGGGAGAAGACCTCGCTGGAGCGGCGGCGGTAGGGGGTCGGCGGCGTGAGGAAGCTCCGGCGAGGGGCGGCGCAGGTGCTCGACGATGTTGTCGATGATGAGGAACCGCCTGGTAGCCGTGGGAGGAGCGGAGGTGGTCGAGATCAACGGCGGTGAGGAGCTACTGTGGCGGTGATCGACGATGCAATTGGCGCTACTCCGGCCAAATTGGGAAGGGGGAGGTGGTCGAGGATGCTCGGAGGAGGGAGGTGAGGCGATTGGTGTGAAGAACTTGTCCAGGGACGGCCTGCTTTTATAGGGGCGCGAGGTGGCCGTGGGGTACGGGTGAGGTCGATGGTGGCAATGGCGTTCCAGGGCGTGAGAGGGCAAGGTAGGGGCGCAGGGCGTAGGCGACGTCTAGGCGAAGCTATTGAGCGCGACGGCACATCGAATGGTGGACGGAGGCGTGCAGGCGATGATCAAGTGTGTGCAGTACCGTGGCGGCAGCACTTTGATCATGGTGACGTCGACTGGTCCTCCGCAGGCTAGTGAGCTTGTCTGGTGTGTAGCTGGAGGGGTGAGGGTGCGTGATGCAGAAATAGAGAGGTAGGGGAGGGCTGAGGCGGCCGTGCGATGGCGTGCTCTGGCGCGTCCAGGGCGTCGTCTGGGCGCGCTCACCGCGTGCCTGGCACGTTTCTGGGCGTGTCTGGGCGTGCGCGTTCTGGCCAATGGCGGGCTTGCTCGTGCTAGGGCCGTGCATGGTCATGATCAGCAAGTGTAGGAGCATCTCCAGGACAAGGTGAGCGTGTGAGAAAGGGGCCAGGGAGAGAGTGAGTGAGGGGGGCCGGCATGGGTACGACATGGGGTTTTTGTGATCATGCCAAAGCTTTAATCGACCAAACTAGTACCAGGCTTGATGCAGGGGAGGTACAGGAGCAGCAATGATCAAAGATTAAAGTGGTTTAGGCTTTGGACCGGAGGTTAAAAGGGTGTGTGCAAAGTCCGAATTGATGCACCGCCAAGTGTTTGACAGAATGGCCGCAAGAACATTTTGGTCGAATTTTGAATTTCTCTTTGGTGGAGCTCAAACATATAATTAAAGAGAAAGAAAGGTGGTGGTGGTGGTCATTTTGGTGGAGATTTGCAAGATTTCAAATTTGGTATGATCTTCTCATAGTTTCAAAGTCTTCACTTGTCACCTCTCTACTGGTCAACCTGGTCAACATTAGCAATGGTGGTCAACATGAAAGTTGTTCACTTTCACATGGTCTTGGATGACATGGCAAGTGTTGACCAAGTTTAGTTGCAGAAACAAAAGATAGATGGGTGCAAAGTGGGGAAGAAATTATAAATGGCCCAAATGACCATTATCACATGTTATTGAAATTTGATTTTTATTTTGGTTTGATTCTGGTTTCTTTGGGTCAATTGTGTTTGTTTTTGATATATAAGAGTTTTACAAGCAATGGCACAAGCCAAAGTGGCCTTGGTTGAGGTTTTGCAAAAAGGGCTAAGTGTGTGTGAGTGAAAAATGGGATTTTCTCACATTCTCATTTCTCTCCATTTGATTTGACTTTTCTTGACTCTAATGTGATTCTTATTAGTTTAGAAATGTTTTCAAACCATTGAAACCATTTCAAATGGTCTTGTTCAAAGATTTGCAAAATTGGCCATAACACATAAGAGGTGATGTGTCAAATTTCATTATTTTTGGAAATTGTTCACCTTGCTTTACTTGGGCATGGGTTAGGGTTAATTTAGGGTTATATTAGGTTTGGAGAAGGTTTCACATCATTTGGTCAAGGTTTAAAGTCATAGGGCAAAATTTGGTGAAATGGCTATGTGCCACATATGCCTCTATGCATATGTTGCATTTGAATTTTAATTTGACTTGACTTGACCCAAATGAGGTTGTGGAGTGTTGAGATGGTATATAGGGGTGATCCAACCATTCACAACAAGTCCTAGGGTCAATCTTCTCAAATTCACAAATTTGCATTTTACTCTCATATGCCTCTATGGCATTTTTAGTTTCTTTTTATTTCTTTTGGAAACAACTTGGATTAGGTTTGATAAGTGCTAGGTAAGGTGTATGATGATTTTCCAAACCTCTAAACAAAGTACAGGAGCTTAGGGTAAAGTTTCACAAAAATAGCCATAGGCACATATGCCTTTTTCTTATTTAATTTCCTTTTATTTTATTTTAACTTGGGTGATGAAAAGAGGGGTGAGGTTTAGGGTTTAAGGTTATTTCAAACTACTATAACAAGCAATCATGGCAGTAGCACAAGTATTAAGCAAGATCACTATGCATCAACTTAATTTAATAAAAGTTTTTGTTGGTTCCAAAATTTGGAACTAGGGAAATTCATTTGTTTTGTTTTGAAAATTTGGGATGTTACATAGGCATAGATGCATGCTGGATAGCGGTCTATGTACTTTGTCGTAATGCCCTGATTAATTCTCATAGTACTCATCATGATATATGTATGTACATTGTTATGCCTTCTTTATTTGTCAATTGCCCAACTGTAATTTGTTCACCCAACATCTGCTTATCTTATGGGAGAGACACCACTAGTGAACTGTGGACCCCGGTCCTATTCTTTACATCTGAAATACAATCTACTGTAATTGTTCTTTACTGTTCTTTGCAAACAATCATCATCTTCCACACTATACATCTAATCCTTTGTTTACAGCAAGCCGGTGAGATTGACAACCTCACTGTCACGTTGGGGCAAAGTTCTGTGATTGTGTTGTGCAGGTTCCACGTTGGAGCCGGAACCCCTGGTGTTGCGCCGCACTACACTCCGCCGCCATCAACCTTCAACGTGCTTCTTGGGTCCTACTGGTTCGATAAACCTTGGTTTCTTTCTGAGGGAAAACTTGCTACTGTACGCATCACACCTTCCTCTTGGGGTTCCCTACGGACGTGTCGACTGCACGCATCAAGCTCTTTTTCTGGCACCGTTGCCGGGGAACTGAAGAAAAGCTACACCACAAAGATTTCTAACTCCCACGTCAACTACACGCCAGCAACTCTTTTTCTGGCGCCGTTGCCGGGGAGATCAAGACACGCTGCAAGGGGAGTCTTCCACATCCAATCTCTTTACTTTGTTTTTGTCTTGCTTACTTTATTTACTGCTTTGTTTGCTCTTATATCAAAAACACAAAAAAATTAGTTGCTAGATTTACTTTATTTACAGTCGTGTTCTCCATATTGAAAACACAAAAAAATTAGTTACTTGCATTTACTTTACTTAGTTTACTTTATTTACTACTGCTAAAAATGAGTAATCCGGAAGTTGAAGTTCGTTCCTTTAAGCACAAGGGGAGAAAGTTTTAAAGATGCTTGGTATAGAATTAGCGATGCTCATCATAGGTGCATTAAGAAACACTCCACTATTATACTACTTAGAAACTTTTATGTTGGAATCTCTAGCTGGAATCGGTATGTTCTTGATACTCTTGCGGGAGGTAATTTCCTAGGCACTCCTGCTTTAGAAGCTAGTTCCATTATTGAGAGTCTAGTTGGAATACCACCTGTTAATGAAGCTAAAATTGAAATCCCTCTCGAAGATGTCATGAAAAAGTTGGAGGCCATAGAGAAAGATCTTCCAAGTATTGAGACTAAATTGGGAATATTACTTAATAGCACTGATAAACTTGATAAATCTCTAGGTGGAATTAATGAGAGAATTGCTGTTTTAGAAACTTGTGCTACTCATGATGATCGAACCCATAGGATTAGTGAACTTTAAGAAGCTATGGGAACCTTGGGTTCAACTTTTTCTTCTCTTAAGTTTAAGGAGAAAGCTTATGTGGGTAAGGAGCAAAAATTCATGTATGCCTCTAAAGTGCCTAAGCCAAAAAGCTATTATAGGCCTAAAATTGACAAAACCCTTAGCACCACTACGGATGGGGGAGCATTTAAGATACCTATTGATGTTGATGCTTCACCTCTTGACAATACTTGATTCACACTTTCTGCGCCTAGCTGAAAGGCGTTAAAAAAACGCTTATGGGAGACAACCCATTATTTTACTTCTGCACTTTGTTTTATATTTGAGTCTTGGAAGTTGTTATTACTGTAGCAACCTCTCCTTATCTTTATTTTATTGCACTGTTGAGCCAAGTAAAGTCTTTGATAGTAAAGTCAATACTAGATTTGGATTACTGCGCATGAACAGATTTCTTGCTGTGACGAATTTAAGCAGTAGTCTCTGTAGAAAAATTAAAAAAATCTGCAAATTTACGTGCGTGATCCTCAGATATGTACGCAACTTTCATTCAATTTGGGCATTTTCATCTGAGGAAGTCTGGTGCCTCTTTAAAATTCGTCTTTACGGACTGTTCTGTTTTGACAGATTCTGCCTTTTATTTCGCATTGCCTGTTTTGCTATGTTTGATGGATTTCTTTGTTCCATTAACTTTCAGTAGCTTTGTGCAATGTTCAGAAGTGTTAAGAATGATTATGTCACCTCTGAATATATGAATTAGGCACTGACCCTCTAATGAGTTTGTTTTGAGTTTGGTGTGGAGGAAGTTTTCAAGGGTCAAGAGAGGAGGATGATACAATATGATCAAGAAGAGTGAAAAGTCAAAGATTGGGGATGCCCCCGTGGTTCATCCCTGCATATTTTAAGAAGAATCAAGCGTCTAAGCTTGGGGTGCCCAAGGCATACCTTCTTCATCGACAACTTATCAGGTTCCTCTAGTGAAACTATATTTTTATTCCGTCACATCTTATGTGCTTTACTTGGAGCGTCTGTTTGTTTTTGTTTAGTTTTTGTTTGAATAAATCGGATCCTAGCATTCTTTGTTTGGGAGAGAGACACGCTCCGCTGTTTCGTATGAACACATGTGTTCTTAGCTTTATCTTTAAATGTTCATTGTGAAAGTTGGACTACTTCATTCATTGTTATATGGTTGGAAACGGAAAATGCCGCATGTGGTAAATGGTTTAATGTCTTGAATAATTTGATACTTGGAAATTTTTGTGCTCATATAGATCTTTTTTAAGCTCTTGCATCATGTACCTTGTACCCATTAATGAAGAACTACATAGAGCTTGTTAAAATTTGGTTTGCATGATTGATCTCTAGAGTCTAGATATTTTCTGGTTGAGGTGTTTGAACAACAAGGAGACAATGTAAAGTCTTATAATAGTTACAATATGTTCATATGTGAGCTTTGCCGCACCTTTTATACTTGAGTTTGCTTCAAACAACCTTGCTAGCCTAGCCTTGTATTGGGAGGAATTCTTCTCGTGCATCCAAATCCTTGAGCCAATAACCATGCCATTTGTGTCCACCATACCTACCTACCACATGGTATTTCTCCGCCATTCCAAAGTACATTACTTGAGTGCTACCTTTAAAATTCTATTCTTTTACCTTTGCAATATATAGCTCATGGGAAAAATAGCCTTAAAAACTATTGTGGTGAAGAATATGTACTTATGTGTATTATTTCTTAATAAGTTGCTTGTTGAGCGGTAACCATGTTTCTGGGGATGCCATCAACTCCTTTACCTTTGTTGAATATCATGTGAGTTGCTATGCATGTTCGTCTTGTCTGAAGTAAGAGCGATTTTCATGATCAAATGGTTTGAGTATGCATACTGTTAGATAAGAACATTGGGCCGCTAACTAAAGCCATGATTCATGGTGGAAGTTTCAGTTTGGACAACTAATCTTCAATCTCTTATGATAATATTAATTGTTGTTGAATGCTTATGCATTAAAGAGGAGTCCATTATATGTTGTCTATGTTGTCCCGGTATGGATGTCTAAGTTGAGAATAATCAAAAGCGAGAAATCCAATGCGAGCTTTCTCCTTAGACCTTTGTACAGGCGGCATAGAGGTACCCCTTTGTGACACTTGGTTGAAACATATGCTATGCAATGATAATCCGTGTTAATCCAAGCTAATTAGGACAAGGTGCGAGCACTATTAGTATACTATGCATGAGGCTTGCAACTTATAAGATGTCTTATACATAACACATATGCTTTATTACTACCGTTGACAAAATTGTTTCTTGTTTTCAAAATGAAAAGCTCTAGCACAAATATAGTAATCAATGCTTCCCTCTGCGAAGGGCCTATCTTTTACTTTATTGTTGAGTCAGTTTGCCTATTCTTTCTATCCAGAAGCAAACACTTGTATCAACTGTGTGCATTGATTCTTACATGTTTACTTATTGCACTTGTTATATTGCTTTGTGTTGACAATTATCCATGAGATATACATGTTGAAGTTGAAAGCAACCGCTGAAACTTATATCTTCATTTGTGTTGCTTCAAAGCCTTTACTTCGAATCTATTGCTTTATGAGTAACTCTTATGCAAGTCTTATTGATGCTTGTCTTGAAAGTATTATTCATGAAAAGTCTTTGCTATATGATTCATTTGTTTACTCATTATCTTCATCATTGCTTCGAATCGCTGCATTCATCTCATATGCTTTACAATAGTATGATCAAGATTATGATAGCATGTCACTTCGAAATTATCTTTGTTATCGTTTACCTACTCGAGGGCGAGTAGGAACTAAGCTTGGGGATGCTTGATACGTCCCAAACGTATCTATAATTTCTTATGTTCCATGCTACTTTTATGATGATACTCACATGTTTTATACACATTATATGTCATATTTATGCATTTTCCGGCACTAACCTATTGACGAGATGCCGAAGAGCCAGTTGTTGTTTTCTGCTGTTTTTGGTTTCAGAAATCCTAGTATTGAAATATTCTCGGAATTGGACGAAATCAACGCCCAGGGGCCTATTTTTCCACGAAGCTTCCAGAAGTCCGAGGGAGAGACGAAGTGGGGCCACGGGGCGCCGACACAATAAGGCGGCGCGGCCAAGAGGGGGCCCGCGCCGCCCTACAGTGTGGCCCCCCTGTCAGGCCTCCGACTCTGCCCTTCCGCCTACTTAAGGTCTTCGTCGCGAAACCCCCAGTACCGAGAGCCACGATACGGAAAACCTTCCAGAGACGCCGCCGCCGCCAGTCCCATCTTGGGGGATTCAGGAGATCGCCTCCGGCACCCTGCCGGAGAGGGGAATCATCTCCCGGAGGTCTCTTCATCGCCATGATCGCCTCCGGATCGATGTGTGAGTAGTCCACCCCTGGACTATGGGCCATAGCAGTAGCTAGATGGTTGTCTTCTCCTCATTGTGCTATCATGTTAAATCTTGTGAGCTGCCTATCATGATCAAGATCATCTATTTGTAATCCTTCATGTTGTGTTTGTTGGGATCCGATGAATATTGAATACTATGTCAAGTTGATTATCAATCTATCATATATGTTATTTATGTTCTTGCATGCTCTCCGTTGCTAGTAGAGGCTCTGGCCAAGTTGATACTTGTGACTCCAAGAGGGGGTACTTATGCTCGATAGTGGGTTCATGCCTCCATTAAATCTGGGACAGTGACAGAAAGTTCTAAGGTTGTGGATGTGCTGTTGCCACTAGGGATAAAACATCGATGCTTTGTCTAAGGATATTTGTGTTGATTACATTACGCACCATACTTAATGCAATTGTCTCGTTGTTTACAACTTAATACTCGGAAGGGGTTCGGATGATAACCTCGAAAGTGGACTTTTTAGGCATAGATGCATGCTCGGATAGCGGTCTATGTACTTTGTCGTAATGCCCCGATTAAATCTCATAGTACTCATCATGATAGATGTATGTGCATTGTTATGCCTTCTTTATTTGTCAATTGCCCAACTGTAATTTGTTCACCCAACATCTCGCTTATCTTATGGGAGAGACACCACTAGTGAACTGTGGACCCCGGTCCTATTCTTTACATCTGAAATACAATCTACTGCAATTGTTCTTTACTGTTCTTTGCAAACAATCATCATCTTCCACACTATACATCTAATCCTTTGTTTACAGCAAGCCGGTGAGATTGACAACCTCACTGTCACGTTGGGGCAAAGTTCTGTGATTGTGTTGTGCAGGTTCCACGTTGGCGCCGGAATCCCTGGTGTTGCGCCGCACTACACTCCGCCGCCATCAACCTTCAACGTGCTTCTTGGCTCCTACTGGTTCGACAAACCTTGGTTTCTTTCTGAGGGAAAACTTGCTACTGTACGCATCACACCTTCCTCTTGGGGTTACCAACGGACGTGTCGACTGTTGATGACCCACAAGTATAGGGGATCGCAACAGTCTTCGAGGGAAGTATTACCCAATTTATTGATTTGACACAAGGGGAGACAAAGAATACTTGAAAGCCTTAACAGCGGAGTTGTCAATTCAGCTGCACCTGGAAACAGACTTGCTCGCAAGAGTTTATCAGTAGTAACAGTTTTATAGTAGTAGCAGTAGTGAAATAACAGCAGCAGAGTAACAAAGAAAGGCCGTGCGGCCCCCTAGGGCCGCGCCGCCCCCACCGTGGCGGCGCCCCCGTGGCCCCACCCCCCGTCTCCCTCCGGCTCGGAAGCTTCGTGCAAAAATAGGACCCCGGGCGTTGATTTCTTCCACCCGAGAATATTTCCTTACTAGGATTTCGAAACCAAAAACAGCAGAAAACGAACAATCGGCCTTTCCGGCAAGATCTCGTCAATAGGTTAGTGCTCGGAAATGCATAAACATGACATATAATGTGTATAAAACATGTGAGCATCATCATAAAAGTAGCATGGAACATAAGAAATTATAGATACGTATGAGACGTATCAAGCATCCCCTAAAGCTTAGTCTCCTACTCGCCCTCGAGTAGGTAAACGAGCAACGAAGATAATCTCTGAAGTGACATGCTATCATAATCTTGATCATACTATTGTAAAGCATATATGAGATGAATGCAGCGATTCGAAGCAATGGCGAAGATAATGAGTAAAAACAAATGAATCATATGGGCTAAAGACTTTTCATGAATAA